>NC_081415.1:329635136-329993900 GCF_030272615.1 Cryptomeria japonica
GCCCTTGCACAAACAACATTGCAGAGTGTGAAGTTCTGGTAAATGGGATCAAGCTGGCTATCGAATGGAAGGTTGTGGAATTAAACATCTATGGACATTCTCAGCTAATCATCAATCAAATAAATGATACATATCAGACTCGAGATGAGAAAATGATGCCTTATAAGAGAATGGTTGATGATCTCAAGAAGTATTTTACTTTTGTATCATTCCAACAGATTCTCATATCAGCAAATAGAGCAACAGATGCTATGGCCACCTTGGCATCCATACCAGAGTTACAAGAGTCTAATTTTTGCTTTGAATTCCTGGTGGAAGAGTTACATTACCCTGCCTATGATTCTCCTAAGTCCCAGATAGTCTATTCTATTATTGGATGTGACTCATCCCACTATAGCCTTATTTACTCTTATCAACGTGACCAAATTATCCCAGAAAATCTTACCTGTAATGAGAAAAGGAACCTAACCCAAAATGCTTCATGGTATGTCATCATTGCTAACGATTTGTTTAGGTGAGGTTTGGATGGTACATTGCTTAGGTGTCTAGAAATTGAAGAGTCTAAACGTGCATTATCGGAAGTCCATGAAGGTTTTTGTGGATCTCATTCGAATGGTCTTACTTTAGCTCAGAAACTACTAAGGACTAGCTACTACTAGCCAGACATGGAGAAGGATGCTATAAAGTTTTCTAAAACTTGTGAGAAGTGTCAGCTACATGGAAATCTCATACATGCTCCAGCAAGGGATCTCATACCCTTCATTACACATTGGTCTTTTCAGCAATGGGCCTTTGATCTCATTGGTCAGATATATCCTGCATCATCCAACAGACATAAGTTTATCATAACTACCACTGAGTACTTCACTAAGTGGGTAGAAGCGGTTTCGCTCATCAAAGCAACTGGTAGACAAGTAGCTCTGTTCATCCTAAACCATATCATCTGCAGGTATGGGATACCTTCATCCATCGTGACTAACAATGGAGTACGATTCAAGAATAAATATCTAGACGAGCCCTGTGAGATTCAAAATTAAACAACACTGGTCATTCGTATATTACCCTCAACGTAATGGATAAGCTGAGGCATCTAACAAAAAACTGCTGACTATCTTGAATAGAACAGTGAACAAATATGGGAGGGATTGGCATCTGCAACTCAATCCTACATTATGGGATTATAGAACAAGTATCAAAACACCTACTGGGGCTACACCTTTTTTTTTGGTGTATGGGTCCAAAGCAGTATTACCTATTGAAGTGGAAATACCGTCTCTAAGAGTTTCTTTGCAAGGTCTTGTTACTGATGAAGACTATAGAATAACTAGATTGCAAGAACTCAAATTGCTGGATGAACATCAGCAAGTGGTGTTTGATCATCTCAGAGTGTATCAAAAGAGAATGTCTAGAGGATATAACAAGAAGGTTCGACAATGAGAATTTTAGGTTGGTGACCTAGTTCTGAGAGAAAATCCTAAAAATCAATAGTTTCGAGACAACAAAGGGAAGTTTGAACCCAACTGACTGGGTCCCTACATCGTCACTATAGTCTTTGGCTCTAGTGGCTATCAGCTCTCAACATCAGAAAGAGAACAACTTCGTGAACCAATCAACACCATTCATTTGAAGAAATTCTTCACTTAGCATTCTCTGCTCCAGCAACCTGTACAGCTGAAAAATGTCCTGAAAAAAAATCATAAAAAGTCCTGAAAAAAAAAAGAAAAAAAAAAGAAAAAAAAAAAAAAGAAAAAAAAAGGAAAAAGAGAGAAAATGCCCTGGTGAAAACCTGGTAAACAGGCACCTTGGTAAAAAAAAAAAAAAATCTCTGCCAAGCAGGTGAAAACCTGGCAAACAGGCGCCTCTTGTACTCAAGTGCTCCATCTATCAACACAACATTGGCATTCTCGCTTTCATGCATCTACGCTTTCATTTGTATATATTTCAGTCACTTTTGTGACATCCTGGTTCGTTGGAACCCTCATGGCTTGAAACTGATTAATGTCCTAGTCTCCGGTTAATCGACAAAGCACATTACATGTCCTAAGCAATATCAACCAAGTCAACTATTATGTCAGTGAAACCTAGTCGTCCACTTCGAGTCAGTCACCTGTCTCATGACTACTGAAGAGTTTTATCACTGAGTACACAAGAAAAACAACATAATGAAAAACAATCACTAAACAGTTTGAGATATGCATGAAAAATTTCTTTGTGTGTTGTCTTTTATATTGGTTTTCGATTATTATCCCTTTGAGTAACTCGAGGAAGTCTATCTTGACTAAGAGGAGCAAGGATTGGGGGCATAATATTTTTTTTGTTTGCTGCTTGTAGGAATGATTCTAATGATCTAGAAACATCTAATCAGTTGGGTGTCTGTGATAAGAGCCTTCACATCAAGGTGAAATAGCCACACGTACCTCGACTCCACTTATTTGTATGCTACAGGGAGGTTCACATCATTTCTTTGTTTGTTTTGAGGGAATTTCTTTATCATGCAATCCAGGTCCCTATGAAATCTGTCCAAGGATATGAACGAAAAAAGGGTCATTGCGGACAAGATAATTAATATTGCACATGAAAAGAAAGGAACTCTAATCTGCCTGCTATGTTTGTTAATGCTCAGTGATGAAACTTAAGCATTTTAAATACAGTGACTAGGTTTAGGTTGCATTTCATTTTGTATTTTGTGAATTTAGAGTGATTTCAATATAGCAATGATCTCTTTATCTTCTGAATGAGAGTTGGAAGCATCATCATTTCTTAGCTAAGTGGTCTCTTTTTCATCACTTCTTCGATCGAGTACTTGTGTATTGAGATGTTAGTTGCATACATAAGAATTTTATATAGATTCATACACTCATTTTCATTCATCTTATTGCATAAAAAAATAATTTTTTTTACACTACTCATTACTCATTTTCATTCATTTTATTTGCATATGAAAAGAAACAAAAACAAACATTCATATTCATTTGCATTACATCCATACTGAAAAGATATGCATACATATAGAATAAAGCATATAGAAAGACATCTTGTAAATCGATCGACACAAGTACAATGAAGTCAAATCAAGATCTCGTATATATAATGATAAAGTCTCAGGGTACAAAATAATGTCAACTGACATATACAAACTCCCATTGGAGCAACAATCATAAGGGCTACAAAAAATGGGTGTGTCTACAAAAAAATCTAAGAGCTACACAGAAAAATCTAGCTCTTTGCCTCTCCCTCATCGCTAGGTGGTGGAAGAGGTGGAGCCTACTGACCAGAATCCTGCCTAGGTGCTCGATCTCCCTCTAATTGAGCCATATACTGAGAATAAGGTACAACCTGATGCGCTAATGGAACTACTATGTTGTAAGCCGCAACATAATAGGCTACTCGACTGGTCTGCTGGAGAACCTCCTACTACATGAACCTCCTCCTACTGCAAAGCGTCTCACTCTTCCCTCATCTTTATGACCTAACGATCATGCTCTGCTCTGAGCTCAGCTAACTAATGATCTCTCTGCTCTAAGCTCTGCTAGCTGACAGTCTCGCTCCACCAGTTGTGTCTGTGCCACTATCAATTGTGACTATAAACCCGCTAGGCATTCTCTCATCGACCACGTTGTGTCAGCCCCCTGATCCCTCATAGGCTCTCCGCCTCCATCTCTGCCTCCAACACCTCCTCCATCTCCACCTCTGGCTCCTCCTTGCTCCTCTCTCCTCTATCTGACCTATCTCAAAGCTACTCTCTCCTCCTCTCCACCACCCTCCGTCACCCTCGCTTCGCTAAGTCTCACCCCAATAGTCCTTAGGGATCCACCCTCTCCTCTCTGTTGTTGCCTACCACCAACTAGCACCTTGGTACTACTAGTGCCAGGATCGCCACTTGTCCGCCTCAGAGCCTCGACTCTCGGTCCCTGCCTCTATCCTTGTCCCTGTGCCTGCGCAGGGGTATCATCCTCAACCTCCTCAATCAGAGGTGACTGCTCTGCTGGATCAGTAAATCTTGGGAAAGGGTGCTGCTGAAACCAATCCCTGTACTGGGGCAATACCCCCGCATCTGCCATATCATCCAGGTAATCCCATCTCAGCCGTTGTAACCCAGTCAGCTTTTGCATGCCTATGGTGTATGATAGCCTCGGTGCCCATCCTTGCCTCTCCTCATCTGCATAATGCATGTATGCAGTAAACTCCTGCGAGATCCCCTGAGGTCTACCATACTGCCTCATCACTTGAGTAACAACAAACCGCTTGACCACTGTCTGTGATCTGCCTATGAGAGGCCGCATCATGAATAGGTCCCTGTGCACAACTCTCCAATTGTCCCAAGGCTCTAGAGCCCTGTACGGTCTCCATATCACAACTATCAAGTCGTCCAACTGCCGTCTCCAATAATCTATCTTGCCCAGATGGGGCTGAGTAATGTATCCAAAGTATCTGTAAACAATCGACTGTTGTGGATCTCTAGCATCATCCACAATCGGTCTGCATATTGGGAGGTGCTCCCAAGCCCATATCTATAGTATCAAAATCCCTATAGCCATACTCTTCCCATCTCTATATACAATCTCATGCATCTCGCGATACATGTGTGCCAATATACGTGAAACCCATCCTAACCTCTGGAGCTGCTCCACAAGTCTCTCCAACATCCTGCCCCATCCACATAAAAACTCTCGTTGTCCCCTATCCAACATAAGAAAGCAGCTGATGAAACCTACCAAGATGCAAGCCAGTGGAAATTTCTCACTATACCTGGTCATCATAACGTCCCAACTGATAGAACGTGTCAAAATGTCTGCATCGTGAAATACCTGTCTCGCAGCTAGTAGCCCAGGGCGTTGTGTTGCATCATAATCTACCATACCCCCAGCAAAATGGATACAAAGAATCCTGTATACGTCCTCGAGAGTGATCATCATCTCCCCAACTGGTAAATGAAATGTATTATTCTCTGAATGGAACCTCTCAACTAATGCAGTGAGCATATTGTGATTCACATGGATATCAGGCAACTCGAGAAGATGAGTCAATCTGTACAAATCTATATGAGCCCGATCTACATCAGATAACTGATGAACTAATGTCATGGTTGGTGGATATACACATCTGAACAACACATGGGGCAATCGAACCTACAAAAATCAAAGAATGGCGCATCAGGAAACATTTCAAATTAGCCTATAAGAGAAGCAAAACATCAAACAAATCCAACTATATCAATTGCAAAATCAAAATTTCAAGTTTGCACCTTCAAAAAGGCTTACTATTTTTCAAATGACAAAACATCACAGAGACAACAACTCGTACAAGTCAGGAATTGGTCTAGTACGACAAAACAATCTTATACGACATAGGACTAGCCCTAGAACGACAAAATGGGCTCTTTTGAAGGTATTCGTATGACAGAAGGGTAGTTGCAGTACGACAAAACTAGTAACTTTAAACGATAAAAAGACATTCAATCAGTTTGTCGTACGAGACAAGATCCTACCTCGCATGACAAAATGATAATGACCGACTTCTACATGCCTAAAAATTGAAAAATTCAACAAAAAAATTCAAAATTGAAATGATTAACAGGCTTAAGATCGATCACTTACCGCTGGCTCATAGTTCTGAGGTCGATTATGTCATCTCTGGCACTTGAATTGATGCTCTTGTGTGGAACTACCATTTTTCTTCATAGAAGGCTTTTTGAATTTCCAAACTTGGGGGGTTAAAATGAATTGAAAATGACACTTTTACCCCATATATAGCCAAAACCCTAATTTTCAACTTACTCCGATGGACATGAAAATTGTACCCTTAGCTAATTTGCCCGTCCTGATTCCATTTTCGGGATCGAAATCAAAATTCGAGATCATTTTGCTAGTCAATTTTTTAAAAAAATTAACCACTTAGCGCTTTCATCAAAAGCTCATTCTTTCTTTAAATTGCGCTCATTTTCTAATGAATCAACGCTGAATCTCTATTTAATTCTACAAATCAACTTTGCGCTCAATTTCTCATCACGTCAAATTTTCAAAAATTCCTCTGAATCATTTGTGCTCAAATAAAAAACATCACCAACAATTGCCTAAAATTGTGAACCCTCGCTATCTTTCAATTTCACTCCTGAGGGAGCATACTCATGACCTCATGACCTCACATCTTCAAAGTCGAGAAATTTTTCAAATCTTCATCAAAAGTCAAGCAAAAATATTTTTCAACTAAAGAAAATCAAACAAATTCTTATTGCTAAGGGGTATCTTAGCTTCATCGCTTCATATCAAGTTGAGATCTCTCGATCATCTGAATCGAATCAATCACTAGGGGCATATTAGTTTCATCGCTTCAAATTAAACTGATATTTGTCTTCGTCTGAATCAATCTCTTAACGTTAATCAGTTTCATCACTTTTCATCAAGCTGATTATTCGTTTGAACTCAATCAAGGGTTTAAAGAGTATCTTTGATCACACGCTCAATCTAAGCAAGAGTTCAATTTCATTGCATCAAATCAAGCTGGACAGTTTATCTTCGCTCATCGTTGTCTTGATCCATCAAGTTCAAGACTGATTTTATCTTCGCTCACTGTGTCTAGATCAATCAAGTTCTAGATCAGTAAGATCCGCTTCTTGATCAATCAAGTTCAAGTTCGGTATCTTTGCTCTCTATCGTTCCTAGTTCAATCAAGTTCGGGATCGGTATCGCTTTAATCAACTTTGTTCAGCTTCATCGCTTCAAATCAAGCTAAACACCTTGCACTTCATCTGGTTCATGATCAATCAAATTCATAACTGGTATTTCCTAGACATCAATATATTCTTTGAACCAATGCGTTGCTCACACATTAATTCAAAGAGGGGAAAATGTAATACCCTAAAAATGGTCATCTAAACCATGGGCCCCTAATCTCGACAACATCACCAAGGTCCTAACCAAAGGCAATTAAATCAACTTTGAGCACATAATTAATTAATTCTTTAATCATCAAATGTCACATGGCAAATCAATACATTCTACATTAATTAAATATTTATTTAATTAATTAAATCATTCCAAGAATATCATTTTGATCAATTATCCTATTTAATTTATTAAATATCTTTGAATATTTAATTAATTAATTAATTTGCCATTTAATCATAAAAAAAGAATTAATTTATCACAAAAGAGGAATTAATCACAAAGCAAGAGTTAAATTGAAAATAAAATAAAAGAATTGAATTGGGAGAAATCAAACTTGAGATATTCTTCTAAATTGAGAACTTGAAATCAGAAAAGCAATTAAAAGGAATTTAATCATTCTCTAAAATTGGAAGTCAAAGCTTTTGAGAAAAAGAAGTTCAGTTGCATTGAAAAGACTCTTTTCTTGAATAAATCAAAGAATTACCTATTTTTATCACAAGTGCATGGAATTAATTAAATCTTATTTCTAATGCAACTCAACTTCTTTTCTGAATGCATTTCAATTAAACTATAATTGGAATCTATCTCAAGGTTAACTGAATCTGATTTCTTAATTATTTCAATTAATCCTAAATTGTGCTTTTTCTTGATCTCTCTTGTAATTCTCTATAAATTCAGCCTTCAGCTCTCATTCAAAACACCCTGGAGATTTATTATTATACACTTTTCGCTCTCGAGTCATTGAATATATAGTGCTTGCATTTTTAGATTATTGCATCTTAGGTTATCTTTTGGCATATTTAGTTTATTCATGATTGCTTGAATCTTTCATCCATCTTTCATCCATTTAGCTTTATTTCATACTCATATAGATTAAATCCTTCGTCTTGGTGTAGTCTAGTCATTGGTATTGCTTATACAAATCTGAGAGCAATCTTTTAGAAGACAATTAGTCGATTTGTTATGATTTTTATTATTCATGCTTATATCTGTCTAACCATACATGTAATGACTTAATTGAAGTGTTGTGTCTTGCAGCTATCAGACTTATTCCACTTTTTCACACACACAATAAGGATTGATCCCTTTGTATTCCTTAACCAATCTGATTATTATTATTGCATTCTTTTGCTCTAGGTTTTCAAAGAAATCTTTGTGTTTTGTGAGTCTTCCATTGTTGTGACAGGTTATTTGCATACAGTTGTTCACTGGGTTCTGTGAGGTTGTATTTATACAACTTTCACATGGTATCAGAGCTTCAAACTTGATGCTTTCCTGTTCTTCTAATTGGGAGATTCTACTAGAGCATGTCTTCTATGCAATTTGGGTTGATTTGGACCTCACCATTGAATCTGACATGTGTCAAATAGTTAAGATTAACCTTTTGTTTGTCATTTTTTTATTCACGAGGCCAGATCTGTGAGGGACCAGGGTTTGAAAATTTAGTGTTTTTTTTTTAAAATCCAGGGGGCACTTGATTTTTGAAGCAATTTGGGCCCAAAAGGACCTCATGGTTGGCTTCAGGAGGCCGATTCCATAAATTTTCATATATAATTTGACCAATTTGGGCATTAGAGACCTCTGAGGCAATTTTTTTGTTGCTTATACGAGTCAATTTAGCTGAGGGCACACAAATCAAGGTAAAATCTAATGGTATGATGAAAAAACAAGGATCTGGTCAACTAATGAGAGGGGGGGGGGGGGTGAATCAGTAGATATAAAAACTAATAATACTTCACCAATCTCAAAATCAATCTCTCAAAGTAAACATAGAACTATCAATACAATATCTCTGTCAAGATATAAAACTGTCAAACTAAACCGGTTGACTATTACAATAGATAACAATAATAAACTTGTAACTTAAAAACATCCAAATACTTTTACTGATATAAGTAAAACTTCATATCATATTGCTGCCAGTTATCATGACTTATCAAAGTGGAATAAGTAGTTAAGCAAATCAGCCATTAAAACATAACCACAAAAACATTCACCACTTGACACAATATTTTTTACATGGAAACCCAAATGGGAAAAACCACGGTGAGATGGGACTCACAAGATAACTATCTGAATACTTTTGAAGTTCGCCCTGTTAGGAGCCAAGCCTGTTAAAGCTTTTACAAAAAGTCATGTTAAGAACAGATCCTGTTAGGAACCACCCGGTTAAGGGATTGACTATAATGCCTTGTTAGAAGCAATACCCTGTGAGGAGTAACCTTTGTAAAGGATTTAGAATCCAAGATAATGGATCACCTTGTTAGAGGATTTGAATAACACCAAGCTTGTTAGAGGTTACCCAGATAAGGGATTTAACTGTTGTAATTGTTAGAAAACAATAGGAGTTTGTTGATATGTTTGAATATCACTTCACTTGCTTGTTCAGATCCTTTTCATGCTCCTATTTGCCTTTACTCAAACTACAGATACAACATCTGGTTCGGCAACCACACACTCAATTCAACTTTGCCAACACACTCAAACTAAAACAACTTGTAGACCTTATAAACAAATCAACTAGGTCGGTAACACAACAAAAACCTAATTCTCATAGAGATTACAAACAAGTCGGTTCAAGTATGACCATTGGATTACATAACAATCTCTACACATCATTCAAGAAATCCTTGAGCGCTCCTTGATCACCGCTTCATTGAACTTAGTAACTCATCACGCGCTTTGCATTACATGCAGTATACTTGCTCATTCCCAAGACAAAAACTGTTACCTCAATGCGCCAAAATCACTTTGAAACTCTCTTCATACAATATGCATACATGTCATAATCATTACCGCTCATCATCAGATCATAAACCAATATAACCAATTCACCAAACTTAATCAGTTAGGGTTTATCAAAACAATAGGTAGGGTTTACCGGTTCAACTCTCCAATACTTAGCAATATCGGTTCACTCCACAAACTAACCTACCAGTTACAGTTTCCTTTCACTAGCTCTTTCTACCGGTTACAAAACAACATTACAACAACATCATTACCAGTTAATTGACATCAATGACAATATAACAAATCATTAATGCAATCTTCATGCAAATGCCAACGAAATCTAGGGGTAGATGAAAAATCTAGGCACTTTGTCACAAAATAAAGGTCACCATCGTGCTCGGAAGGCCCAAAAACCCCTAAATCGCCTATCAAATCATCAAAATCGGAGGTCGGAAATTTTTTTGGTGATTTTTTATTGGCATCCTTTACGAGGAATGAGAATCCGTACGGTCATACCACATGCACCCACGTCAATACTTGTGTCAGAAATTTTTAAAAAAAATTCATGCATAAATATTTTTGTTAAAATATTTTGGGGGTGCAATTTTTTTTTTTAATTAAAAAAAAAAAGAGGTCAAACCTTCTCAGCAAAAGTACATTGCATCAATGCTGACATCAGCATGACATCATGCGGATGTCAGCAGTGCGAACAACTTGCATGGCCCCTATGACCCTCTTTGTGCCCTAAAAGAGGGGTTTTTTTTCTTTGGGCCATAACTTGGGCATATAATATCGTTTTTGAGAAAACGAGATATCGTCGAAAAGCTGGTTTCATCTACTTTCCAGATATGTGGGTTTCATCACCTGGTTTTGTTGATGGTGCATTCTATAGCCATTTGAAGTTAGTGGCGTTGTTTTAAGTCCCGAGCTCATAACTTTTCGCTAGTTTCTCCATTTTTTGCGATTCTAGCAGCATTGGGATGGTGTTTCAAAGCTTTTCACAACCATCCATTCACTTTTTCCAAATTTTACTCCATGTACATTTTATTCAGTTTTTGGTGTTTTCACACTCTAGTGAATTACTTAGACATATGAGCTCGTGGAAACTTCTAGTTTGCATGGGATGACTCTTTTTTGGTTGTTCTTCATGTATTTACAATATTATGTCTTTATTTTTTACATTATGAGCTTTCATTGTAAGCACTTATGATTTTGTAATTGCACTGAGATAAAGTACCTATGTATTGCACATGTATTATGGGATCTTGTACATCAGTTTTGTGCCTTATTGTACTCGCACTATGATATAAAGTGCCATGGGGGTTTGATGTTTGCCTTTGTTTGCCTTCATACATTTCTCATGCGTGTGTGTCTTGGTTTACACACCCTTTGTATTTGCTTGTACTTTCAAGTCTGCACAACCAGATGTTCTTGGTTCTTCTTCATGCACTACATTATGGCTTTCAGATTCAGTGTACATGTCATACCTCTCCCTTGTCAGCATTATGGGGGGGTTTCTACTATTGGTGCTAATGCTTCCTTGGTTTCGTATTGGAGTGAGCTATGTATTCAGTATTTGTTCCTGTTTATGGTAAAAATGGAATAACAATATTGAAAGACAATGAATTCAACCATAAAACCCTAGCCTAACAACAACAAAGATCCACCTTAACATATGAAGATCACCTAAGACAATGTAAATCAAATAAAATCACAAAGATTATACCATCACATGTCCAATAGGGTTTGAATCTCCATTCTTCCTATCTCCATTGATCTTGCTTGATATATTTGCTCTCAGATTTTATGTGTGCAAAGAGCTCAACAAAGAACAGAAATGTGGTTGCGAGTAGACTTGATCGCATATGAAGGTTCGAAAGCGTAGTTGGGCTTGAATGCTTGAAGGCTTGATTAGCTTATTGAATGATTAGGAGGATTGATTAGCTCATTAGGAGGTTGATAATGAAAGAAATATCTCCTTATATAGAAGACACTATAAGAAATGAAGGGATAAGATTAAGAGGTGTAAAAGATAAATGGCCGGCTAAGATTAGAGGGTAGGTAGAGGAAATAAGAAAATAATGAGAGGGTAGGTAGTGTATGAATTAAGAGATGAATGACATGTGTCATAGGTGGAAAAGGCTAATGAATTAATTAAATAAATAAAGATTTATTTAATTAATAGAGGAGGTGGGATCAATTAAATAAATAAAATATTTATTTAATTTAGGAAAATGATAATTTAAATAAATAAATGTATTTATTTAAATGAGAAATAAGGCTAGAAGAGGATAAATGAATTAATTAAATAAATAATTTTTTTTTAATTAATAGAAGAATTAGACTTAAATAATTAAATAAATATTTTATTTATTTAATTAGATAGGGCAATTTTAGGTGTCTACATTTTGCCCCTATTTGAGACAATGCAGTTTGTCGCGTTATTTCAAAGAAGATAACATGAACTGATACAAAGTTGCCCCAAGATGGGAATGATATGCCCCCTTGAGAGATTGGATGAAAATGTCTGAAAAGGTCACAGGCAATCTCTCGATAAGAAAGAAAGGCTAGAAAGGATAGAGTGACAGAGTCACGGGATAAAGAAGACTGACTCGGGAGGCTAGGGCTAGGGCAGTCTATAAGATAGACTACGAGGGAAAACATCCTCATTGTCATCCACACACCTAAGAGATCAGAGTGTAGAGAGAGCAAAGAGCAGTCAACAGCGATGGCATTGGTGCACAGATTCGATCGTGTTAGCCGATATCAGAGGCCAACAGATGCAGGAGAGCCGATGAGTACCACAAAAACTCCTTGTACTTTGTTGCATTAATTGTTGTCATAAATGCATACTAGGTAGTGCAATAAATGTGCTCTAGGTAGGTCTAGAAAAAAATGTCAAACGGGGGGGGGGGGAGGGGGGGGGGGAAATGTTAAGGCGCATCTGCATTGGTGCCAGGCGCGTTTGCATTTGTGCCAGGCGCGTCTACGATTTCAGTAGCGTCTGTGTCAGATGCAAGCGTGTCTGTGTGTTTCAGGCAAGTTTATGCAGGACATGAACATTTGTGAAGTATGTAAGCGTGTTTGCATCATGAATCTGCATTTATGTCTTCAAGGTCGAATCAACAGTTATGTGATAAATATACCTGTCAATTAGATAAGCTGCTGAGAGGATATACTCAAGCAGGTCCTCTAGGGAAGACTAGGATAGTAGATAGGGCTAGGATTGACAATTCTGTGATAGAACATACGTTGCCAATTAGGAAACTACTCAAGAGGATACATTCAAGCAGAAGCCCTAGGATAGGATAGATCAAGGCACTTTGTGATGAACAGGGAGTACCATAGAAATTGACAATTCTGTGATAGAACATACGTTGCCAATTGGATAAGCTACTCAAGAGAATACACTCAAGTAGGTGCCCTAAAAGATAGGATCAAAGCAACACTTTGTGATAAACAGGGAATGCTACTAGGATAGAAAGAAGCACTTTGTGATGAACAAGGAGTACCACTAGGATATGAAGCAACACTTTGTGATGAACAGGGAGTACCACTAGGATAGGAAGCAATGCTTTGTGATGAACAGGGAGTACCACTAGGATAGGAAGAAACACTTTGTGATGAACAAGGGGTACCACTAGGATAGAGTGCCATATGATAGATATAAGCACTAAGATAAAAAGCAACACTTTGGGATGAACAGGTAGTACCACTAGGATTGACACAGTTGGTTTGCTTGACTGCAGGAGGACCTACCGATGCTGGAGTCACGAGAGAGATTCCCTTTGACTCAGAGTTTATGAGCAGAGCTGACATTCGAGGAGAGAGTAGCAGTTCAGGCTATGGGCTTGCGATATATTTTGTATGTGCCTGAGTTTCGGGTGAACATGGGTTTGCTGACTGCATTAGCTGAGAGATGGCACTCTGAGACTTGCACGTTTCATTTTCCGATGGGTGAGATGACAGTCACCTTAGAGGATGTATACAGGATACTGAGGATACTGATCATTAGGGAGTTGGTTCCTTACGATCGAGACAAAGACAGGGATGCACTGAGATGAGTGTTTCAGGATCCAGGACTAGAGATGAGGGCATGACACATGGCTTGGGATACCATGACACGGACAAGATTGGCGCTACCAGTAGTGTTAGCAGGAGTGATTAGTGGGTTCCTATGTCCGGATAGGGCAACACGAGGGTTGGCAGTGGGTTGGGGGAGTACACTGGAGACATTGGTGACTAAGCACACCAAGTTTGCATGGGGGTTGTGTCTGCTAGCACACTTGTATTATGAGCTGCATCAGTTTGTGTAAAGCGGAAAAATCACGATCGAACCCTAGTTGCTCTCCCCTCTTCCAACTCCAAGGAGAGAGAAGGGAGGTTCGCTAGGATTCGATGGTTTTCACTTAGGGGGGAGACTTTACATTCAAAAGAGGGGTTGAAACCCACAAGATCCAATCCCACGCAATGCAAGATTGGATGCTAAATGAGTTTCAAGGGTTATGACAGCAAGGCTACCCTCTTTTGTAAAGAATGTGCATAGAAGAATTGAGCTAGGAATGCATAGAAAGTGACAAAGATTCGCTTTATAAACTGAGATAGGGATATAGGATGAAGCTGCGGACCTGGAATTAGCAGTAAAATGTTGATACAGCGCTGTCCTGCAAATTTGAGCAAAAGTTGTCAGGATGATGGCGCTCGGCGCCATGGTCCTCCGAAAAATCCGCGAAACGAAGGGGGATCTGTTCGTCTCTGCACAAGGATTCCAGATCTTCAATCTCAACCGCGTACCTGCAACCTACACATAGAAAAGTGAAGACGATTGGGGGGTTAGGGATTAGGGGTTTGCCTTTAGGTCAAACCCCGGTTTTGGAATTAACCAAGAAATGAGCAAGAGCTGTAAATGTAAATGACTGTAAAACAAGTACTAATGCCTTGTTCTAAGGATGTTTGTATCCTTATGTGCGAAGGTTTAGATGTTGTATGTTGTATGTTGTAGTAGTATGTGATCTCCTCTTCAATGGTTGAATCCTTGTCTTGAATGCAACACTTAGCCTTGAATGGAGACTTGAAATGATCAATTGCTTAAAGGAATGCTTGAATGCTTGAATGCTTGAGTATAGTTTCCATGCTTTGTACACATCTCCTCCTCATCCCCAATGAGAGAGAAAAATGTAGTTTATATACTTGTCAATTAGGGCTGATAGACTGATTTTCCCGACCTTAGGCCGACCAGGAAAGTTAATTTCCAAATTGCAAACAAAAAGACCCAAGACCCCTTAGGAGACCGGGCCCAAAATAGGACCCAGGGACCAGCGTCCTGAGGGACCAGGGCGCTGGGCGCTCTGGTCCCACCTCCCGGGACATCAGGGTGCAAGGAGGTTCAGGCCAGGGTACTTGAAAGATGCAGTTTTTGGTGTCGTGAGCAAGTTTCGGGGTCTCCATTCAGGTTGCGTGTTGCGTCGCCATCGTGAAGACCGAAATGCAGTCAAAATTGCAAGTGTCGCAATTTTAGGACACTACATTTAGCCCCCACTTTAGCGGGAGTATGTATGCTCATACTTCCGGTAAAGTACAAGGAAACAACATTGAAAAACTTTCACCACGTCAAGGAGGCAAGACACACCAAGCCCCCAGTGGACTAAGGATCTTACGACTTCGATTGACAAAGTAAAAGGGAAGATCACGAGGGAGAACCATGACTGTCAGTAGTAAGGTTCCCTCACTATGAGTCATGCAAGAAAGATATCAAGAATTTTCAAGGCAAAGCTAAATTTGCCAAGAAATTCTCAAGTATCTTGAAAAGATATGAACGGGATGTATGCCCCCCTACGTTAAAGCGATCGCACACGCCTCACCGGGGGTGATTGTTTTAACGTAGTGATACACATAAGAATGAGAAAGGAAAGGAGCACGTTATCGCAAGGATTTAGCCCCCGAGTGTGAGATAAGCCCAAGGATAATAGACACAAAACACAAAGCACGAGGTGACTTCGCTTTCCTTGGGGTCAGTATGCTGTATGAAAAGTCATGTATATATATCATATGTATGTATGCATAATTGTTCTTCATTCCCCAATCAAGGAAGGTCACCTAGAAGAAGGGAACACATGTGTCTTTTGAGTCAACATGAGAGAGATCGAGAGATCTCAATGCTTTGCATCGTCCTCAAGTAGACAACACTAAGGACAACAAATAGAAGAATGAGAATAACATATAGAAGAAGTAACACAAGAGAGGAGGAGAGAATCTGCTATGCTAATGTAACTAGTCTAGCACGTCATCTACCCCCCGATCTTGCTGATCAATGTTTCGGGAAGGCAGGGAACACGCTAGAGGAGGAACATTCAACACAACAGATGGAGCTATCACAAGATCCAAACAAGGGCTATGTTCATGTTCCGAGCTACATTGTTCTTGTCTAGGAGCTAGGATAAGTGCTTTAGAAAATTCATTAGATAAATGGTTATCAACATCAACAAGTTCATATTCACTATCAGAAGCAAGAGAAGTAATATTTTCTTCATGAATAACATTTTCATCTATATCATCATCAAGATTTATAAAAATAGGATCTTTAACTCGCACAGGATCAAGACCATCATGCATCTTATGTTTAGGAGATTTAGGCTCAATGTCCGGTTGAGGAGAAAATGGAATAATGCTTGTTGAAGGTGTTTTTGGAGATTTCAAAGTTTGAGAAGCAGCTGCTTGAGCCCTAAGATGACGCTTTCATCGGCGTTCATGTGCAGAACGATTTCGTCTAGTCTTAGTAGGAAGTGAAGAAGATTGAGGAGGAGGAATGTTCTCATCCCTATCACTTGGGTGTTTAGGTTGTGGTCTCTTAGGCTGAATAATAGGAGAAGAAGAAGGTCTCTTCTCTCTATAAAAGGAAGGAGGAGGAACTGCTCCATATAAAGGAGGAATTTTTGGTTTAGGAAGGAGACCAAGTCCATCATGACGAGGAGGTATAGGTCTACTTGTAGGAAGTTTATTAGATATAGACATAGTCACATCCATAGGGATGGGTTGGGAATCTTCTTGAGGAAAGACATTAGTTTTATCTTTCAAAGGAAGAACTTCCTTCTCAAGAATGATAGGAATGTCAAGTTTAGGTGTTCTAGGTTCACTTAAAGATAGGATCATATCTGTTTTCCACTTTTGATAAGATTTGAAAAGATGATCACTTCACGGAGGAAGGGATTGGAATTGTTTAGGCCAAAAGTAATCAAGAGGAACACTAGAGGTTCTTTCAGCTGGTTTAAAGAGGCTCTGATTGACAGTAACAACTTCACCATTATGGGGAAATTTCAAACACTTATGAATAGGAGAAGCAATAGCTTTCATGGAAGATAGCCAAGGATAGCCAAGCTTCACACAAAATTGTTCGGAAGATGGAATAATAGCAAAGTTCACATCAAGGGATTTGTTATAGACCTCAATAAGCAATGTAATAGAACCAATTGCAGGAGAAGAAAATGCATCAAATAGTTTCACAATCACATCTGTTTTGTCATATATCACTTGATTAAATTGCAAAGTAAAAAGAAATTCTTCAGTAATAACATTAACCATGCACGAAGGATCAATAAGCACTCCACGACAAGGTGTATTCTTGACTTTTGCAACTATGTATAAAGGACCATCAGGTGCCCTAATGGTTTCATTGGAATCAAATGTGATGGAAGGTTCTTTAGGGTTTTCTTGCTGCTCTACAAAGTTAATCACATTTGGAGTCATAGACACAAGACTATCAGATGAAAGAGAGGAATCATTAGTCTCAATCGCATTAGAGGTATGAGAAGGTAATGGATCAATGAAAATCTGAAGATTTTGATTAGGAGGAGCTACAGATGTATTGCCTTTATCATTCACTCCAGAAACAGAAATAATATTATTATCAATCAAATCTTGAATTTTACCCTTTAAAGAAAAACATTTTTCAGTATCATGCCCAGGCTGACGATGAAATTGACAAAAGGCTTTGTTATCAAAATAAGGTGAAGTAATCTTTGCAGGATCAATTTGTCTTATAGGAGGAATAGTAAGCACATTTTGTTCCAATAATTTATTCATAATACTATGCAATGATTCATTCAAAGGAGTATACTTTCTTTCTTTCTTGAAAAATTTAGAAATAGGAGGCACACCTGATGCTGCATTCACATTGTTGTTGATGATGTTTTCATTGAATTTGATGGAGTCTCTGTTCGGTTTAAACTTCCCAAATGGTTGTTGACTACTATCACCCTTATCACTCGGAGCCATAGGATGTGATTGTTCCATTTGACTCACAGTCAGTTGATAATTGTGAAGAGTTGCACACAACTGTTGGAAAGAAGTAAACTCAGAAAACATAAGTTTGTCTCGAATATCTTTTTGTAAATTAGAAATAAAGATTCTTTGAATATCATTGTCAGGCACTGGAAAATAAATTTGAGCATACAAATGCCTATATCTACCAATGAAATCAGTCACTTTTTCTTTAACACCTTGTTTACAATGCATTAAATCAATCAAAGTAACTTTAGGACTTATATTGTTTTGAAATTGTTGAATGAAAGCATTTGCAAGTTGTTCGAAAGAAGTAATAGAATAGGAAGGCAACGAGCAATACCATTGTAGGGCTTTGTCTCTTAATGTTCTCGTGAATAGTTTTGCAAGCAACCTTTGGTCATAAGCAAAATCAGTACATATTGTTTGAAAAGTCTTAACATGTGTTAGAGGATCTCCTTTACCATTATAAAGCTCCAAATGCGGGATTTCAACATGTTTAGGAGGGATAGCTCGAACAATGTCAAGAGAAAGTGGGCTCGCAACATCAAATGTGGGCACACTAAACTTAGATTGATTCATAGAGGCAATTTGTTGCTATAAAGAAGAGACAGTTTGTGCAAGATTGTTAATGGTCGCTTCAGTCGAAGGGTTCATATTAGATGTGTTAGATTGAGATGGAGGTGTTATGTTATTGAAAGAAGGTAAAGAGTAAGGTGGTGGGACCCTATGATAATTAGTCATAGGAGATGATTGGACATGAGGAACACTACAAGGAGGAATGGAATGGTTAAACGAATTGCCCCCTTGCGTCATGTTCATTTGTGAAGATGTAATAGGAACACTCATTGAAGGAGTGAATGAAGAAGTCGGATTGAATGAAGGAAGAGGGTTAATTGAAAAGGAAGGATTGCCCCCATGACTAGTGATCACAAGAGGAATGTCTTGTGTAGAAGTAGCCATTATGTTTGATGTAAAGGTAGGTATGCTAGCAATAGAAGTCATCAAAGGAATAGAATGATTGACTTGTGTAGGAGGTTGTGTATAACCTAAAGTTTCGGCACAACTCTTCATAGGTATCACGTTCGAATCCACAATGTGTGAAATACCACACAAAATATCAATTCCATTCTTATCACTTTGAAGCATATGTTTTAGACCCTCAATTAAAGGAAGAGCTTGACTATCAGGGTATTCTTGAGACATCCATTGTCGAAAATCGTCAAATTGGTTATCCAATTTCGAAAGTTGTTCTTCAGAAACCTCATGGAGAGCTTCTTCATCATTAGGAGGATTAGAGGAATTACCCATGTCCTCGTTAAAAAGGCTATTCAAATTAGGTTCCATCTCCTCAGTAGTTAAACCTCGGAAAGACTTAATTCTACGGCTTCGTCTAATGGGAATAGTGTAAGTAGGGCTTATTGTTGTAAAACTCATGCACTAGAGAAGGAGAGAAAATTTTGATTTTAGAGGTAGCAATTTTCAGTAAAATCAGCCAATCTTCTGGATTTAAGCTGTTAAATGCAATCACGACAGTCTCCCGAAATTTCGGAAAAAATGTCTGGGACCGTGGCGCTCGGAGTGCAACACGGTCCTTGCAACTTTTTTCGAAATTTGCAGGGATGAAAGGTATGATGATTTTAAAGCCAATCTGAAAAAATTGAGTAATTTTACGATCTGTAGGTAGGCCAAATTAAAGTTGCAATCTCAAAATTGAACCCTACCCAGATTGTCGAAAAATGCAAAATTTGAATTTTGAAAAAGAGAGGGAAACTGAAATTTTGAATTTTATGATTTTAGAGGGAATGTCAAGAGCAATGCAAATTTTGAAATTTAAAAATTGACTCAATTTCACGCAAAATTCAATTTTGAAAGCGGAAATCAAAGTTGTTGTAATTAAGCACTTAATTTCAAAAGTCACAAAATGCAAGAATTTGAATAAAGCACTGAAATTTTTAATGAATGTTAACGCACTTTTCAGATTTAGGACAGTAAGAACACAATTTTGACACAAAATTTCAGTTTCAATGATTTTTTAATGTTTAAAAGCCTTAATCCAAGCAATCACGAGACCAACTTTGACTGTAATTTTGAAGGTGTTAAAATTGATAAAATCAGCCAAAATTCTGGATTTTAGCAGAAAAATACAGTAAGATCTCGCTCCCGAAATTTCGGAAAAAATGTCGGGGACAATGGCGCTCGGCGCCACGGTCCTCGCAACTTTTTTCCAAATTTTCAGGGATGAAAGATATTGTGATTTTATTGCGGAATCCAAAGTTACAGCTGATTTGGAGATGTTTTGATCGGTGAAATTGTCGAACAAAGGTTGAGTCAAGAGGGTTTCAAAAATTAGGGTTTTGACACTTAACCACTTAATTTTCAAAATTAAAACATAGATATGAATTGATAATTTGTAATAGAAGGACAGATCTGAAACAAGCATTAACAATTAAATATTTCACAAGTTTAATTACTAAAAAGAAATTTTAGGGTTTTTATGCAATCACCTCTAAAATTTTGCAAAAGATCAAACATGGAAATGTAATCAATTTTTTCAGATCTAAGCATGAAAAATCAGAAAGGATGTTCACATCGGGTTCACCAAAATGTAAAGCGGAAAAATCGCGATCGAACCTTAGTTGCTCTCCCCTCTTCCAACTCCAAGGAGAGAGAAGGGAGGTTCGCTAGGATTCGATGGTTTTCACTTAGGGGGGAGACTTTACATTCAAAAGAGGGGTTGAAACCCACAAGATCCAATCCCACGCAATGCAAGATTGGATGCTAAATGAGTTTCAAGGGTTATGACAGCAAGGCTACCCTCTTTTGTAAAGAATGTGCATAGAAGAATTGAGCTAGGAATGCATAGAAAGTGACAAAGATTCGCTTTATAAACTGAGATAGGGATATAGGATGAAGCTGCGGACCTGGAATTAGCAGTAAAATGTCGATACGGCGCTGTCCTACAAATTTGAGCAAAAGTTGTCAGGACGATGGCGCCCGGCGCCACGGTCCTCCGAAAAAACCGCGAAACGAAGGGGGATCTGTTCGTCTCTGCACAAAGATTCCAGATCTTCAATCTCAGCCGCGTACCTGCAACCTACACACAGAAAAGCGAAGACGATTGGGGGGTTAGGGATTAGGGGTTTGCCTTTAGGTCAAACCCCGGTTTTGGAATTAACCAAGAAATGAGCAAGAGCTGTAAATGTAAATGACTGTAAAACAAGTACTAATACCTTGTTCTAAGGATGTTTGTATCCTTATGTGCGAAGGTTTAGATGTTGTATGTTGTATGTTGTAGTAATATGTGATCTCCTCTTCAATGGTTGAATCCTTGTCTTGAATGCAACACTTAGCCTTGAATGGAGACTTGAAATGATCAATTGCTTAAAGGAATGCTTGAATGCTTGAATGCTTGAGTATAGTTTCCACGCTTTGTACACATCTCCTCCTCATCCCCAATGAGAGAGAAAAATGTAGTTTATATACTTGTCAATTAGGGCTGATAGACTGATTTTCCCGACCTTAGGTCGACCAGGAAAGTTAATTTCCAAATTGCAAACAAAAAGACCCGAGACCCCTTAGGAGACCGGGCCCAAAATAGGACCCAGGGACCAGGGCGCTGGGCGCTCTGGTCCCACCTCCCGGGACATCAGGATGCAAGGAGGTTCAGGCCAGGGTACTTGAAAGATGCAGTTTTTGGTGTCGTGAGCAAGTTTCGGGGTCTCCATTCAGGTTGTGTGTTGTGTCGCCATCGTGAAGACCGAAATGCAGTCAAAATTGCAAGTGTCGCAATTTTAGGATGCTACAGTTTGTATATCACGGATCAACAGGATTGGGATGCGGAGTTACATTGTTGTAGGTATGGGCATATGAGCATCTTCCGGTTACATGACCGATACATTTCAGAGGCAGAGGACATGGGCGCAACTATGTACACTTGTATGATATGATTACATCACAACCACGGATTGGGAGGCTAGAGTATTGGCACAAGGTTATGGATGAAATAGACAATGTGGTATGGAGGCCATACCAGGACTGTGAGGAGTGGGAGGATGACGCAGTGGAGCTGCCGTATGTATTCCGGAGTAGGTACCTAATTGGGTGGACTTCATATGTCATTGAGAGGCAGTTGGTAGATAGGGTGGGGAGGCAGTTCGACAGGATATAACAGATGCCATGGGGGTCAGGGATGTATGCATGGACAGTGAGGGATCAGGTGCATTTGGGTCCATTATTGTCTTATGATCAGGCAGTGACACAACTAGTAGAGATGATTCCCTTGCCTTGGGATATGTGGGCAGATATAGAGGATGCAGAGATGGATGCAGAGTACACTGCATATTGGGGAGAGCATCCATTTCCACGACCGACGGATTCAGGGGAGCCGATAGATGGAGATGGTGGAGGTGATGGAGATGATAGTGGAAATGGTGGAGGTAGAGGCCGACGGAGGAGGTAGGGCGCAGTGGTAGAGAGGAGAGTGGCTTCGAGGAGAGAGGGTGGAGAGGAGATACAGGCTCAGCAGGCTCACATAGTGAGGGGCAAAGGTGGATTGCCTTTACAGGTGTCGGCAACACAGGTTCCCAGACAGGTATAGGGATGGGGACAAGGATAGGAGCAGCCATAGGGACAAGGTGAGGGGGGAGAAGAGGAGGATGAGTTACCATCCTTGAGGGAGATCTGCTAGGGATAGGCAGATGAGATCCAGGATCTGGAGAGGGAGACAACTAGATTCAGGAGACAGCCGAGGGACACTGAATGGGAGAGGGATCAGGCTATTCAACACTATACGGAGGCTGAGACAACACTGAGGGCAGGGAGGCAGGCAACAAAGGACACAGGGGCTGGATACACCTATGTTCTATCGGCAGGGGAGGAGATAGGCTACTGGAGAGACCTATACTATGGAGTGGTGCCACCAGATCAGCGAGCTAGGAGCTTCCGTAGACCATCGTGAACTGCGATGACCACTGGAGGTAGAGACAAGAGAGAGGCGTATAGCGGTGGGGTCATGGGTCCTCCACCACCACCAGATAGAGGGGACATGAGAGATGATCTCGGGGCGGGTCCTTCCAGGGCTCAGACTTCGTTGAGGCTAGCCGGCTCCAAGGGAGGGAGTTCATCATAGCCTTAGAGGGCTCCCTATGTATCAGTTTTGTACCATTTTGTATGATGACACCTTCGGGTGATTGTAGCCATATGTATTTGACATCATTGTATCATGACACTTATGATTATATATATGAGATGATTCATCGTTGCGGCAGCTATATGCATGTGTACCTATGTGATGTTTCTATATGTTTTATGATGTATGTTTCTATGTGGTGCTTATGATATGGATGCAAATATGTACATGATGGAATGCAATATTTTTGTTCTTTTATGTTTTTAATGTTATGCAAATGTGAATGTATGAAATGCAGATGAATATGATAATGCAGATAACTATTTATATGATGAGAATGTAAAAAATGTGCTAATATGTGTTGTGTGTAGGATGTGATGTAATTGTGATATCTATATGTATGCATAAAATTCTTAATATGTGGTAATGCAGGTGCAAACTACATGAAATGCAAATATTTTTGGCATGTCATTATACTCAGTCGTGTGATAACAGGCTACACAGACTTGGGAAGGACGATGGAGGTCAATCAAGAAAGGGGGATGGAAGATAAAAGATATGAAAGTGAAAGAGCTTCTTGTGCATTATTATGACAAATAGGTTATGACAATCCATACATAGGTTCGATCCAGAAAGTCATTGTACTCGTTTGCATGGAGATCACACAATTGCAAACAAGGAATGCCCCAGTTCACACTATACTCACAGTGTCCTCATATCCTTGGACAAGTCATAGCATTACTAAGAGACAATCCACAAACAACAAAGAAAAATAGGTGATGATACCCCATCCTTGCCTTTCTAGTCAAAGACATTGTGGAGATAAAATCTCTAGTCAGAGACATCCCGGAAAAGCTAAAAGACATGTCATCAAAAGATAAAATCAAAAGAAAACCAAGACTCGACACCAACATCCATTGTAGTCCTCAAGTTTAGTGTCTCTTGTCACTTGTATAAGTCTATTTGATTGTGGTCACAATGTTTACTTTCACAAAAGGATAGATATCACTGAACCATAATGTTGTCTGAGTCTGTTGAAAGATTTGATTTGTTGAAGCCCATTGTTGCTAATGTATCTCATCTGAAACTGACCGAATCCATGAAATTGATACTTTATTGCGGAGAAAATGGAACTTTATTACGGATATGGCAATGCAAGTGTTGTTTTATTGTGGATTGTGCACGGATAGACTGAAGAAAGTTGGAAGAAACATGTGATGCACTCAGTTCCACACCCATCACTAGACATAGGATTTGCCTTAGCCACAGATAGGAGATGATTTATTATGGATGGAAAGGGTGAAAAAGGAGGGATTATTATAAATGACTAACCAATCTTAGGCAGATCAATAACAAGCCATGATGGGAATGGATAAGTTTATTATGTACTAGGCGGATGTAGCGACTGGTTACCCATGCATTTCAGTGAGATGGAATACTTACCATATGGACACTCTTGCATTCCTATTTATGGAGGCGACCTTCCATTTTTTCAGTTGATCAGTTCTTTAGACTGTTGGTACTCGTACCATTTGTATCTTTGGATTCCAGATGTTTTGCCTGTTTGCAATCTAATTCGGATTCGAGTAGTGGCATTGACGACATTCATGCATATTCATGTCTTCTTGATCCTAACCATCTTTTGTTTCAGAGGAGGTTCTTATTTCAACATCTTAGCAGTCATTCTATGATAGAGTTTGCAACTTCTTCACGCTTCAGTGATTCTTCAAGCTCGTCTTTTGTTCCTATCTTTTGGAACATTCTTGTTTGGAGGCTTCTTAGTCCTTTACTTGTGTTTCTCTTATTGGAGAGGAGTTTTGTTCCCACATGGTTTTCTCTTTTTCTCCATTTTATAGAGATTTCATTGTACTTAGGTACCTCATCAGGCTTTGTCGTCAGAACCCATTTTGGCTTTCATGCATCTAGTCCTTAGTTGTTTTTTAGCTTCTCCCTAACTTCATCTTAAGGGGGGATGTTAGAGTAAAAGGTATTAGTTTACTTAATTAATTAACTCATATTGATTTAATAATTAAGTCACATTTTCTCTATTTCACTTAAGCTAAATTTAGGAAGCTAAACTAAGGGATATTAATAATTAATTATTAATTATTAATTGCTTTTAGGGTTTTCCCTTTTTAGGTTTGATCTCCTTTTATAAGGATTGATCCCTTTGTATTCCTTAACCAATCTGATTATTATTATTGCATTCTTTTGCTCTAGGTTTTCAAAGCAATCTTTGTGTTTTGTGAATCTTCCATTATTGTGACAGGTTATTTGCATACAGATGTTCACTAGTTTCTATGAGGTTGTATTTCTACAACTTTCACATATAGCTTATTAATTGAGGGAGATTTTTAGGAGAATCAAATAAATAGTTGTATTTTTTTATTTTTTTTGGAGAAAAAATGTGAAGGGTGAAAATAAAATTAATATGATTTTATTTAGTTAAGGATGAATTGACAAGGAGATGATATAAAGGATTGGTTAATATAGAAATGATTGGAATTTAATTAAAATTAAAAAGATGATTGCGAAGGTTAATTAAATAATCTGTCTTATTTAGGGATAAAATTGAGTGTGGTTGGGTGTATAAAATTTTAGATGTCTATATAAAATTGATTTTTAGGATCTACAAAGTTTGAATTGGCATATAAACTTTTGTAGATTAATGTCACACTCTTCCCTACCATAAACTCAAACCTAAAGTGTGTAAATAATTTGAGATAAATGATCTAACAAAAAATTCTCTTACAACCTATTCACCTTCACTTATTAGATATCTAAGAAGTCAAGGTGTTATCTAGAGACACCATTGAGGAGCTTGCTAATTTAATAGGTGAGCAAATTCTACTGGGCCAAACCCCTTGGTGGATTAAATTAGTGACAATGAAAAGGATATAAGGACAACATTTACAAACAAACATATGCCAAACATATGACATGTGATTCAAATGCAAAATCGATTTCTTTAATGCCTAGAATTTGACGACAAATACTTTATATGTTCTAGTGCTAAATGATTTATGTCTTTAAATACTATGACATAACAACACATCACATGATATTTATGGTAGTTAGGCTCATAACAAGTATTGAACATAGGTAGGAAAGTTGGAATTTGAATTGTATGACTTGGAATTTTGGGTTGACTAGGAGAAAGTGGTGATCTCGAGGTAGCAGCATATGTAGAAAAAATAGTGCAAACATGGGTGAAATAGAGATGAATAGGGTGTTCACTGCCAAATATAACATACAAATATGTCACTTGTCAACATATTACCACATTAAGTCACTCATATCAAGATAGGTACAAAACTAAATAAAAAATAGCATAAATATGTCAATTCCACCATTCCACTAATGTACATTTCCTAATCAATTTTCAACTAATAGTTTAATCTAGATTTCAAGGAAGATAATAAATGAAAGCAGAATACCAAACTTATAAATATGTTACTATATTAAGACACTTATAGCAAGACAAGTACAAAACTAAATGAGAAATAGCATAGAGATGTTAATTTTACCATTTATACTACTATTGATTTCCTATTCAGATTACCTGTAATGGCAACCTAAAAATTTAAAAGGGGATACTAATTTGCAGGAATGACATAAGTTTTTCCTAACCATGAAGAGGAAACTTGAAACAAGGAAGTTCAAACTGTCACCCCAAAATACACAGTGAATGCTTGCTCTGTATAAACCCTCTCTCGATCATTACATTCCAATAGCAGTCCAAGTTGAGCAATTTGATGGTTCTATCAGAATCAGAAATAGGCATTGTCAGGAACAAGGCCTTGGTTACCTGCAAGCATAGTGTATTTATCTTTCCTGGTGAAATTTGTGCACTGAAAGCCGAGAGCATCGGCCAGAGTCTTCTGTATGTGGTTGGCCACCTCGAAGCTGGATTTGCCAGCAGAACATGACATTTCTTTGGGCAACTTGTCAAGAAAGGCAATATGGTAGCAAGGAGAGGGGTTCATGAGGAAGAAGAGCGGATCCAAACACTTCCATCCGCGGGCAGTGGTGCCGTGGAACAGGGTAACTTGTGCATCCATTGTGACAGGCACAATGAAGTCAGTCAATTCGGCGAAGAGGGAGCTGAATCGAAGCAAATAGGGCTCCCTGCAGGTAGTCCCCTCGGGGCACACCACCAGATCGCCTTCCTTGAGCAGCCTGCTCATCATTTGCCCGTCCCGAGCCCTGTTTCGGGTCAGCCTGACGGTCTTTATGGGGGAAAGTATCTCTGACATTCTGCTGATACTGTAAGTGACTGCTGCCACTGGTTTGCCCAGGGCAGTCGTCAAGAAAATTGGGTCTAAGAGGGTTCTGTGAGAGCAGACGTACAAGATCCCTGTGTTCCCCGTGTGCAATGGTGGAACGCCCTTCACTCTGATCCGCACCCCCAGTAATGTTACCATGGGCAGAGCCATTCCGTATGGCAGGCAAATTCCCGCGCACAACCTCGCTAGGGCTAACAGAACCCCCACGGGAAACCAGAGGAAAATCCCCAAAGCTACCAATGGAGTCGGACGGATTGCCAAGCGACCGTCGTGGAAAACCAGAGGCTTCAGGTATTCTTCTCTCCCCACTGTTCCCACTTTTTTGTCCACCGGCACCACGTATGCTTCCTGTTCCATTCATAACCAGACCATCTCAAATCTCAAGTTTGAAACTATGAATTTCAATTAATTAATAAATACTGTGAAATATATATTAAACAGAAAAATGCAAATACATCTTAATATTAGAATTTAATTAACAGTTTTGGCGTCAAATTTATTGATTTTGGTAGTAGTTAATATGAATTTATCGTTTATGAGAATGAGTGGTTCACTTAAGACTCATCACATTAAGGGGATGTTCTGATCCTAATCCTATTCTGACTCATGGTGAAATAGGTAGCTATGGTCTTGGGCAAAACCCCATAATTAAT
Source organism: Cryptomeria japonica (assembly GCF_030272615.1). Taxonomy (NCBI): domain Eukaryota; kingdom Viridiplantae; phylum Streptophyta; class Pinopsida; order Cupressales; family Cupressaceae; genus Cryptomeria; species Cryptomeria japonica. Next base: position 329,663,101 of record NC_081415.1, read on the forward strand.
CGTACTTGAGTTAGAATAGTATTGAGATGAATGACCTTCCAAGAAGTCTTGATACTCTGCACCACCTAAATATACTAAAAGGACCATTAATTCTCATGAGAAGGATTCATGCAAATCACTACTCATAAGTCAATGAATTTGACTCAAAAACTACATAAATAAATTCTATTATTAGTATCATATCTTCACACATTGAGTAAAATACCTCCTCCTTATCAGACAATATGAATGCAAACCGCTGTATTTCTTTATGTTAGTACTCTAAAAGCAGTCTTTAACAAACTGCTGTAAAATTCCTTCAACTTGTCATAGGTATTGATTCACATGAACACATCTCTCATGAGAATAAATGGCTCACTTAATAGTTAATACTCGTTACATCCACGTGTTTTTCACAAGAGTGAAGCATCAAGACTTCTTGGAAGGTCACCCATCACAATAGTATTCTGACTAGCTAAGTAGGTAGCAAGCTCAGTGGGCTTGACCTTGGAAGGGATTCCATGACTAAATGCACTTGAGTTGGAATAGTATTGGGATGGGTGGCTTCCCAAGAAGTCTTCATGCTTTAACTCTATTAGTGTCACCTAGATGCAAGGAGTGTTAAATGGACCATTCATTCTTGTGAAAGATGGGTTCATACAAATCACCACTCATGAAAGAGATTATCACCACTCATAAAGTATGGATCAATACATTTGACTAAAAAGCTATCAATTAAATCTTAATTTAATTTTTAATATTAAATTTAATATTAATATAATGTCTTGACACATTGAGTAAAATAACTCCTACTTATTGAACAATATGAATGCAGATTGCTGTATTTCATTATACTTTAAAAGGAAAGTGTTTAACAGCTTTGTTCAAATAATAGATCTAAAAAACAACAGATCACTTAATCAAAATTCACAATAGAAAATTTTTTATTAACAAAAATATAAAATAATTAAAATTAAATATTATGATTTGTTGATTAGTTCAATTCTTGAATCCTACAAACCACTTGATCTTAACGCCATTAAAACCTTTCTTCCATTCATCCATTCATTCATGCAAAGACATAAGAGATAGTCAGAATTAGATGATGTGGCTTGTTGATTAAATTTTTATTTATTGTTGATTGGTTTAACTCTCGAATCCTACAGACCATTTGATCTGATGAACGCCATTAAAAATAAAAACTTTCATGCATTCAAACCAAATATAAAATGTGGGTTCTGAAGAATCTAAATGCATGAGCGTCCAGGTAAAGCCTGCAAATCCAAACGACACCCTTGATATCTATTTCATTCAATGACAGACATGAAATAAAAAAATGTGGCAGACAAGTAAAAAAATAAAACCACGGGTGGGGGTGGTGGTGGTGGTGGTGTGAAATTGTGAATAATACCTTGCAAAGGAACATGAAGGGGAAGTCAGAGGGTCGATTCCCCAGAGCAACATCAGGCTTGTCATCTCCAAACAGGGCCTTGACAGCATGGTGCTTCCTCCAACCAAGGAGAACACCAGGGGGAGCCACAAGGCCAGTGCAAAAGCCTTTAATCACCTGCAACTCAGTACCCAGCACTCCATCAACCTTCAAATACTCCTTAAGAAATGGCTCCACCATCATCCTGGGATTGGCAGTAACAACATATCTTTTACCACAGGACACAAACACTTTGTAGGCAAGTGGGTGCAAATCTTCCAGGTAGAACTTGGGAAGAACAGCTCGTCCTACCATGCTCACATCCGCTGCTTTCAAGCCCACCAATGAAACAAATATGAGCAGATGAAGCCCTGCTGCCTCAGATATAAAACGATAAAAAATCCAGGTCACAGGGGACACCAAGAGCAGCAACAGAGCTCTAAGTGGGCTTCCTGCCTCAAACGCCATGAGCATGAAATATGGAAAGGAACTGGTTGATTTCACCAGTGTCCCATCCAGATCTGACACCACGCTCTGATTCTCTCTTCCTTGCAGCCGACATTTTGAAACAGGATGAAACATTTTGAGGCAGAGGCAGAGGAAGGCTCACCAACCCACAGCCAGAGGTTGCAGGAAATAAGTGCCACATGGATTGAAATAGTCTGAGCTTCATCCATTCCATGTGACCACAAGCGTGCCAATCCCAACGGCAACCGAGAATGACTCTTACTCTTCCACAACACACAAACAGAACCATTCTTCTTCCCTCTGAACTTGTATCCCACGCTTATTGCACTTGCACCATCCCCTTACTTGATAACTAACGTCTCATACCCACTTTTTTTAATGGACGGTTTTTATATCAATTCAGATATTTTGATTTTGTGCTGCTCAATTTTTTTTTACTTATATAAAAACGTAACTAACAATTATTTTGTGCTGCTCAATGTTACCAAAGCTGTGCAAGATTTCTTTAAGACTGAGAAATTACTGAAAAAAATCAACAACACTTACATTGTTCTTGTCCCTAAGACTGCAAATGCATGAATGAGTTTCGACCCATAAGTCTATGCAATACCATATACAAGATAATCTCCAAGGTCCTTGTGAATAGAATTAAACCCTTCTGGTGAAATTCATCAGCCCGTCCCAGAAAGGTTTTGTCCTGGGTCGCCAAATTTTGGATGCTGCCATTGCCACTCATGAAATAATTCACTCCATGGATAGGAGCAGAATACCGGGTATGGCTTTCAAACTGGATATCTCAAAAACATATGACAAAGTTAATTGGTGTTTTCTTTTCAAATCTCTCTTAAAGCTGGGCTTCAACCAAAAGGTGGTGGATATGATTCGGGAATGTGTTACCATGGTCCAGTTCTCAGTTTTGATTAATGGGACTCTTAGGGGTTGCTTCAAAGCGGAAAAAGGTATCCGGCAAGGTGACTGTTGATGTGTTTTTTTATGCACATGCGAACACAGAATAAAATACCTAAAGGGTACCTTATCCTCTCTTGAATAAAGCCTCCGAATGCTGAAGATGTCGCGAAAAGGATCAATCGGGATGACTTCAAGGTTCTTTGCTGTAGGATCTCTACGTGTGGATAAGCTCTTTGTGGTATGATGTGATTTGCTGGAATCACAAGGGGACTTACACTTCAATAACTTGAACGTCTGATTTGCTGGAATCACAAGTCCTACTAACTAACTGGAAGACAAACAAATGGCAAAAGATGCAAGGTTCAGGAAGTCTACTCTACTACCTAGAATGCAAGAAGATGGATGAATGACTAGGTGGAGTCCTACTGGGCTGGGTCTCACCATCAGGGTTGATCAATTCGACACCAACTCAATGCGATCTTCTAAGGGATGCTTCCAATATGTTCAAATCGTACACCATCTGACAATGATCACCATTCAAGATAATGCATGAACAATGGACGTGTAACGACTTAAGATTAAGCTCATTTCATTCCAGTTGACCATGCAAGGCACACTTACCATCAGCAAGAGGCTAGTGGTTTGGATTAGGTGGACTCCACACAGGTGCATTCAACAATTTCTTTCATTCGATCTAATCATCTACCATCTAGAATTGAAGATTCAACAAGAAACCATGCACATTGCAAAAAACGACACACTTCACCATTACTTCAATGAAAATGGAGTTTGTTTGCAATTAATGGCAACAATTTCTTGCCTTATCCTCTTATTCTACTCTAATTGCTACTCTATCAACTGACTATTCACCTTCTAACTACTCTCTATCTATCTTCTATTTTTTACTCCCTATTATTAGCCTTTCACAAATGAAGAGTCGGGGCTTATATAGTACCCATAATACAATTAGATGGCTAAGATCAATTTGAGATCAATGGCCAAGATTCAATAATGAAAACCCTAATTAGGGTTTGTTACAACCATTACATAACATTTAATGCTTGACCAATGATAAAATTACATCTTTAGGACACATGTCTTCTCCGGAAAATTCGACCAATAGATGGCTGGGGTAGGTACATCGAAGTTTGTGCCACCTCCCATGAGTTAGGTACATTGAATCTGAACATGCTGAGGTGGACCAATCCGACTGGAGGAGTGATGACTGGGATGCCACCTCGTCTGACACTTGGTTGATGCCAACTTGATGTTGCTGAGAAGCTAGCTTTAATTACTCTTCTGAAACTCTCTGCTTCTTCAACGAACCCTTGCTCTAACTTCTTTCATCTTTGATGTGCAAGATGATGATGTATCTTGCCTTGGAATGCTGGATTGGAAGAGGTCGTTCCTGATGATGCTTGACCGAAGAAGGCCGTCCTTGTCGATGCTAGACTGGAGGAGGTCGCCCTTATCCTTGCTTGATCTTCTTTGATGATACTGAGCTGGAGGAGATCATCCTTGTCCTGGACCGGATCTTCTTTGATGAGACCCTTCTGACTTGTAGATCCTCCGGACTTTGGAGTCACCATCTTGATACCTACACAACATTTCAAAATTAGTAATATATCTTGCAGTCTAGAAATTAAACTTAAAAGGAAGATTTAAGATTTTAATTAGGAAACTTCATGATAAATCTTGAGTTATCATTTCCTAATTAACCATGTAATACTTAGATTTTTCCAAAACAAATGTCCAAAAATCAAACCTTAAACAAGGGTGTTAAGATGATTTTGCCATACCTCCTCTTGAGTATTAAACTCTAAGAAATGATGCAAGAAAAATGAATTTCGCTAGGCAAAGTGTAGATCAAAGCCCTCTCTTGGATGAATCACGCCTCCATTAATCTCCAACACTTAGCAAACTTCGCCTCTAATCTTCTGGATTTTGCTCCTCAAATTACTCCTCAATTAGTAGAATTTTGCCTCCAACATGTTATATTTCGCTCCTCCAATTCGCACTTCAACTTTGCACTTGAAAAAGGATGAATGAATGATCAAAACTTGAACAAAGCATCTCCTAGTATATAGAGCGCTCACCCCTTTGCTTCCTCTAGGCCGACTTGGCAAAAAGGAGGTAAAAAATAAGTAAAATCTCAAAAAAGGGGGGCCGACTTGGCTAATAAAAACGAAATAAGGCCTTGAGCGCTTTATTAAAAATTAATTTTAAATGCCTCCAAAATAAATTTCGATTTTCTAAGGCTTAAAATCAATTTATTAAATGCCAAAATGCTTTAATTTAATGCCAATTTAATTTTAATTTTCCAAACGCCTCAAAATTAGCAATTCTGGCGATCAAATGCAATTTGGAGAATATTAATTTTTAGAACAAGGCTCAATGAAGTTTTGCAAATAATTTCACCCTGGACCCTCTCTGAGGGTGAGGAGCGATTTTTCAATTATAGCCTTGAATACTTCGCATCTTGACTTGAAAATGTCCTGGAGGGTAAATCGATATCCAGTTAATGTGTTGCACTTCAAATTTGACATTATGTGTGATGAAAAATAGGTGGAAATGTCAATTTCGCCATGGGCCTTCACTGAGGGTCAGAAGCGATTTTTCATTTTCTAGCTGGAATCCACCTCAACTTGTTTGTTAAACTCACAATGTCACTTCCAAAATCCATTTTCTTGCACTACAAAGTTAATTCATCAATAGTTTTGAAGGAAATAATGTCCTTTAAGGCAATTTCGCTCTGGACCCTCTCTGAGGGTCAGGAGCGATTTTTCTGTTTTCAACAAACTCCATCATTTCTAGTCAAAACTTCTTCAGGCGGGTGGAGAAAGTTCTTTATTTTCCATTTATGATCAAAACTTGGTCTCTTTTCATTGCAAAATGAAGGAAATCAAAATCTCGTTGTGGGCCCTCTCTGAGGGTCAGGAGCTATTTTTCATTTTTTGCTCAAATTTAGCATTTTTCAACCTCCAAAATCTCTTCAAGACATTTCAACTAGGCCTTCTCACTAACTCGCAAACTTAGCTCTATCAAATTTTGGAGAAAAGGTGTGATTTTGAAGTTTTTCGCCTTGGACCCTCAGCAAGGGTCAGGAGCGATTTTTGTAATTTAGGCTTGATTCTTCATCATTTTTCATTAAAACTTTATTCATCATTTGGCAATGTCCTTCCTTAATCCACTCCAACCAAGTTCGCTTTGTTGTTGCAAGGTAAAATGAGGATTTTCAATAATTTCGCTATGGGCCCTCTCTGAGGGTCAGGAGCAATTTTCGCTCTGGGCCTTCACTGAGGGTCAGGAGCAACTTTTTAGTTTTAGGCATATTTCTCCATCCTTTGGACTCCAAATTGCTTCCAAGGCATAAAACATCATCACCTCTTCCTATCCACACAAGATTTTGTCTCAATTCCTCAAACAAAGGAGAGAATCCTGAAAAATCGCTATGGGCCCTCTTTGAGGGTCCGGAGCGATTTTTGTAATTGCCTTCAAAATTTTGATTCTCAACGATTTCTTTTCACTTCAAGGCTTTTCAAACATCGTTTCAAACCCATGCCTAACCTTAGCTTTCCTCAGACTTGGATGAAAAGTTCCCATATTAGGTTTCTTGCTGTGGGCCCTCTCTGAGGGTCAGGAGCGATTTTTCGCTGTGGGCCTTCAGTGAGGGTCAGGAGCAATTTTTTCATTTTGGGTTGATTTCCTCTTGTGTTGATCCTCCAAATTATATTCAACGGATAGAACATGCTTTCCTTCATCCCTTCCAATAATAAAATCACTTTGATCTTGCAAGAATAATTGCATATTTGAAAATCTCGTTGTGGACCCTCTCTGAGGGTCAGGAGCGATTTTTGCTACCTGGACCAAAATGTTTCACTTTTCATCTAAAAATCACTTTGCCAAGGAAGATGTCATCTTGTTCTTTGCTATGAATAAAAATTCATGTCCAAGAAAGGTCCAAAAATGTGCACATGAAGAAAATCGCTGTGGGCCCTCTCTGAGGGTCAGGAGCGATTTTACCTTTCCTGGGCAAAACTCCTTCAATTTATCATCTTTGATCAAGTCTGGATACTTCATTATGCTCATTCTATCCTTCACCATGCTTTTGACATCTTAAATCGACCAAATAAGGCTAGCAATGACCCTTATAAGATTTCTCGTTGTGGGCCCTCTCTGAGGGTCAGGAGCGTTTTTTCTGTTTTCAACAAGGTCCTTCATTATTTCAAGTCAAAACTTCTTCAGGAGGGTGGAGAAAGTTATTCATTTCCCCTTCATGATCAAAACTTGGTCTCTTTTCATTGCAAAACAAAAGAAATCAAAATCTCGCTGTGGACCCTCTCTGAGGGTCAGGAGCGATTTTTCGCTGTGGGCCCTCTCTGAGGGTTAGGAGCGAAATTTGACTTTTTGAACTCTCTGTCAGGATAATTTTATGGAATATAACATTTAAGTATAAGAACTTATACTTTAAGTTATATTCCATATATACTTTCAGGATGTTTGAGAGTGGTTTCAGACCTCCAGGAGTTATATTGCAAAATCTAGTTTTTGGAGGTTTTTCAGTTTTCAGACTTAGTCAAATTTCAGGATCAGGACATTCCAGACTTAGCCAAATTTCAGGATCAGGACTTTCCAGACTTAGCCAAATTTCAAGATCAGGACTCTCAGACTTAGCCAAATTTCAAAACCAGGACATTCCAGACTTCATCACTCACCAACTTGACTTAACTCAAGCAGAACCTGCTATCCAGGTGATCCCCTTGGCGACACTCAAAACGCAAAGGCTAACAGACAAAACCCTAAAAGACCTAGAAAACAAACCCTAAAAAGCAAAAAGCAGGGGTCCCCATTTGCAATGGGGCGATGTGTGAATACGTCACAACAGTGACCCTCTGTCCCCTTACCTTTTTATCATGATTGCTGAAGTCTTGAGTAGAAATGTGGCCGACCTGGTTACCAATGGAAGACTTCAAGGATTCAAAGCTGCTTCCATGCTCCCCCCCTCTAATATTCAACAATTCGTGGATGACACCTTTTTTTTTGGCAAGTCTTCTGTCATGGAGGCTAAACAGTGGAAGAACTTACTGGCTGATTACGTCAAGGCCTCGGGACAATGTATTAATTATGAGAAGAGTAATATCTTCTTCTTCAACACTCCTAATGATCTCCAACTCAGAATTCTCTCTATCCTTAGGTGTAAGACTGCGACTCTACTGAGGACTAACCTTGGTCTCCCCCTTACGGTCAAGGAAGTCACTCCCACTTTCTGGAACACTATCCTTGAACGGAAGCAAAAAAATCTTGCTGGATGGAAAGGGAAGTTCCTTAGTAGTGCGGGGAAGCTCCAACTCCTCGCAGCTTCCCTACAGGGAATTCCTGTGTATTTCCTGTCCATGTTTAAAATATTAGGTGCCATGGGGGAAAAACTTGAGAAAATCCAAAGAACCTTCTTATGGACGGGCCTGGAGGAGAAAAAGCACCTTGCTTTGGTCAATTGGGATAGCGTGTGCTTACCCAAATCAATGGGAGGCCTGGGTATAAGAAAGATAAATGCCCTGAATAAGGCGCTAATAGCAAAAAATGGATGGACCCTAGCTAAAGGTGAGGTGGACTGGTGTAACATTATCAGAGCAAAGTACCTAGACCGGGAGCAATTCTATTACAATTTGAATACGGTCGACCTTCCCCAAGGCTCCAAGTTATGGAATAACATCCTGAAAAGCAGATTGATTGTAAGAGAAGGATTGAAATGGCAACTTGGAAATGGTAGGAAGGTGAGATTCTGGGAAGACGTTTGGGCGGAGGATAGGCCCTTGGCTAACACTCGTTTCCACGAAATTATGCACCACCTAAAGGGACTCCTGGGGGATTACATAGCTGATTATATGGAACCAGGAAGGGGAGGATGGAGGAACATTGTCCAGGTCTTTAGCAACATGCCTAACCTGGTTCCCATAGCTCAGGACCTTCAGAACATTATGCTGGAAACTAGAATCCCTCTGGCCTCTCATGAAGACAACTTTATCTGGAAAGAGACCCAATCGAGCACCTTCTCGGTCAAATCTGCTTACAGACAGCTCCTGAGACCCCCTGCGGATGTTGAGTGCTAGAAGAAAATATGGAACCCTCAGCTAATCCCTAAAATTAATTTCTTTTGGTGGTCCCTAATGCATGGTAAAACCCTCACTTTGGATAACCTGAAAAAGAGGGGGTTCCATCTCCCCAACAAATGCAGCCTATGTAAAGCTAACGAGGAAACTATTGACCACCTGTTTGTCCTCTGCCCCTTTGTTGAACATCTGTGGATTAACACTCTCCAGAAATGTGGTCTCTATTGGGTCTTCCAGAATGACATTAAACAGTTTGTTTTTGGATGGAATCCCCCTCCCATCACCCCCTCATCATCCAATTATGGAGACAAATACCATCGCACATCTGCTAGGCTTTATGGAGAGAAAGAAACAACAAAATTTTTAGAGATACTGAAACCCCTCCTGATAGTATTGCTCACATTTTCTTTAAGATGATCTCTGAAAACATAGCGGTGACAAAATGGAAAACCCCCCCTAATCCCCCTAATTGGATAGAGAAAAAAATTGTTGAAAGATGGAAGCTCCCCCCAGGTTTTGAAATCTTCAACAACAGTGCCAAAAACAAAAGGAGTTTGACCAAATGGTCAACCCCAAAATTACACTAGTATAAGCTGAACTTTGATGGTTCAGCCCAAAATACCTGTCAAGCGGGGGGTGGAATCATCCGTGACCATTTGGGAAACACTGTGGCAGCCTACACGGGCAACCTAAAGAACAATGCTGTCACTCAAGTGGAGGGAATGGCCCTCCTATGGGGTCTGAAATTTGCCAACTCCATAGGAATTAAACAACTGGAAATTGAAGGAGACTCACAAATTATTATGGAAACGGTGAAAGGGAGATCTACTGCTGGTTGGAGAGTGGAGTCCATTTTGAGGGATGTCAGGAGCCTTCTGGCCAACCTGGATGGCTTCACCATTCGACATATCTTTAGAGAAGGAAACGAAGCTGCCGATTCCATGGCGACGGTGGGAAGGCTGCAAAACGACTTACGATGTTGGAGGGACCACAGTCCGCTGTCGGTCACCACCAAGGTGATCTTGGAGAGGGAAAAAGCCTATGTCCAAGATGGAACTGTTTTATCCACCCAAAGATGAAGGAAAACAACTTTCAAATTTTAAGTTGGGATGGGAATCCTGCCCATTATGAACTCAGGTGGCCACGTATCCAAGGCAGGCTTGTCACCACTCTCACAAGGGATGGAATTATGATGACAGTACATATATCGAGAATGATTATTCCCTAATTATTATCCGGACAGAGCCAACTGGCGACGATAAAGGCGAAGAAAGGGAAAGGTCAAATCACACTGGCTCGATTGAAGGTCCGCACGTTCCTAGTAGATTTCCTAATTTTGATATCTACTCAGACATAAGAGATAATAATCACCCCGATTATTACGTCCTCTTATCTCAAGTTTGACATAGATTTTATATCAACTCTGCCTTAATTCTGCCTTGGCTCTGTGTTTTTGCTGGAAGGACTCACCTTCACTTTGTTAAGCTGGAGGAACCGAGAATGGGGGGGGGACAGGCTCAGACTGGAACCCGATAAAGTGGACAATTTCAGAGCAAAACCGGCGGTGTGGTTCATCTGCTCGGAGGGCGGCATTGATAAGTTCATGAAAAATATGAAGGGAAACAATGAAAGACATTCCAAGCAATTTGTGACTTCCTGGGAAGACATAAGAGTTACCATGGGGGGTATCTCGTTTGAAATCAATGAAGAGGTCATAGCCCAGGCGACGGGTCTTTCTATGGAGGGAAGGAAATGGAAAAAGCAGAGCCGTATTGCGGATACCACCAGCTTGAACCAGTTCTTCCGCGAGGGCGAAAACCCTATTAAGAGGGCTGGCGGATTCATCAGGGAGGAGCTCCCTCCCCCGTGGGATGAGGTTTGTTATATTGTGATGAAGTATTTCACGCTGGAGGGAAGGTATGGTATCTTCTATTACTACCATCTCCCTTTCCTTAACCATTTGAGAAATAAGGACTTTATTTCCATTCCGTTTTTCTTGCTACATTCTCTGGACGCTAATGTAAGGACATTGTTGAAGCTAAGAAAAAAAGGGAAAGATTTCCTTATCCTCCACCAAGGCCTCATTCTTCGCCTATACAACTTCCACCTTGCCCTCTGCCCGCCTCGTTCCATCTCCGTCCAGAATGTGACTAATACTAGCCCTTCGACCCACCCTTGTGCTAAAAATAATGCTAGCCCCCCTCGACTCCCGGAAATTGGCTCTTGCAGCAAGAAAACTAAAAAACACTCCCCCGAGGAGGTCAGAACTCCCAAGAAAGTCAGAATCCAGGAGATTGATTCTGACATGGATATTACCGATGAGGCCAATACCCCTTGCCGCTCTAGCAGGCTTGCCTCTAAACCCTCGAAAAAATCTCTGAGAGACCCCTCCTCTTCGCATGACACTGGAAATTCCATCCCGACTGATAATGTGGTTTCACTCCACCATAACCCGACCCCTCACTCTGCCAGCTCCACCCAGGCTTCTAAAAGCCCCACCTTTTCAAAGAGTCGAGAGCCTGCAAATTTCCCCTCCCTGACTTTCAGATTGGATAAAATGATGGTTGTGGAGGAGGTGAGTAGCATAAAAGAGGAGGAGGAAAACAACCTGGCGGAGCTGGAGAAAAAGATGGAGGCCCTTTCTGATAATGTGCAGGATATCACCAGCAGACTGGAGGCGGCAGAGTCCAAAATGCATGATGTTTCTAAATTTGCGTTGAATGTTATGCGCTGCGTGGCAACCACTCTGTGCCTCATGCAGGAAAGTGCGTCCAAAGGTAAAGGCAAGGATGACGAGGACTACAAGGTCCTGTTCAAATTCCTCACCAAGGAATGGACAAGAAAGCTCCTCCCCAAGAGGAGCCATGGGAAAAAGAAGTAATTCTCTAAATGCGGAGGAAAGCTGGTTTTTTGTCTACGTTTAGTAGCCAATGGGCGGATAGCGTTAGCCTATGCTTTTGTTTAAGTTTCTATGTTTATTGCTCTGCGTGGCAAATATCTAAAACTCTGCTGATTATATGCAGACAATGGTAACAATATTTATCATGCTTAATCTAATAAAGGGATTGCACACTTAAAGACATTGTATGTGTAACAACATTATCAACTCTTCCTCTGAACATGAGGAAGAAGTAATAATTGATAACACTTTATTTCTATTATAAATAATTGACCTACTATTCGGAAGTCAATTAAGTGTAATAATTTAAAATACCCCTTGTCCTAATAATTATGACTTTTACTTTTATCTCTATTAAATCTAAAGAATAATCTTACTTGTAATCTAAATTCTTAATTTTAAGAGTTGAAATTTATGATTATTATTTTCTATGAATAACAACTCTAGCATTTAACTTTAATGAAAGTTCTTTAATTCATAAATAAATGATTCAATAGTAAAGATTACCAAATTTTTAACTATGCAAATGTCATAATATTTAACTTTTTATTTTATTTGTTAGATACTTTAATGTTATCCATTTTAACTCTTCATTTTTCAAACATTAAATATTAAGTGTAGATTATATTGGCATTGTCATTCAAAATTATTAGATTTGATAAAAATATGTGGAATAAATAATTAGAAACCAAATCATATAATAAAATGGAAATGATTTTATTATCATTTATCTACCAAATAAACTTCCTTTCTATTTTTAATGAAGTCACATCACATTATAAAATGAAAATATTTCTAATATCTCTTTTTTTGTTAAATTATAGAATAAAATAAAATAAACCTTCTTTCTATTTACTTTTATAAAATAAATCACATTATGAAATAGAAATATTTCTATTACCATTTAACAAATTTAATGGAAACAAAAATAAAAAAAAATAATTACATTATAAAATGGAAAAAAAATCTTTTTTCATTTCCTTATTATATTATATTCTAAAATAAAATAAAGTAAATCTTCATTCAAACTATTTTAATAGAACAAAATCACATTATAAAAATGGAATGTTTTTATTATTTTGTAAAATTAAATAAAATACAATAAATCATATAAAATTTAATTAAGGAATAAATAATGGCATAAGGATAGTGCCAGGAACTATAGAACTATAGACAAGAGCTGTTTCTTAATTAGTTATTAATAAATATTTTTAAAACAAATTAGAATTAAGAATTTTTTTTAATAAAAAAATATTTATTTTTATTAAAATATAGATACAAATTTCTTAATTAAAAATATTATTTGTTTTTAAAGTTTAGGACAATTATTTTAATGGATAAAAATATTTATTTCATGTAAGGAAATGCTTTTTTTAATAAATTTATTTACTTATTGTTAAGGTTAGATGCATATTTTTAAACTTTATGATTAACAAAAATTGTTTTTCTCTTTCATGATAGGATAAAACTTTTTTTTGGTTCTTATAAAGTCCTTTTTGAAAAGCACTTTCTCATCCCTATTTTAATGGTGGGTTCTTTATTTATGATATTGCTAATGTGTAGTTAAATCTGATAGCAATATCATAATTTGAGTTTTTTTATAGCACTATCATAATTTGAATTTTTTTATAGCACTATCATAATTTGACTTCTTTATAGCTTCAATGCCGGTGCTGATTCTATGGTGATTGTTTATCTATTTAAACTCGCCTGATTCAATATTTCCATCATGGGCATTCACGACCTTTGCATGCTGGTGCTGATTCTATGGTGATTGTTTATCTATTTAAACTTACCTGATTCAATATTTCCATCATGAAGCATTCACGACCTCTGCAGAAAAAATTGCAAGGCTTTGTTCGATTATGTGTTTTGACTGTTCTATGCAGATAGATTATGTTGCATTTGATTTTATAAAACTATTAGTATTTCCGTTTTCTTTTAACTATTGCACAGAACTCAATCTATGCTTTCTCTAGTTATCTTTAGGAAGCCCTAATTTTATTCCTCAGTTTCTGCAACATATCAATAGCAGCACCTCGACCATTAAAGCACGGCCTCTTTTATCTTCCATCACCTACTCTCGTCTTTTGGGGTTTCAATTGGGCACAATTTTTCCATGCATTCGCTCCTCTTCTACATATTCAACCTCTGGCAACATTTGAGCCTCTCCTACAGCTTCCGCCACGAAACTGCGACCCACATCACGGGTAATTCGCAAATTGTCGTCTCTGAAAGAAAAAGATGGGAATCGATTTAGAAAGAAAAGGCAAAGATCAGAGCAATGAACGCGTACTGCGGAAGCCACACCTAGTCCCCATTTATTCTGTCTTCTTATCTCCTCCATTTTTGAGGATTATTCTAATTGTGCCAAAATTTAAAAAACACAAAAACTAGGTAGCCGGCAATCAATATTCTTTGGTGCCCTTTACATGCTTCTACATTTTGCTTTAGTGTTCGCCAGCGCAGTGATTTCTAAAATAGTCCACCAAGTTTCTCTATCCTCCTCTGTGTTTTGACATATGCTCCCACCCCGTTCGCAAGCTTCCATTCCGATACAAATTGGGAATAAATGTTAATTGACAGCTTGCCAACGGTAACTGTTTTACTTATGCAGTGTCTCTTACACTCCTCACTCTTCCTTGGTCCACGACACATTCCTCTTTTCTGGCCGATGCTCCTCACACTTAGTCAGCTCCTCTCTATTCTCTACGCCACCCTAATCTTCTTAAAGACCGATACAACTTATTAGCAGTCACACCTTGTTGAGCCACTGCTACTGCAGCTCCCAGCGTGCCTCTTTTAGTATCCCAGTGCAATTGTATCGAATCATTTTCTTGTCATGACTTATCGGTCTCTACTCTGCGAATTTTTTTTTTTCTTTGTCTTTCATTATCCCCTACAATCACTTCAGTTTTCTTCCTGTACATCAGAAGACCAACAGTCTAATACCAAGGCGTATTTTCTCAAAGCTGTCACGTATGCCAAAGACTTCAGTTTCTGCATTTAAAAATCCCTTCATTGCTTCATGCTTATATATCATTAGCTTTGGTGCAAACAAAGGTTGGAGAATTTGGCTTTTCGCTTTCCAATTCATTTATTTAAAATTTCTAAAGCCTTTTCGCCTGCTAATTACATTCGAAAAGGCATTCTGTCAAAAGTCACCGGCTATGTCTATGCTAATACCCTAATTCTAAGTGCCCTATTTCTATGTAAATCTATTTTGTTCATATCATGCAATCAGCATTTCCTTGATGCGTTCGGTCAAATTGTTCCATGCCCTGTCTATGCATCCATGTTTTGGATACACAAATACATGACATGATGCTTTGATGAATATTAATACTCTGTTCCAAACTTCTCCGGAGCTTGCTTCAGAGACCAATTGTATTCACTTAAAATTCTGAAATTAAAGGGCACGCATCCAACAATTCATACATGTCTACCAGGCAGCTGTAACTCTAACTTTCTTCAAAACAAAACGGAGAAAATGAACACAAATTTAGGAGACATAAAGAGAGATGCCAAATCAAAACTGAAGAAACAATCTGGAAACATGTTTTTGTTGTGGTGCTAATAGCTTATCCACCCAGGTGAGCCTGCACAAGTTGATCATTATGACAAAAATTATAGAGAGCTTGTTAAGATGAATGATTTCCACTTCAACATTCATAAATCCAATTAAGAACTGTACTATTTAACGCAATTACAGCTAAAAGCAACAAAATACTTTATAGGAATAAAGGCAGTTAAGAAGATGATCTGCACTCTTTTCAGACATAGCTGCAAATAAAACATGTTTTATCGACCTTGTTGTACTATTGCACTTTTATAACTGTAAATATTATTGCAGGAGCTACATGTTAATGAAAGCAAATACATATGGCCATTCTAGGGTCATCCTACCTCATATAATACAGACATACATTATATATATAAATACATACATATATAATGTGTGTGTGCATGAGCTGAGATGACCCTAGAATGATCGAGCATTACCCAAGTTGTGGATCCCCCTTCCTAATGCATATCCATAATCCGCACTATTCTGAGATTGCATCGAATTTGTTTGCACAACAACGTCACACTATAGAGGCATGCGATTGAGGGAGTCTTCTAAAGGAAACACTCCCCCTATATAAGTTATTAGTCTGACTCCCACGCATTGATAGACAGATGATGAAAGTTGGCAGCTACCTCAAAAGCCAAAATCCCTTATTTGGGTATGGCCCAGATGATTTTTTTGGGACCCTAGATTCGGCTCCCAATGCTAGACTTGCGGATCTACCACTTTTCTGTATTGTGTCCAATACCGAGCCTAATCTGAGATGGCAAAAGAGTTGACACATTGCAACCAGGTGCCCTTGGTTAAGTTGGATCCCTCGTGGATTTGAATGGCTCTAAAATATGACTTGTGTTCTGCACAAAGGAACTTGAATGATCCCTTAGTAAACCTGGTACATACATAAATACATAACTATATACATCTTGAGCAATCCCTTAGATTGGCTTGGTTTGCATGATTTTGGATGAATTTTCCTTTTCTAACATGCATTTGACACAAAGATCATCACGAGATGGCAAAAGAGCTCTTGCACGGCAACCAGGTGTTTTGGATTAAGTTGGATCATCTGCCCAACTTGCGTACCTCAAAAATGTGATTTGTGTTGTGTACAAAGGAACCTAAGTGATCCCTTACCAGGCTTCGTACATACATACATGCATACCTCTTGATGTGCCACACGACCCAAGCCACTCTTTGGGACTCCAAGTGGTCTAGCACCCCTATCAGATCACTGCCCAACTCCGCACTATTTCATCCCACTGCACTCTTCTTAGGTTCTGCATTACCTTGCCTTTTTCTACACTTTGTTATAGCTCGTTGAATGCTACTATGGGAGTCCTTGGATTGCCCCAACATAACCCTTCTCGGAAAAGTGACTGCTTTGTAGAATGCTAACACTGTAGTTGCAGGGTACTCTAATTCCCCTATAAGAGTTATTTGTTTGATTCCCAGGCAGTTAAAGACTGAACTTTTTGTTGGCCACTTTGCGACGACATTCGATCTCAGCAACCACCACACATCTCAGTTTCAGCAATCACCACAACTCCTTGTGTCATTCCCATAATGACTCAAACTTTCACCATAATGTCCGGGGTGGCTAACTCTGAGTTCCCAATGGCTCTGAGCATCCCAGTTTTAGGCCTGCAATCTCTATAAATCCTAGGCCCATTTTTGGAGCAGCGTCAACCCCGTTTAAATTCTTGCCCGCTTTTTTTAAATTAATGAAAGAGTTGAAAAAAGGGCAATAAATTTTTCAAATAGCCTACAAAGGGTGATAATAATTAGATAGAATTGAGAGAGGGTCAGAATAAGGAAAAATGAGGATAAATATCGACCAAGAGAATTTTGGCTAGACTGGGATGAAAATGGCTGGTAATTTTCTATTTCAATGACCACTTACCCCAATTCTTAAGGAGTTTGCTCTTCCTCAAAATATTTCTCTTGTTTATGCCCATGCTTACGCTTCTCACTAACCCGAAATCAATAAACCCATACTGGCATATCCAGGATTGAATCTCTCTTCATTCCCAATTATTTATGATGATTTGATATCTGATGTGAAGATGAGTCTTTTTCTGTTTTAACTATTTATTTACAAAACTATGTAAAACTTAAACTAACATTTACTAAATATTTACAGATTGGACCGGTACCATAATACATACGTCTCAAGGCATATCACATATATCAATTACGTACCGTATGTTTGCTGTTCTATATAACTTTCCTATTTACTGTAAACTATTTTTACGAGTATCACTCCTCCACCTTCCTATTAAGTATCCAATCTCATGATATCTTTCACACTTTGCTTCACTATGTTGAAGATTTATAGCTGCGATAGAGATCTAAGATAATATTAACTCCTCCTCTCCACCGTGTAGTCTCTTCACTTCCCTGTCAGTGATTCTTCCTCTCCACCATGGAGTCTCTTCAGTTCTCTGCCGGTGACTCTTCATGTCTATGTGGCTGACGGTGTGGTTGTGGCTGTTGGTGACTCTTCATGTCCATATGGTTGACGGTGAAGATGTAACCGTTGGTGTCTTTTCTTCTTCCTTCGTGGCGTCTCTTCACTTGCAATCCAATTCTTTATATTCTTTGCTCTTTTTCTTCGGCAGATGGATAGTTATATATTGCTGGCTTCTCTCATTTGTCAGTGGCAAGTTGAGAACATTGTGTATGAAGTCTGTCAGTTCATTATTATTATATGTTTTCTGTTCTCAGTGATTTCAGACTTATGAAGGTTTATAGAATGTATTTGAGATGTATCTTTTGATTTCATTGTCATGATTGATTTGTAGAGAATCAATCTTATCTTATTGTGATTGATAGTAATTTGAAACTATCAACAATTGTATTCATTTTCAGAGATATAATAAAGATCATATTTGTGTGGGTTGGGTTTTTCACCCTTAGGTGGAGGGTTTTTCCCAAGATAAATTCTGTGTATTGTTTCAGATTTCTGTGTTGCTAAAACATTAACACACTATACAGTGCATGCTCTGGGTACTGCATTAGGCATCACAACTTCTACTTGCATTTGATGAAACAACCCCAACGCCTGCTTGCCATGCCCATTTTGTGCATAAACTCCAATCATGGCATTCTAGGAAAACAATTGTTGGCATATATATTGTCAAACAATAGTTGTGTTGTCTCTGGCTCACTACACTTGGCATACATTGCCAAAAGGGAAGTCATTACAGTAGAATTAGTTTCAAATCTGCTCTTTACTATGTAAGCATGGCTCCCCTTGCCCTGTTGTAGGTTTTCTAAATCAACACATGCAGGTAGCATACTTACCATGGTAATTGAATTTGGTTTTACATCTGTTAGTAGCAATTTTTTAAAGAGCACTAACACCTCCATGGCATATCCATTTTGGGCATACCCACCAATCATTGCATTCCATGAGATCACTTATCTTCCAGACATTTTGTCAAACAAGAGCCGCCTAATTCCTATACTCCCACACATAACTGTTGATTGTAATTAGGTAGGAGTGGCGGATTCCAATTGCCTTAGGCAACATTGAAATCCGCCCAAAGGGCTGGCCCCCCCTTCAACGTGTAGGGTTGGGCCCTCTCCCACAACACTCCCTAAATCCTCATGTCACTTAAGGAAACGTGCTCCCATATATAGGGCCGACCCTATTCTAATAAGGCAATTTGCTCAAGGAGATTAATAATAATTAATAGTTATTAATTATGTAAAAGCCGACTTAACTAATCTTTCACCTCATAAATAAAGGGCAACTTCATATCATTCATCACTCAATACAAATCTTTTCATGCGAATTATACATCGGCTTAATGCGAAATCTGGAAGATTGAAGAAGGAACATATGCGAATCATATCTGCCATTGAAGGTGCTAACATCAAGTGCAATACCATCATAAAGGAGTGCGAATTGCTCCAGATTCAAGGCGCTAAGGTTGCAGACCTGTTTCAAGCAATAGTGCAGACTTAAGATGCACTCAAAGTGTAGATCTAGTGCAAACAAGAGTACGGACCTGACTGCTGGTTGGTGTGCTAAAGGGGCAGACCTAATGCTTATCAAAGTGTAGACTTGTTTGAAGATTTCATCAGCCCTAAGAGTGAACATCTCAGACCTCTTCAAGTACTTGAGATAAGTGTTGTAATCAGAATATTGAATATAATCCATAATCAGTTCTGAGGATCTTTTCTGGCTGGGTTTTTTCTCCTAGGAGGTTTTCCCAGGGTAATTGTGTTTTGTTCTTATTTTGTTCATTTCTTTGTTATGTCTAAATCTAGAAATCTCTAAATTTTATAGCAAACAATCTAGTTAGAAACTAAATTCTGATTTTTGAGTTTTATATTAATCTGAAAGTATAAAATCAACATGGTATCAGAGCTATAGGCTATATCAACTTTCAAATTTCAGAATTTAGCACTCTTTTATTTCCAGATTGTTGTCTCATTCACAGGTCAGGTCAATGGGGCTGAAAGTTGAAGATAGGCTTGATGAAAATCCCAACTTTGCTGCATGGAAGGTTCGAATCATGGTGGCTCTAGAGGAAGAAGATCTTCTTCACTTCATAGAAGTGAAAGAGCTAACTGAACCTACGGATGCAACTGAGCTAAAACAATTCAAAAGGGATGCTGTCAAAGCCAGAAAGCTTCTCATTGATTCAGTTAAAGACCACCTAGTCACTTCCATTGCCTCATTCACTACTGCAAGAGAAATATCCAGTCATCTATAAGGTACCTATGAAATTAACAATCTCAGTAGGGCAATTACTTTAAGACAACAATTACTTAATATCAAAATGTCAAAAGAAGATTCTGTTATGTCCTATTTTATGAGAATTTCAGAACTAAAGAATCAGCTAGGTACAATTGGACATAACATGGAAGACAAAGATTTTGTTATGATTGCCCTAAATGGTCTACCACACTCATGGGAGTCTTTTATTCAAACCGTAAGTGGTAGAACTGAGTTACCTACCCTTGATCGCCTTAAGAATGATTGCATTCAAGAAGAGTCACGCCTTATCACAAGGGGGCAATTCAAAAGTCCTCATGTAGATGATCAACACATGCTTGCAGCCCAATGTAAGAAAGGTGGAAATTGGAAGAAGCATTATCCCAAGAGAAATAGAGAATTCAGACCACCTAGTTCTCAGCATTCTTGGAAGAAGCCAAGAGACATCTCTCGTGTTCGATGTTTCAGATGTGACAAATTTGGTCACTATGCAAAAGAATGTCAGAATGATCCTACTCAAAGATAAGCCAACCTAAATGAAATCTCAGAACAAAAATGATAGACTTCTTATTCATCTTTGCCCTGTCAAGCAACATACCCACAGACAGTAATACATGGTTGATTGACAGTGGTGCTTCCAGAAACATCACATGCTACCGTGATCATCTTTCAGACCTAGTAGAAAAGGATACCAGTCTTCATGTGGTAATTGGTGACAATGGTCGATATTCGGTAAGAGGTTCTGACACTACTTCTTTAAATTTAGACTTTGGTATTTCACTTCACCTTATTGACACCTTATTTGTTGTTGGAATTAAAAGAAACTTAATTTCCATTTCTGCTCTAGAAGATAAAGGTTATCAAATTGCATTTTTTGAGGGAAAAGTACTTGCTTGGCCTAAGAAATCTAGTTTTAAATCTGCTCGTGTAATTGGTAATAGATATGATAGTTTATATAAGCTCTCTTCTAACCCTGTTCAAGCCTTCATTAATGAGGCTCCCGAATCCTGTGAGCTATGGCATAGAAGACTTGGACACTTACACTTTCAAACACTTCTCTCTCTTGGAAAGTTAGTCAAAGGTATGCCTAAACTCAGTCAAATTCATGATGATACATACAAGGTTGTGCTATAGGTAAAAATGTTAAAAGCCCTTTTCATAAAAGTGAAAGTAGAGCTAAAGATAAACTAGAATTTGTTCACTCCGATTTATATGGTCCAATGTCTATAGTATCTCCTAGTGAATTTTTTTATTACGTAATCTTCATAGATGATTTCTTTAGGAAAACTTGGATCTACTTCTTGAAATCTAAAGAATCTGATGAAGTCTTAAGTAAATTCAAAGAGTTTAAGGCATTGACTGAAAACTCTTTTGGTAAAAGAATTAAATGTTTAAGATCTGACAATGAAGGTGAGTATATCTTCGGTAGCTTTTATGATTTTTGTGTTGAGACAGGAATTAAGAGGGAGTTTTGTGTTCCATACAATCCTCAGCAAAACAGAGTTGCTGAAAGGAAGAATAGAACTATTGTTGAGGCTGCAAAGGCTATGATTCATGATCAAGATTTGCAGACCTTTCTATGAGCTGAGGCTTCTAGAACAACGGTATATATTCAGAATAGATGTTCTCACCGTGTTCTAAAGAATATGACTACTGAAGAAGCCTTCACGGGATCCAAACCAAACATTAGTCACCTAAGAATTTTTGGAAGTCCTGTTTATGTTCATGTGCCTAAAGAAAAGCGAACCAAGTTGGAGCCCTCCGGGAAGAAAGGCATGCTAGTCGGATACAGTGAATCCTCCAAGGCCTTCAAGATCTATATTCTAGGTCAAAGGTATGTTGAGGTAAGTAGGGATGTTACTTTTGAAGAATATATTGCCTTTAAGAAATCAAAAGGTTCTTCTGTTATTAATGAAGTTAATGACAATCAAGATATGAATGTTGATACTAACCCTGAGATTCAGAGGGAGCCTGTTGAACCTCCACCTCAAGAAGAACATAATGATCCACCAGAGCCTATGAATCCCACTGATATACCTATTGACATTGTTGTTACCAAAAAGAGGCCACTTTGGGTAAGAAACACCATTCAAGAAGCCAAAAGATTTGCAGCTCCCAGTGGCACTTTTCGAGAAACCAAGAGACCTCAAGTATTCTCCAACTACGTTGCATTGATGTGCAATCTCATTGAGTCTGAACCTTGCAATGTTGAAGAAGCCTTGAACCATCATGCTTGGAAGCTTGCTTTGGATGAAGTGTATCAATCAATCATCAAGAATGATGTTTGGGACATTGTGCCCAGACCCAAAGGTAAATTTGTTGTTTCCTCTAAATGGTTATTCAAAATTAAACATAATGCTGATGGTAGTATTGAAAAATATAAGGCTAGATTTGTAGTTCGTGGTTTTTCTCAAAAGGAAGGCATAGACTATGAAGAAACATTTGCTCCTGTTGCTAGATATACCTCTATTAGAACTATAATAGCTATTGCTGCAGTTAGAGGTTGGAAGCTATATCAAATGGATGTTAAGACTGCCTTCCTTAATGGTGTCATTGAGGAAGAAGTCTATATTGAATAACCTGAGGGTTATGAGATTCAGGATAGAGAAACTCACGTGTGTAGATTGAAGAAAACTCTATATGGCCTCAAATAGGCCCCTCGTGCTTGGTATGAAAGAATTGATAAATACTTGTTAAGTTTAGGATTTTGTTAAAATGATGTTGACTCTAGCATCTACTTTAAGGTATCCAATGATGAAATGCTAATTCTAGTTCTATATGTGGATGATTTGTTTCTTACTGGTAAAGATGAACTTATCATTAGATGGAAGAAAGAACTAGCTTCAGAATTTGAAATGAAGGACTTAGGTCTAATGCATTATTTTCTAGGTCTAGAAGTATGACAAAGATCTAACGTAATTTTTCTAAGTCAAGGAAAGTATACTATCGATATTTTGAAAAGATTTAGAATGATGGATTGTAAACCTATGTCTACTCCTATGGAATCTAACTTAAAGAATTTAAGCATTTATATAGCTAACTCTGATTTTGCAGATCCATCGGAGTACAAGCAGTTGATTGGATCATTGATGTATCTGGTTAACACTAGACCAGACATATGCTATGCAGTGAATGCTCTCAGCCAGTTCATGAGCATGCCCAAACATGTTCATCTTGTTGCAGCCAAGCACATCCTAAGATACTTGCGAGGCACAGTTGGTTATGGGCTGAAGTATCCATTTAACACTTCAATAACCTTGAAAGGTTATTCAGATGTAGATTGGGCTGGAAGTGTCAAAGATAGGAAAAGCACTTCCGGCATTTGTTTCAGCTTAGGATCCGCAGTGATCTCTTGGGCTTGCAGAAAACAATTCTCAGTTGCACAAAGTGCTGCTGAAGCTGAGTATATTGCACCAAGTGTTGCTTCTAGAGAAGCAATGTGGCTTCGTAAGCTTCTTGCTCGGCTGTTTGG
Organism: Cryptomeria japonica; assembly: GCF_030272615.1. Lineage (NCBI taxonomy): Eukaryota > Viridiplantae > Streptophyta > Pinopsida > Cupressales > Cupressaceae > Cryptomeria > Cryptomeria japonica. The sequence goes on from NC_081415.1 coordinate 329,686,661, forward strand.
ACAACCTTGGGGACCTACAATTATTCATTGTAATAATCAGAGTTGTATCAAAATGTCTATCAATCCAGTGTTTCATGACATGTCTAAACATGTGGAAACTCATTATCACTTCATTCGAGATATGGTGCAAAGAGGCCCCATTCAGCTGAAGTATGCCAACATTGATAAGCAGGTTGCAGATATACTTACCAAGCCTCTATCCAAAGTGAAGTTTGTGTACTTCAAAGATAGACTCAGTGTTTTGGAAAATGAAACCTTGATTGAGAGGGAGTCTCAACCTCAGTAATACATTGTGTTGTATCAAACCACCCTCTGCGGGCAATGTAAGGTGGTATTGTAATCTTCTCAGGGAGAAGAGTAATTGTTAACCATCCTCTGCACGCAATGTAAGATGGTAGAAAAGATCCTCTCCACCCTCTGCGGGCAATGTAAGGTGGATCCAGTCTATGCTTGTTTGCGAGCTGGAAGTTTATATTATGTAGTTCCATTATATGCTTGTGTGCAAGATGGAAGACTACAATATTCTGATTATGTAATCCATTCTTTGCTTGTGTGCAAGATGGAAGATTATGTTTATGGTTTCTCCTCCCTAATTAAGAGGGGGTGTTGATTGTAATTAGGTAGGAGTGGCGGATTCCAATTGCCTTAGGCAACATTGGAATCCGCCCAAAGGGCTGCCCCCCCCTTCAACGTGTAGGGCTGGGCCCTCTCTCACGACACTCCCTAAATCCTCACATCACTTAAGGAAACGTGCTCCCATATATAGGGCCGACCTTATTCTAATAAGGCAATTCGCTCAAGGAGATTAATAATAATTAATAGTTATTAATTATGTAAAAGTCGACTTAACTTATCTTTCACCTCATATAAATAAAGGGCAACTTCACATCATTCATCACTCAATACAAATCTTTTCATGCGAATTATACATCTGCTTAATGCGAAATCTGGAAGATTGAAGAAGGAACATATGTGAATCATATCTGCCATTGAAGGTGCTAACATCAAGTGCAATACCATCATAAAGGAGTGCGAATTGCTCCAGATTCAAGGCGCTAAGGTTGCAGACCTGTTTCAAACAAAAGTGCAAACTTAAGATGCACTAAAAGTGCAGATCTAGTGGAAACAAGAGTACGGACCTGACTGCTGGTTGGTGTGCTAAAGGGGCAGACCTAATGCTTATGAAAGTGCAAACTTGTTTGAAGATTTCATCAGCCCTAAGAGTGAACATCTCGGACCTCTTCAAGTACTTGAGATAAGTGTTGTAATCAGAATATTGAATATAATCCATAATCAGATATGAGGATCTTTTTTGGTTGGGTTTTTCCTCCTAGGAGGTTTTCACAGGGTAATTGTGTTTTGTTCTTATTTTGTTCATTTCTATGTTATGTCTAAATCTAGAAATCTCTAAATTTTACAGCAAACAATCTAGTTATAAACTAAATTCTGATTTCTGAGTTTTATATTAATCTGAAAGTATACAATCAACAATAACTACTAGGGAATTACTCACTCAACCATCCAACATAACCCCATTTTGAATCACGAAAGCATGAATTGACTTGCCTTGTAGAAAAGCTCCTAATCCAGCACATGCTATAGCCCCTACTTATTACATTCCACAATAGAACATTTGTTTCAGATATTTTGTCAAACACCCATCGACCATAATCTATAGAACAATAGATCTCTCTCAGATATATTGTCAAACAATAGTTGTGTTGTCTCTGGCTCACTACACTTGGCAAACATTGCCAAAAGGGAAGTCATTACAATAGAATTAGTTTCAAATCTGCTCTTTACTATGTAAGCATGGCTCCCATTGCCTTGTTGTAGGTTTTCTAAATCAGCACATGTAGGTAGCATACTTAGTGGTAATTGAATTTGGTTTTACATCTGTTAGTAGCAATTTTTTAAAGAGCACTAACGCCTCCATGGCATGTCCATTCTGTGCATACCCACCAATCATTGCATTCCATGAGATCACTTCTCTTCGAGACATTTTGTCAAACAAGAGCTGCCCAATTCCTATACTCCCACACATAACTACTAGGGAATTAATCACTCAACCATCCAACATAACCCCATTTTGAATCACGAAAGCATGAATTGACTTGCATTGTAGAAAAGCTCCTAATCCAGCACATGCTATAGCCCCTAATTATTACATTCCACAATAGAACATTTGTTTGAGATATTTTGTCAAACACCCATCGACCATAATCTATAGAACAATAGATCTCTCTCAGATGTATTGTCAAACAATAGTTGTGTTGTCTCTGGCTCACTACACTTAGCAAACATTGCCAAAAGGGAAGTCATTACAGTAGAATTAGTTTCAAATCTGCTCTTTACTATGTAAGCATGGCTCCCCTTGCCCTGTTGTAGGATTTCTAAATCAGCACATGCATGTAGCATACTTACCTTGGTAATTGAATTTGGTTTTACATCTGTCAGTAGCATTTTTTTAAAGAGCACTAACGCCTCCATGGCATGTCCATTCTGTGCATACCCACCAATCATTGCATTCCATGAGATCACTTCTCTTCGAGACATTTTGTCAAACAAGAGCCGCCCAATTCCTATACTCCCACACATAACTACTAGGGAATTACTCACTCAACCATCCAACATAACTCCATTTTGAATTACAAAAGCATGAATTGAGTTGCCTTGTAGAAGAGCCCCTAATTATTACATTCCATAATAGAACATTTGTTTCAGATATTTTGCCAAACACTCGTCGACCATAATCTATAGAACAATAGATCTCTCTCAGATATATTGTCAAACAATAGTTGTGTTGTCTCTGGATCACTACACTTGGCAAACATTGCCAAAAGGGAAGTCATTAAAGTAGAATTGGTTTCAAATCTGCTCTTTACTATGTAAGCATGGCTCCCCTTGCCCTGTTGTAGGTTTTCTAAATCAGCACATGCAGGTAGCATACTTACCGTGGTAATTGAATTTGGTTTTACATCTGTCAGTAGCATTTTTTTAAAGAGCACTAACGCCTCCATGGCATGTCCATTCTGTGCATACCACCAATCATTGCATTCCATGAGATCACTTCTCTTCGAGACATTTTGTCAAACAAGAGCCGCCCAATTCCTATACTCCCAGACATAACTACTAGGGAATTACTCACTCAACCATCCAACATAACCCCATTTTGAATCACGAAAGCATGAATTGACTTGCCTTGTAGAAAGGCTCCTAATCCAGCACATGATATAGCCCCTAATTATTACATTCCACAATAGAACATTTATTTCAGATATTTTGTCAAACACCTGTCGACCATAATCTATAGAACTCACTTTGTCATGGCTTGAAAATCACTACTCTTTACGTCTCTTCTTTGTTGTGCATGACCTTTTATTCAAAGCTTTGCTTAGAGCTATAGTAATTACAACAATTTTTCTTCATTCCCAATTATTTATGATGACTTGATATCTGATGTGAAGATGAGTCGAAAAGTGGTCTTATTTTTTCTTCATTTTTATTTTTATTTTTATTTTTATTTTTTATTTTTTATAAATTTTTTTTTCTGTTTTAACTATTTATTTACAAAACTATCAAAAACTTAAACTAACATTTACTAATATGGACAAATTGGACCAGTACTACAATACATACTTCTGACTCGACATTGCTTATATCAAGTAAGAACAACTACTTCACCTTTTACTACATTGCTTCTTCTTCTGCAAAATAATACATTGCTTATATATTCCGTTATAAAAAGTTACGTTTCATTACATTAAAAATGGCTCATGTTATTGATGTTTTTGATTAAGGAAAATTAGGTTTTAAGGGACCCGAAACCCACTTACATAACGAGGAGATAAGCAAAAGAGAAACTAGAAAGAACAGAACAAAGATAGATGTTATTGATGTTGACACTTAAACAAAAAGCAAAAAAAAAAAAAACATGCAATATTGATGCTAATACTATTTTGGAAAATGCTAATTGTTTAGACTACAACCATTCTATTATACAGTTGGAGATTGCTTGTTTGATAGCTTAGAAGTTTTGCTTCATTTGCGCTACACTTCAACTGAATTACATAAAGGACTTGTTGATTATTTCAAGGTATCAATATCCATAAATGACATGGATGCTTTACAAGCTCTTCACCATGAATTGCATTCAACTATTTTGAATGAAATGCATGGTATATACGATGTCGATTTTTTTTATAGAGAAAATGCAATTGTTTGCATCATCTTCATTACCAGAACAAAAACGAGGACTTTGGGGTGATACATTTTGTATACGGTGGCTAGCAAAATGGTTAGACATATCAATAGCGTTATGGTCAACTACTAACAAAAATAAATATTTACACTTTAACAAGTCAAAAACACAAACATATTCAATCTTATTCAACGATGACAATCCAATTTGTGGTCACTATGAACCTCTAATTTCAAGGAAAAGTATTATATGTTACAACAACATTACACTAAATGACCTCTCCAATTTTTGTCAAAAAATAGAAAGTTGTTGGCAACATATTGAACCAGAATTGACGATTCTTGGTGTAGAAAAGAAAACATTGTCAACAACTAATTTTGGTGAAAGCCTCTTCAATGTGATATGCTATCTATTGCAACAAGAATTTGACATTCCGTCTTCAAGACTCTACATTGCACAATCATTTGGCAATGCAATAAAAGGGATTGCTACAAATATAAACAGCTACATAGATCAAAACTTAACATAAAATATACCTGGAACAATTTCATCTACTCATAATTGGAAAGAAAATATTATTAAATTGGCAATGCCTTATGTAGATGCAAAAATAGAGGGAGATCATGGTTTCTTACAATGGCTAGCAATTATATTGAATACTAATATTTATTTATGGTCTTCAAGTGCTAGACAACTTCAACAAGCCTTTGGAAAGAAAGGAGGATTCAACAAATCATTCAACATACTATCGTTCAAAACAGAAAACAAATATACACTATGAGCCGCTTGTTGAAAGACATATTACAAAACAATTTTGTACAAAGAGAAAAATGGACACAATTTCTTAACTAAATAATCAAATTGTACATTAAAACAATCAAAATCAATACAAAACAAAATCATTTTATGACTTTAAGAAAACATTAAGAAATAATAAAGAGTATAAAACAATTGATGTTGTAAATGTTGAAACTTTTAGGAAATGTAAACAAGGAAACTCACTACACATTGATATCGCTTTAGGGACTGCAAATTTATTTCAACTACAATAATTTCATTATACTATACGAGATTGTTTGTTTGATAGTCTTCAAGTAGTACTTCATTTTCAATATACTTCAAATGAGTCGAGCAATCTCATCGACCTCTTCCTATTTTCACTATCAAACAAAGATAGTGATGCATTGCAAGCATTGAAATATGAATTGCATCTCGACACATTGAATGAGATTCTTCAAATACATGATGTCACTACATATTTTTAAAAAAATGCGATTATTAGCATCACTAGTTATACCAAACACAAAACAAGGACTGTGGGGTGATACATTTTGTATACAATGGTTATCAAAATGGCTTTGCTTTGTGGTCAACAAGTACAAAGGAAACATATTTACATTTCAATAAAAACGTTGACAAACACACATACTCTATTCTATTTCATGATGAAAACCCTCTTCGTGGTCATTATGAGCATCTCATTTGTAAAAAAAGTTCCACTATATCCAATATCGCCAAATTTATATGCATCATTGGAAGAGCATTGCACCTAAAATGGAAACAAATGGGGTAAAAAAGAATACAACTACAACGAAAAACTATGGCGAAAGTCTTTTCTATTCTATCCAATACTTACTCAATGAAGAATTTGATATTTAATGTTTAAGACTATACATTGCACAATCTTTTTGCAATTCAATGAAAGGAAATCCTTCACAACTACATTATTATATAGAAAAGTATTTAGCAAAACATATATTATAATCAATTTCATGTATTGCTATTTGGCAGGATTATATTATCAAATTGGCAATGCAATTTTGGAAAGGCAAAATCGAATATAATGAAAACAACAAATTGTTTATGGCCCTCAACGACAAAAGATCTGACACAAGTTTTCAAAATTGACGATAGTATACACAAAGTTTTTAACATAATATCATTTGAAACAAATAGTAAACATATACATTATGAACCACTACTACCAACATCCATATGACAATTACCTAAACAAAAAGATCAAGCTACCACATGTGAAGAATTAAAATCCAATAATACTGAACTTAGCAAAATCGAAATCCAACACCCATATGACGACTACCTAAACAAAAAGATCAAGCTACCCACATGTGAAGAATTAAAATCCAATAATACTAAACTTAGCAAAATCGAAATCGATACACTTCGCCAACCAACTTATCGAAACATACATTGTACGACCACTAATCTAAAAAGTAAAATATCACTTCATAAAAGTAAGCAAAAATATGTAACAATAAATGGAGAAACGAACCAAGTTTCACCAAGAAAAAAATAAAAACAAAAAAAATCCAATAGAAATGTATTTTCAAGCGATACAAGATACTCCTCAATATGACTGTTGTTGATTATAATTAGGGAATGGCGGATTCCAATTGCCTTGGGCAACATTGGAATCCGCCCAAGGGGGCCAGCTCCTTCCCAACGTGTAGGGCTGGGCCCTATACCCCACGACATCTAAAGAAGACCCCACGCTACATCTCCACGCTACATGCATACAAGCTAACATGCCAACATAGGGCCAACCCTATCCTTATGCATTTCGGTTAATAAATTAAAGGACTTTAATTTATAAAGGCAAGCCGACATGATTAAGACTATTGCTCCACATATAAATAAACACAAACTTTACATCATTAATCATTCATTCAGTTTTTCCATGCGAAATATATGTGCATGCCTAATGTGAACTTAAAGGAGTAACATTGTATCTACCATTACAACGAATTACCTCTGCCATTAAAGCGAACTTCATCTGCTAGTTAAGGTGCAAAATTCATCAATGTGGAGAGAGAACTAAGTGCTAAGGCTGTAGTCCATAAAAGAGCAGACTTCATATGCAAATATTGCAAATCTAGGGTTTGGACCTGATTGTTGTTAAAGGGGGGTAGATGTGGCAATTTGATGTTTATGAAAGTGCAGTCTTGTGGAAGACATTATCAGTCCTAAGTGCAATCACCTTCAAGTACTTGAGATAAGTGTTGTAACCTTCATATGCATTCAATCCATAATCAGATCCGAGGATCTTTTCTAGCTGGGTTTTTCCTCCTAGGAGGTTTTCCCAGGGTAATTGTGTCTTGTACTTATTTTGCTCTTTTCTTGGTTATGCTTAAATCTGGAAAACTATAACCTATTCATTTAATCAATATAGTTAGTAATTAAATTCTAATTTTCTGAGTTTACATTAATCTGAAAGTGTTAAAATCAACATGGTATCAGAGCCAAGTTGTACTAACCGTAATCAGATCTAGCATCCTGTAGCCTAGATCTTGCACTTTCTTGCTGTCGTAAAATTGATGACAGGTTCTAGGATCGAGGAAAGATTGAAAAGGTTTTGTGATCAAAGGTTTAGCATGGTCACATCTTGGTCCAGTATACTTGAAGATCCGACTCTTCAGCATCATTCAAGCTAAGTATTTTTGAGTCATTGCATTCTTGATTGCAAGAGATTGAAGTATTATCGTTTGACTGACCTAGTTCTAGGTCGTATTGATTTTATGATTCTAATCGCCTTAGTGGGTAGACTTATCTAATATAGGACATTATTTAGATTTGCATACTCTTTTTGTTAGAACTTAGAAGGTATTCTAAATTTCTGTTTGAGTATTGCAAGGTATTATAGATCAATTCTTCGTTAATATTTTGATTGGAATCAAGAATGTCTTGTACTCATCACCCACAATTGCCATCTATATAACTATGATCTAAATACTTGTTATGTTCTCTGCATATGTAATTTAGATATTGTTATTATGTTAAATAATATGGATTGGTTCTATTATTGACTTTTGATCTAAAAGTTCTAAGTATTCTTGTGATGAATACTTATATGCATTCTAAGTGAGTAGCTATGCTTGGTTGAGTTATGTTTTTTTTTTTTTTTTAATGATCTTCATTCATGACATTTTTTTATTGACTTGAATTCTACTTGACATGAACGACTTATGGAGATGTGTACAGTTATGAGGAGCTAATGATTGTTTGCCTTGGCATCATTGATATAAGCATACCGACTAAGGTGTAGGAATTTTATGATCTATTAATTGTGGAGATGAACTCTTAATGAACAGATCGAGATCACTTTGACTTAATATTTTTGGCCTATGTGTAACTTTACTAATAGGTGTTCCTGATAGAAACGTTTAGTTGAAAGATGATCTGCAATCATGTTCGTGGTATGCAAGGGTTAATGCTAGACAACCTTGTAGTTCGTATAATATAGATCTTCTTCATGTGCTTTTGACGTATGGGATTCTTCTACTATCATAAACTACCTTAAGATCTGTTGGGTTTTGATCAAGTATAAATTGTGCTTGGTGGTTAACAAAAAGTATAACTAATATTTTATTAATATCATTTTGCAGAGGCTTTAAGCCAAATTCTGAGGCGAAATTCAAGCTTATATTATGTTATTTAATTACTCATAAGGACGACGACCTCGGTGCACTCCTATTAGAAGAGTGCAGTACTTAGTGAGTGACTCAGGACCCGAATGGTCCCGATGAGTCTAAGTCTCTGGCCAGAGCACCTCCTATCCCAATTGGATAGATGCCTACCCCGTATGGGTAGATGCCTATCCCGTATTGGATAGATGAAACCCTCTTGCTCCATATGGACAGATGCCTAACCCGTATGGTTAGATGCTCATCCCGGATGGATGAATGCCTAATCCTAATGGATGGATGCCCAGAGTATGCGATTGAATCAAACACAAATGATTAAAGGAAACAAAAAAAAAGTGGTCAAATTTTGTTGGGTTAAGTAAAGTGGGTTATTACATGTGGTATCAGAGCAACGGTTCAAATCTAGGCCTTGTGCTCACTTCAATTTACACAACTAAGGGAATGTTTTGCAATGGTAGAAATTAAATTTTAAAATCTTAAATCAAGAACTAACTACATAATTTAACTTTCAGGTAAAACCCTAGAATGGCTAGAGGAAGAGGAAGAGGAAGAGGAAGGGGTAATGGAAGACGTACTACCACTAGGAGACAAAGGGAAGCTAACCATGAGAAAAATCATGAAGAAAACCATGAAGGAAACGATGAGGGAGACCACAAAGGGGACCAACATAACCCAGGGAATAACGAAGATGGGGTTGAGGCTATAATCAACCTTCTAACCGAACAAAGGGATAAAATCAACTTCCTGGAGCAATCGATGCAGGACCTTAGGGCAAGACAGAATGACATTAGAAATCGAAGTGGAATTGAAAATGGGAACCCTGGTAGCAATCAGGGGATTATGATGGGCAATAGAAAAGAAAATAACATATTGGAACTCTCCAAGGATTTGAAAAAAATCACCCCTCCTAAGTTCGATGGGAGGCAAATATGCATTAAAAGTTAATCAAATGGAGTCATCATGGACGGTTCAATATGGGGATAAGGCAACTAGGGAAGTAACTAAGTGTTTGCCGAGGGCAAGGGTACAATTTCCTGAGTTTGAAACAAGGGTAGATCTCTATGTGGCACCCCTAGGATTATATGATGTAATTATTGGAATGAGTTGGTTAACAGATCATCAAGCTAATGTAGATTGCTATAACAAAGTTGTTGAATGCTTGGATGATGGGGGGAAAAGGGTCAAAATCCAAGGAAAGTTTAACCCCATTAATATAGAAACCATATCAGCCATGCAATTAAAGAAGGAAAGAAGAAGGGGAGGCCTAATCTATATGGTTGAAATTGATGAAGGAAAAGAGGAAAATACCCCAACCTTTGAAAATACCCCGTTCTTCAAAGAATTCAAGGATGTATTTCCAGAAGAATTACCCGGCTTACCCTCTAAAAGGAAGTTTGACTTTTCTATCGACGTACTACCGGGAGCTGAACCAGTATCAAGGGCACCTTGCCGAATGAACACAACTGAATTACAAGAGCTCAAAATGCAATTAGAGGAACTCTTAGCTAAGGGATTAATAAGGCCAAGTGTATCACCATGGGGAGCACCAGTCTTATTCGTTAAGAAGAAGGATGGAACCTTAAGACTATGCATCAACTATAGGATGTTGAACAAGGTCACAATAAAGAATAGGTATCCCTTACCTCGAATAGAGGATCTTTTTGACCAAATGAAAGGAGCAGCAGTTTTCTCAAAGATAGACCTCCGATCAGGATACCATCAACTCAGAATTAAGGAGGACATTACGAAGACAACTTTCAGGACTAGATATGGGCATTATGAATTCACAGTAGTTCCTTTTGGTGTAACCAATGCCCAGCTGCATTTATGAACCTAATGAATAGTGTACTCCATGACTACTTGGACAAATTTGTTTTGGTATTTCTGGATGACATATTGATTTACTCTAGGAATGAGGAGGAGCATCTAGTACACCTACAAATTGTTTTGCAAAGGTTGAGGGAACATAAGTTATATGGGAAACTATCAAAATGTGCCTTCTTCGAGGAAAAGATTCACTACCTTGGGCATATAATATCAAAGGAAGGAATAGCAGTTGATCCAGATAAGATAAAGGCAATAGTAGAATGGTCGATCCCTAAAAACGTTTCAGAGGTAAGAAGCTTTATGGAGCTAGCAGGGTACTATAGGAGGTTTGTGCAAGGATTCTCTAAGATAGCAAACCGCATCACCTCATTATAGAGGAAGGGTAAAAGGTTTGTGTGGACAGAACAAAGTGATAAGGCATTCCAAATTTTGAAGGGGAAACTAACTTCAACACCCATTCTAAAAGTACTAGATGCGAATGGACACTTCACAGTTGTAGCCGACGCTTCTATTGAAGGTTTAGGAGGAGTACTTGTCCAAAATGAAGGGGTAGTAGCTTACGAATCCAAGAAGCTAAAGACTCATGAAGTTAATTATGCACCCCACGACTTAGAGTTAGCAGCGATTGTGCATGCCCTACAGAAATGTAGGCACTTCTTACTAGGGAAGCCCTTTGAGTTAAAGTCAGATAACCAAGGACTAAAGTACATCTTTACCCAACCCCACTTAAATGCAAGACAAAGAAGGTGGTTAGAGTTTCTAAGTGAATATGATTTTGAAATTGAATATATTAAGGGGAATGAAAATAGGGTGGGAGATGCTTTAAGTAGGAGGAGACACTTGATGACTATAGCAACATTCAAAACTTCTTTCAAAAGGCAATTAATGGATGAGCAGGAACATGACCCATGGTATGAACAAGTCAAATTGACTTTAGAGTACGATCCAACCGATCCTAAGGTTGAAGGGTATACATTAGACGAAGATGGGTTGCTTAGATACAATAATAGAATCTATATTCCTAATTCAAGAGATTTAAGGGAAGTAGTCTTGTCGGAGGCTCATAATACCCCTTATTCAGGGCACCCGGGAGTTAACAAACTTTATGCAGACCTAAAGAAGTTATACTTTTGGCAAGGGATGAAGAATGACATAGTCAAGTATGTGGCTAAATGTTTGGAGTGTCAAAGAGTAAAGGCAGAACATAGACATCCAGCTGGACTATTATAGTTACATGATGTACCTCAACACAAGTGGCAAGTTATTAGTATGGATTTTGTGCAAGGGTTGCCCATGTCACCCTCTAGGCATGATACCATAATGGTGGTAATTGACAAACTCAATAAGGTGGCAGACTTTATACCGGGGAATCTTACATATGATGCACCTACCTTGGCTAGGTGCTTTGTTAAGGAAATATTTAGGTTGCATGGAATGCCAGAGAAAATCATATCAGATAGAGATGCTAGGTTCACTTCAAGGTTTTGGACAACTCTTCAATCAGCTCTGGGAACTCAAGTAAATTTTAGCACTGCATACCATTCCGAAACCGACGGTCAAATAGAAAGGACAAATTAGATTTTGGAAGACCTACTTCGCATGTACTGCATGGACCAACAGAAGAAATGGGAAGATTACCTACCTTTGGTAGAGTTTGCTTATAATAATGCATATCAAACATCTTTGGGAATGGCACCTTTCGAAGCATTGTATGGTAGGCCATGTCGAACACCTTTGAGTTGGGATAGCCTTGAAGATAGAGTAATTGTTGGACCATATATGTTGAAGGAAATGGAAAGGAAAACTAAGAAAATTAGGCAAAGATTGAAGGAAGCCTTAGATAGGTAGAAAAGTTATGGAGACAAGACCGGGACACCAAGGGAGTTTGAGGTGGGAGAGAAAGTCTTCCTAAGGGTTAGGCCATACAAGAGTCCCATAAGGTTTGGGAAAAAGACCAAGCTTGCACCTCGTTATGTTGGACCTTTTGAAATATTGGAAAGGATTAATCCAGTTGCATACCGATTGGCCTTACCTCCCTAGTTGAGCCGAATCCATGATGTCTTCCATGTATCTCTTCTTAAAAAATATGTACCTAATGAGAAACATATTTTGAATTGGGATGCTTTACAGGTCCAGGAAATGGGAGGAATAATGATAGAGCCATTCAAAATCTTGGAGAGGCGCCAGTGCCAATTGCGCAACAGAGAGGTTGATCAATGCAAAGTACAACGGAACCAGTATGATGAAAAGAATGCCACGTGGGAAGATACTAGGGAAATGCAACATTTGTTTCCTTTTTTGTTTTAAACTAATCATGAACTATAGACTCTTTTGGATGCATTCAATAAGTGCATCGGGACGATGCACAAATTAAGGGGGGGAGGATGTCACAACCCTCCTTTATCACTTTTTGATTTGATGCAATTCTATTATGTTTTTTTGGTTAAGCTATTAAAAATGATTGAATAAATGTTATCAAAGAATAAAAATGGACACACACACACACTTGGAGAATATGATTCAAAAGGCATTATTTTTATTTTCCCACTCCCAATTATGGCACATGTTGTAGGAGGAATTAGAAGCTTCTAGAGGAATCTTCAATACCTTTCATGTAACTCCCCCACTAGGATTTTAATCAATGTTTGCATGAGTCCAATATTGGAAAAGAATCTCATTCTTAATTAATTTCTCTAGATAGTGGAATTAAGGGATTTTTCTTATATATTGTATGCAAGTTTTCATAAGAGGGAGTTGATTATGTTTTGAAGAAAATTCCCAAGTTTTAGTAGTAGGATCTTCTTTGGTAGTCTCATTTTTCGTTGTAGGATTGTTAAGTTGTTCTTGAAGATTTCTCTCAAGTTGCAAGGAAGGATCTAAAAACGATAGTTAGAAGATTGGAGAGGATTCAACATTGAGCTTCGATAAGCCAGGTTCTCTTCTTTTGTCATCTTTCATTTACATGTGAAAAAAATTGTATTATAAAAAAAAATAGCTTCTAGATCTTCCTTTATATAAATTAGATTGCAAATCTTTTCTTCTTATTTAGGGATAAATATTGATAAAAGTACTTTTCATATAATGCATGTAAAAGATAGCTTTATTGTTTATTTAATTTTCTTTAGAAAAAAAAATATATATCAGATCTTGCTTTTGCTTTTTCAAAGATTTTTAGATCTGTGCAAAAATCATATTTCCCTTATTTAAAATTCTTTTTCTGAGATTAAAAATCTTCTCTGTGTGATTAAATGATAACCATTTGTGTATGAATCTTGTCCTTGTTATTCTTCTCTTAAATTCATTACTGGATTGAGAATTTAAATATAAATCTGTTTCTTACATTCAATCTTACTTTCCTGTGAAAAATCTCGCCTCTGTGCGAATACAAGATGATATTATGCATATGAAATTATTTAAACCTCATTGTATTCATTATTCTCTGTGAAAAATGAAGTATAAATCTCTCTGTGCAAAATGGAGTATAAATCTCTCTGTGAAAAATGAAGTATAAATCTCTCTGTGCAAAATGGAGTATAAATCTCTTTGTGAAAAATGAAGTATAAATCTCTCTGTGCAAAATGAAATATAAATCTCTCTTTGAATGTAGATTTGATCATAAATTTTAAATTCCTTATGAGCAGTCCTACTTCTCTGTGAATAGAAAATGTCTGATAATAAAATATAATTTGTATTCATTATTCTTTGTGGAAATAAATCTCTCTCTGTGACAAAAACTGTGTACATTTAGGTGTTTATTATAAATAATTTCCTCCTGGGAAAACTCTATTTTTCTAACTATATTGTGAAAGATTTCATTCTTTATCTCAATAGCCTCAAAAAAAAAAGAGGGCATCTTTCTTTGTGTATACACGAACAGTTTATAACTCCTGAGATTGGAATTATATCATAGATTTCCCTTATTAAATTAATTCACTATCATCTATACCATTATTATTATTCCCATGGACAAAGTTAATTGAAATTTATAAATTACCATATATTATATTTTTACATATACAAATAATCACTTTCGTATTTTAAATAAACTCTCGGCGTTGAATTTTATTCGCATTTCAAGCGAATTTATTTCTTTGGGCAACGTGCAGGGGGGAGGCGGTAATAGGTAACCGCCGAGGGGTAGTGGTACCCTCCACTACCCCTGCGGTCACTGTCACGACAGTGGACGCAGGGGGAGTGGAGGGGCCCACGGTGTCCCCTCACCTCTGCGGCCCTGCACCTGCAGGTCTGCAGGGTTGACGGGACACGTGCATCCCCACTCCCCATTACTTCTAAAACAAGTTTCATTTTTTGTTGTTGTTATATATATATATATATTGCAAATTGAAAAAAATTGTTAATAATTACTTTAGGATAAATTTAAGTTAGTAAATTAAACTTAGGAAAATTTATGAATAATTAGGATACTGTGTAATAAATTTGTAATTTTAAATTAATGTATATAATTGGAATCTCTCAAGCCATTTGATTTCTTGGTCGGAAATTTTAGTCATTATTATGATTTGATCCAAAATTGCCAAAAGTCTAAACTAATTGCTCATTCGAAATTAGTAACTCTATAATCATTTATTCTCGTGATGAAAGTAAACATTTCGTAATTTTGCATGTAAATGACACTATTTTTCAATCATACGAATTTCTTATTAATTAATTTGCATTCATGAATGAGCAAGTACATTTCCATCATCTTCATGCAAGTTACACGTTTTAATTCGTGAGTTCATACTTGTCATTATCATTCAATTATATATTAAATAGTTTAGTTGTAGAAAATGATATTTTTATCAAATGGTACTTGAATGCCATCGAAGTAGCTGTTTCAATTAATTAAACTTTGCAATGTCTAATTATGTACATTCATTTCATAATTATTTTCAAGCATGATGTTTTTCATAGCTTCTTAGTTAGAAAACTAAATAAAGGAAGTTGGGAACCAAAACCTAGCAGCGTTCGGTATATACAGTGCCTCTGGGTCACGCTTACGGGTAATGTCGTCGTGTTGAATTACTGCACTTAACGCCTAATAAAGCTGCATCAACGACGTCTGTGGCGTCGTCCCTATAAATCGTCGGGGAGTAGTAAGGGACACTTGGAAGTTAAAATCCAAGGGGCGGGTAATCCCCCATGGATTGATAATCTAATAAGATAATCCTTAAATGAATTTTATATCCGCTGAGTTAAACCATAGTAAACCCCCCTTAAGGTTGATTAAGTGAAATGCTTTTATGAAATTGATTTAATCTTGAAGAGTTGTTGACGATTGACAATTTGGTCAAGGGTGATGCTTATGATAGGTATTAAGATCTAGTTGTTTTAGGCCACAAGCGATAGGCCATCTTGAGCCTTTGCTTAAGTGCTACCACCGTGGGTAGCAACCGCAGAGAAACTGTTTGGGACATTGACCCTAGAAAGGGTTGTGTACCCACTAATCAGTTTACATCAAACCATAGAGTAGAAAATAGAATTAAATAGGGTTGCGTACCCACTAATCAGTTTACTCAGGCGTTCGTGGGTGGGGGTCTAGGTTTGGTAAGAAGAAGGATTGAGTAGAATCCTAAATTTGAAAGATAAGTATAATCAAAAGGAAAAAGTAATTCAATGCATACTCGGAAGGAATCCCGTATGGATTCGCTTGACTTCCCGAGGCTTTAAGCCAAATTCCGAGGTGGAATTCAAGCTTGTATTATGTTATTTAATTACTCCTAAGGACGATGACCTCGGTGCACTCCTATTAGAAGAGTGTAGTACTTAGTGAGTGACTCAGGACCCGAATGGTCCCGATGAGTCTAAGTCTCTGGCCAGAGCACCTCCTATTCCAATTGGATAGATGCCTACCCCGTATGGGTAGATGCCTATCCCGTATTGGATAAATGAAACTTTCCTGCTCCGTATGGACAAATGCCTAACCCGTATGGTTAGATGCTCATCCCGGATGGATGAATGCGTAATCCTAATGGATGGATGCCCAGAGTATGCGATTGAATCAAACACAAATGATTAAAGTAAACAAAAAAAAAAGTGGTCAAATTTTGTTGGGTTAAGTAAAGTGGGTTATTACACTTGTGATGAATACTTATATGCATTCTAAGTGAGTAGCTATGCTTGGTTGAGTTATGTTTTTTTTTTTTTTTTTTTTAATGATCTTCATTCATGACATTTTTTTATTGACTTGAATTCTACTTGACATGAACAACTTATGGAGATGTGAACAGTCATGAGGAGCTAATGATTGTTTGCCTTGGCATCATTGATATAAGCATACCGATTGAGGTGTAGGAATTTTATGATCTATTAATTGTGGAGATGAACTCTTAATGAACAGATCGAGATCACTTTGACTTAATATTTTTGCCCTATGTGTAACTTTACTAATAGGT
The DNA here is from genome assembly GCF_030272615.1 of Cryptomeria japonica. Classification (NCBI taxonomy): domain Eukaryota; kingdom Viridiplantae; phylum Streptophyta; class Pinopsida; order Cupressales; family Cupressaceae; genus Cryptomeria; species Cryptomeria japonica. The sequence continues at coordinate 329,703,526 of NC_081415.1, forward strand.
GTTCCTGATAGAAAAGTTTAGTTGAAAGATGATCTGCAATCATGTTCGTAGTATGCAAGGGTTAATGCTAGACAACCTTGTAGTTCATATAATATAGATCTTCTTAATGTGCTTTTGACGTATGGGATTCTTCTACTATCATAAACTACCTTAAGATCTATTTGGTTTTGATCAAGTATAAATTGTGCTTGGTGGTTAACAAAGAGTATAACTAATATTTTATTAATATCATTTTGCAGAATGATGTTGTTAGATCAATGTTATCAATGCTCACTCGTTTTGATTTACTTCTGATTACTTCCTCTGGATTGAACTGCAAATAGATGAACTAATGGATATTATGGTTTCATTCAGTCTTTGGTCTTTTCTATGATTTGAGTGAACTATTACTTTCGTTTATTATTACACCAATGTTATAAGTTGTTCTAGTATTCATGTGTTTCAGAACATAACCTTGAGATGTTCTCAAACCTTCAAATCTGACCATTGATGTGAAAAATGAGATCTACTATAAATGTTTTATGAAGAAGTTATGTGTGGCTCCTTGTTGTTTTAGAAGTGTATTAAAGATTCCTTGATGTTTTAGGGCAAATCTTTCTTGCTTGGTTTTGTAAAGATAATGATCAACTATGGACCTTAATGGAATCTTGAGTTCTGATAATTGTAGATTCATCATTTCTCCTATAAGAGGTTGATGGGCCACGGTTGGATGATTGTGAGGTTTTTCTTTATTGTGCTTCTCCGTCATCTATTCCAAGAGATTGAATTTATATCCTATCTTACTAACATTGCATAATGTTGCTATTCATTGGCTGAAACTATTTTCTACAAATCTGTGATTCTATTTGTGATTTCTCTTTGAAAGATTTTGCAATTGATCTCTTAGGATTTTCATTTACTATTGATGAGATTTGATTGGCAATCTTGTGTAATCTCTTGATGGAAGCTATCCTCATCTTATCCCAACAATTGTGCTATGGGTCCACCTTATTGATTGAAAGACAGATGGACAGGATCCTTGAGATTAACATAAAAGATTGATTGTGCAGAAATTAAGAGGGAGCGCCTCCTTCTAAGTTTGGTATACTCTAACGTATGTTGGTTGATTACTTTTTTTATGAGTATTAGCATGGAATTCTTTTCTTGGGTCAAGTATTTTAAATTTCATTGAACTGACTTGATGCTTAAATGTATGATTTCCTATCCTTAAGTGCAAGAAATTGATTGGATCTTTCAGTGGCTTGGAGTGCCTCTGAAACAGGGCATACTAATTCTTCAAGCGAAATTATTGGGCTAGGCATACACTCAAAGGAAGTTCAAGTGCCTTGGAAGCTGCAATTGAACACAGTTGCTGCTGAGAGGGAGTTCCAGCTATTCTGGTATATCTTAAGGGTTATGAGATTCAGGATAGAGTAACTCATGTGTGCAAATTGAAGAAAGCCCTGTATGGCCTCAAATAGGCCTCTCGTGCTTGGTATGAAAGAATTGATAAATACTTGTTAAGTTTAGGATTTTGTAAAAATGATGTTGACTCTAACATCTACTTTAAGTTATCCAATGATGAAATGTTAATTATAGTTCGATATGTGGATGATTTATTTCTTATTGGTAAAGATGAACTTATCATAAAATTTAAGAAAGAACTAGCTTCAGAATTTGAAATGAAGGACTTAGGTTTAATGCTAATTCATAAGTCTAGAAGTATGGCAAAGGTCTAATGAAATTTACTATTGATATTTTGAAAAGAGTTAGAATGATGGATTGTAAACCTATGTCTACTCCTATGGAATCTAACTTAAAGAAGTTAAGTGTTTCTGCAACTAATTCTGATTTTGCAGATCCATCAGAGTATAGACAGTTGATTGAATTACTGATGTATCTAGTTAACACTAGACCAAACATATGCTTTGTTGTGATTGCTCTTAGCTAGTTCATGAGATTGCCCAAACACGTTCATCTTGTTGCAGCCAAGAACATCCTAAGATACTTGCTAGGCACGGTTGGTTATGGGCTGAAGCTGTTTAGGTTCAGATTGGTCAAGAAGTGTTACGGACAAGGAAAACACTTCAAGCATTCACCTACTGGGATCTCTTGGACCTACAGGGACAGTCCTCAGTTGCATCAAGTGTTGCTGAAGCTAAATACATTGTTGTAAGTGTTGCATCAAGAGAAGCAGTGTGGTTTCTCAAAATTCCTGTTATGTTGTTTTGATTTATTATCAGGGGTATATAGAGATATTTGACGATTCAGTGTTTTATGGTAGGACAATCATGTTTTGTAGATGTTCTCACCAAGTCTCTTGAAGCTTGAGTACTTCAAAAGATAGACTTGGAGTTGTGGAGAACACTGCCTTGGTTGAGAGGGAGTCTCAACCTCAGTGATACATTGTGTTGTATCAACCATCCTCTGCGGACAATGTAAGATGTTATTGTAATCTTCTCAGGGAGAAGAGTAATTGTTAACCATCCTCTGCGGGCAATGTAAGATGGTATTGTAATCTTCTCAAGGAGAAGAGTAATTGTTAACCATCCTTTGCGGGCAATGTAAGATGGTAGAAAAGATCCCCTCCACCCTCTGCAGGAAATGTAAGGTGGATCCAGTCTATGCTTGTGTGCAAGCTGAAATATTATATTATGTAGTTCCATTGTATGCACGTGTGCAAGATGGAAGACTACAATATTCCGATTATGTCTATTCCATTTCTTGCTTGTGTGCAAGATGGAGGAATATGTTTATTAGATTCCATTCTATGCTTGTGTACAAGATGGAGGACCATGTCTTCATTTTATGCTTATGGAGAGCAATGATTATGTATCTCCACTCTATGCTTGGGTGCAAGATGGAAGATTATGATGTTACATTCTTCTTTGGGAAAAGACTGAGGTTAAGGCAATGAATGATGGATATGTGTGATCGATGGCATGGAAAGACTCCATGATGTGCATGAATAATTGTGTATGTATTCATGATTTGCAAGTGTGCATGTTAAAGTTTGAAGTCACCCTCCACAGGCAGTACAATATGGATACTATGGGATACTTGTTGTGATCCTCTCTTAGGAATATTTGAAGTTGACACCTAAGTTCGGATTACAATTTAAACATTGTATGTATTACTTAGGGCTGGGCCCTAATCTTGTAACCTGGTTGTAAGATTATCTTTCTCCCTAATTAAGAGGGAGTGTTGATTATAATTAGGGAATGGCGGATTCCAATTGCCTTGGGCAACATTGGAATCCGCCCAAGGGGCCAGTCCCTTCCCAACATGTAGGGCTAGGCCCTATACCCCACGACATCTAAAGAAGACCCCACACTACATCTCCACGGTACATACATACAAACTAACACGCCAACATAGGGACAACCCTATCCTTATGCATTTCGGTTAATAAATTAAAGGACTTTAATTTATAAAGGCAAGCCGACATGATTAAGACTATTGCTCCACATATAAATAAACACAAACTTTACATCATTAATCATTCATTCAGTTTTTCCATGCGAAATATATGTGCCTACCTAATGCGAACTTAAAGGAGTAACATTGTATCTGCCATTACAACGAATTACCTCTGCCATTAAAGCGAACTTCATCTGCTAGTTAAGGTGCAAAATTCATCAATGTGGAGAGCGAACTGAGTGCTAAGGTTGCAGTCCATAAAAGAGCAGATTTCATATCCAAATATTGTAGATCTAGGGTTTGGACTTGATTGCTGTTAAAGGGGGGCAGATGTGACAATTTGATGTTTATGAAAGTGCAGTCTTGTGGAAGACATTATCAATCCTAAGTGCAATCACCTTCAAGTACTTGAGATAAGTGTTGTAACCTTCATATGCATTCAATCCATAATCAGATTTGAGGATCTTTTTTGGTTGGGTTTTTCCTCTTAGGAGGTTTTCCCAGGGTAATTGTGTCTTGTACTTATTTTGCTCTTTTCTTGGTTATGCTTAAATCTGGAAAACTATAACCTATTCATTTAATCAATTTAGTTAGTAATTAAATTCTGATTTTATGAGTTTACATTAATCTGAAAGTGTTAAAATCAACAACTACTACGTTTGTGAAAGATTAAATTTCAAACATAATCTTAAAAAGCTTAATGAAAGAGAACAACAATCCTATTATAAATTTCCTACAACTTGAAGAGAGACTTATATCACCATGCCTTGCGTTTGCACAAATAAGACAGTGGGGACATAAAAGATCACAAATTGGATTAACTGGTTCTATTATCAGTGTTCTCACAAATATAAACATAATACAAAGATTACTCCCACGACCAATAGATGATACAATTACAATTGTTATTGCACTAAAATAGAAACTAGAATATAAGAATCCATATAAAGTTGGAATAGTTTATCCTAAACGGATAATGAAAGCTTTGAAACTGATATGTCAAAGACAACTATATAAACAAAAAAACATTATAATAGACAAAAGTTGGCAAAGAAAAATTAAACAAGACAAAAATCATATTACTATACAAAATGCAGTTAATGACAACAAATCAAATAGTGAAGACACTGAATCTAGCGATCAACTAGAAACATAAACCGATACACTTGTACATGGATATACAAAATCTCGATCCATATATGACATGCATGATAAAATAATTGAAATTGCACTTGCTCAAGGAAATCAACCACTAGGTATTTTCAAGGACAAATATGTTGAGGAAATGAACTCCCCGACTCTTTTCTTTGGGGATCCACGAGATCAAAACATAACAAACAAATTCACATATCAAAAAATTGCATAATGGGAGACGTTACACTCAAGTGGTGACTTTGCAAGTCACACTACAAATCTTTTCTTCAACGCAATTCGTATTATCATTGACAAAATTATGTCTAGTATATCAATACGAATTCACAAAGGACAATTAAGAGGACGTACTCTACTTGCAGAGGACGTTAAACACAAGCCGAACTTAGACAAAATATTAAAATCAAACATTGGATATATGGACTTTAAACATATTTGTATATCTTTAGACTATCTAAATCAAACTAAGAAAAACATATTTGCAATGATAAGACAACTCAGACCCCCAACCTACTTTTTGACATTCTCAAGCGCAAAGCATTTGTGGCAACCATTAATATCCACAATCACTACATTATATCAAAAACAACAAAAAACGAAATTCCAAGATGAACATGAACCTCATATTAACCATTTAATTTGAAACAATCATATTGCTTGCACCCGTTATTATAGACATAGAATCAATTGTCTAAAAAAACTACTAACAATTGATGACACAATTCTAGGACATGTCAATGATTTCTACTTTGTTACTGAATTCCAGAATAGATGAAATGAACATGATCATGAATTAATATGGATTAAAGATGCTCCCATTTATGGAAAATCAAACAACTCAAAAATTTGTTGACAAGTACATTACATGCAGTACAAAAATAGTTAATGAAAAACTAGCAAAACTACATCGATAGTATCATACTAGAAGTTGTAAAAAAAAACAAAAAAGGAAATTGTAGATATAATTTCCCCATCCCACCTATGTGAAACACAATAATAATTGAACAATTAGAATCAACTAATGATAGTAAACAAAATAATGCAAATAAGATCTCCAAATTTCTAGAACAAGAAAATTACGACGAAAAATTTATTTTTCATAATTTCTTAAATCTAATTAACATAGACGAACATAATCATATAAAAGCAATACAATCGACTATAACAAAATTAACGATATTTCTAAAAAAAGATCTTGCACATATTTGGAATAATAGTTTTGCAAAGAAAATACCAAAATTATGGCAAGCAAATATTGATGCACAATTTGTACTAAATGTGTATGTTGCAAAAACATATTGTTCATCATACTGACTAAAGTAGACAAATCTATGACAACAAGTTTTAGATGAATACGAAAGTAGCATGAAACCACAAAAATCTATGCCATACAAATGATTCATAGTCTAGGAAATACAATGCTAAACTTACAACAAATGTCTAGTCAACTTGCAGTACACATAATTCTATCACTACCCTTGAATTCAAGTTCATGACATTGTATATTTTTAAACACATCTACACCAAAAGAAAGTACATTTATATTAAAATTGAGATCACGACTAAACATTGAAGACGACGAGTCAACTGAAATAATGTGTGAATCACTTATAGATCGCTACATCACACGTCCAAAACAATTAAACAATGTTTGCCTAGCATAATTCGCTTCAAAATACGAAATCAGAAAAGGCAAAATAATAAAGCAAAAAAAAACCTTGTTGTAATAAGATTTGTCAAATACAATAAACACCTTGATCCTGAAAACTATTACAACAAAGAAACAAAAATAAGTAATAATGCAGACACATATAACCTCACTTCATACTTGTCATTCCTACAACAAAAATCTAACACAAGAAAATTTGACATTGGATTTCAAATTGTACAAAACCCAAACCTTTAAAAAAATATAGAATATTATAAGCTAAGACGAATGCTAAATAAAGAACAACAAGCAATTGTCAAGGATATTGCAATGAAAAAATATTGACAAAAACAAACCACTGTACCTTTTCCTCACTGGTGGTGCAGGAACAAGTAAAACCTTAACATCAAAAGTTATTTTACAAATGCTACTTCGTATATACAATTCATCCCCAAATTTAGATCCTCTCAAGCCAAAAGGACTAATTATGGCTTACACAAAAAAAATAACATACAATGTAGGAGGCACAACGATACATTTTGCATTGTTATTGCCATTTAACAAATCCACCATCACTCTACTTAGCAATGAAACAATAGATTATTTGCAAAAACATTTCAAACAATTACAAGTATAGCTTATAGATGAAGTGTCCTTAATAGGAACTCGTTTCTTATACTCTATCGACAATATAATAAGAGAAATAAAGCATAGCCCAACAAAGTTTTTTGGTGGCGTAGGCATAATTTTTTATGGAGAATTTTACCAAGCACGACCAATACAAGATAGTTACATTTTCGAATTACCAACTATCAACAACGAAAAACTCTCGTACACTTTTTGAGATAGATATGATGAAATGCTATGAATTGGAAACAACTATGTGACAAAAAAATTAACAGTTTATTTCAATTCTAAACAAAATACAAACTAATTCTCAAACCAATACTGAGATAGATTACATCAATAACACTTGCTTTAGAACACTCCCAAATGATCCCAAATTACCATATCTATTCTACACAAAGAAAAAAGTAGAACAACACAATTACAAAATGTTATCAATTCAACGTAGCGAACCAATAAGAATAAATGCAATAGATTAAATAGATGAAAATTATGGTAACATAACAATGTATCCAAAAAAAGTCTGCCAAAACAAATAGTATTAGAAATCGACATGTTAGTCGAATTATATGCAGGGGACTATGACATAAAAGATGGACTAGTCAATGGTGCTGATGGAATATTAAAAGCATATACCCAAACTGAATAAACATATATAATATGGATTCAATTCAATGACTTAAATATTGGACAAAATCAATCAACAAAATTAGGACACTTATACAACAAAAATGTTTCAAAACAGTGGGTACCAATACAACGAATTGTAAAGTCTCTATCACTACAAAAAAATCTAACAAAATTAACAATTCGAAAACAATTTCTATACAACTAGCAAGTACACAAACAATTCATAGATCACAAGGACTTACACTAGACAAACTTGTGTTTGATCCATCTAGAGTCAATAATCATGGACTAGTATACACAACACTTTCATGTGTTCGAGATATTCAATCAAAATGGGAAATCGCATTGACAAAAATATTACTTTAACTATCTTTTCGCTAAACACAAGAAACTTAAAATCACACATTGACGATATTACAACTAACTATGATTTGTTAGAAGCTGATATACTTTGTTTACAAGAAACTGACACACCCAACTTTCGCAATGCAAAAATATTGAATCAATTTCAAACTGCTACTATGTATCATACATATGGACTTCTCACATCAATTAATAAATATAAGAAATTAAACATTCACAACAATACTCTAAAAAAAAATTGAAATCTTAAAAACATAATTACTTATTGAAAACAATGAACTATCATTATTAAACTTGTAATCACCACCAAAGACAAATGTCTCTTCAATTATAGATATTCTTGAACAAGCACTAGATAACATTGATATAACTAAAAACATTCTAATACTTGGTGACCTAAATGTCAACATGCAAGAAAACAATTAAAAGACAAATCAATTAGAAGCATTCTTCTATAAAAAAAATATCCAATTCTTATTTGACAAAAATGATTTCTCACAGCAATCACTTATTGACCATTCATGGTCAAACATTAAGAAAAGAAATTACAAAATTGAAAAACAGATGCATATTGGAGTGATCATAATTGTATATGTATATTCCTTAGGTTATTGAAAAAAGAGGAGACAATCATTGTAAGTAACTATAACTTTCACCTTGCTTTTACACATCAATATTTCTTTACTTTTTATTTTTCTAAAATATTTAAACACTTATATTTACTTACTATTGCTCTATATCATAAATGAAGAGCAACAAAAGGATTGAATCCAACAAAAGCATCAACGAAACAGGGCAACTAAAGATGTAAGTCTTCTTAAACATTATCAACTGTACAATATTGCTAAAAATGTCAATATTCTATTCTATTGTTTCCTAGTTTCTGTCAATTTTGTTATGACAAAAAATAATTGTACTAAGTATCGATTCAAAATCATTTTGTCCGTTCAAAACAACTTTACCCTTATTAATTGATTGTCCGCTTCCTACTTGTTCCTTACTGTAATTTTCTATTGTCTATCGTAAAAATGCCTATATATTAATTTTTTTCATGTTATCTTTATCCTTCTTTAAACTTTCCACATATTCTCTTCTACAACACACAACTTAACTAGCAAAACCTTACTTTTGCATTACAAACCCAAACAAGAATTGATTGTCCGCTTCCTACTTGTTCCTTAATGTAACTTTCTATTGTTTACCGTAAAAATGCCCATATATCATTTTTTTTCATGTTATCTTTATCCTTCTTTAAACTTTCCACATATTCTCTTCTACGACACACAACTTAACTAGCAAAACCTTACTTTTGCATTACAAACCCAAACAAGAGACTCCAAAAACAATTTCTATTGAAGAATTAAATGCACACAAAATTGAAGATATCTTTGAAGGAGATGTAATTGTCACATATAGAACACACCTTGACAAAATTGTAATAACCCACTTTACTTAACCCAACAAAATTTGACCACTTTTTTTTTGTTTACTTTAATCATTTGTGTTTGATTCAATCACATACTCTGGACATCCATCCATTAGAATTAGGCATTCATCCATTCGGGATGAGCATCTAACCATACGGGTTAGGCATCTGTCCATACGGAGCAGGAGGTTTCATCTATCCAATACGGGATAGGCATCTACCCATATGGGGTAGGCATCTATCCAATTGGGATAGGAGGTGCTCTGACCAGAGACTTAGACTCATCGGGACCATTCGGGTCCAAAGTCACTCACTAAGTACTACACTCCTCTAATGTGAGTGCACCGAGGTCGCCATCCTTAGGAGAAATCAAATAACATAATACAAGCTTGAATTTCGCCTTAGAATTCGGCTTAAAGCCTCGGGAAGTCAAGCGAATCCATACGGAATTCCTTCCGAGTATGCATTGAATTACTTTTTCCTTTTTATTATACTTATCTTTCAAATTAGGATTCTTCTCAATCCTTCTTCTTACCAAAACCTAGACCGCATCCACGAACGCTTGAGTACTAGGGACAACTCCGTCCCTAGACTGCCTACATACCCGTTTTGGCACGAGATCAAGGCGTAAGGTATGTAGTTCTGTTTTCTACTCTATGGTTTGATGTAAAATGGTTAGTGGGTACGCAACCCTTTCTAGGGTCAATGTCCCAAACAGTTTCTCTGCGGTTGCTACCCATGGTGGTAGCACTTAAGCAAAGGCTCAAGATGGCCTATTGCTTGTGGCCTAAAACAACTAGATCCTAATACCTATCATAAGCGTCACCCTTGAACCAATTGTCAATCGCCAACAACTCTTCAAGATTAAATCAATTTCATAAAAGTGTTTCACTCAATCAACCCTAAAGGGGGTTTACTATGGTTTAACTCAGCAGATGTAAAATCATTTAAGGATTATCTTATTAGATTATCGATCCAAGGGGGATTACCCGCCCCTTGGATTTTAACTTCCAAGTGTCCCTTATTACTCCCCGACGATTTACAGGGATGATGCCACAGACGTTGTTGATGCAGATTTATTAGGCATTAAGTGCAGTAGTTCAACACGACGACATTACTCGTAAGCATGACCCAAAGGCATCGTAAATACCGAATGCTACTAAGTTTTGGTTTTCTGACTTCCTTTATTTAGTTTTCTAACTAAGAAGCTATGAAAAACATCATGCTTGAAACAATTATGAAATGAATGTACATAATTGGACATTGCAAAGTTTAATTAATTGAAATAACTACTTTGATGGCATTCATGTACCACTTGATAAAAATACTATCCTTCTACAACTAAACTATTTAATATTGAAATATAATTGCATGATAATGACAATTATGAACTCACATATTAAAACGTGTAACTTGCATGAAGATGATGAAAATTTAACTCGCTCATCAATAAATGCAATTAATGTATAAGAAATTCCCATGAAGCAAGGATAGTGTAAGTTACATGTAAGGTTAAGCAATGTTTTACTTCTACCATGAGAATAATCACTTATAGAGTCACTGGTTCAAAAATAGCAATTAGTTTAGACATTTGACAATTTTGGTTCAAATCATGAATTAATTGTTTCTGATGAATCTAAAATGCCAACTAAGTGACCCAATGAATCTTAAATAGATTAAAAGATTTTAATTATAAAATTTGATATAATTTAATTTACAATTATAAATTTACTAAAGATAAATTAATTGTAAATTTACTAAAGATAATTTAATTATGAATTTACCTAAGTTTAATTTTATTAAACTAAGATTTAAATTAAAAAGAAATTAACAAAATCCAATTGCCAAGAATTAAATTTATGTAGTGGCTTTTATAGCCAAGTGGGAGTGGGGGCCATGGGTCCCATCACCACTACGGCCCTGCGGGTTTAGGCCCGCAGTGATGAGGGGACAGCCGTGGTCCCCTCCACTCCCCTGCGGCCACTGTCGCAACAGTGACTGCAGGGTAGTGGAGGGCACCACTCCCCGACGGTAGTAATATCTCTGCCCTCTGCGTTGGCCCATTACTCTATGCAACAACAAAAAAAGACGAAATTTATTTTTCGGACTTCTTTGTACTGTTTTACATATTTTTCTTTGTATAAATTTTAATTATATATATATATATAAAATGTTATTATAAAAATAAGAATAAGAATTTAATCACAGGAATGAAATAAAATAGAGAAATTTGTTTCAGCAACATAACATATAACTAAATTATCACAAAGATAGGTAAATGTTGAAATTTTGATTTCACAGTGATCATATCCAACAATTTTGCCCTTATGTTGAGATAAACCAACTTTCTTTGAGAGATTCTCAGGAAATAAATATTCACAGAGGGAGGGTTTTCTGAAATAAATAAATAACAGAACAATAATGAGAAGAATTCATATTTGATATACTATTTCTCATAGCGAGATTTCTCAATACAAGTGATTTTATGCATAGAGAGAGAAATTATCTACAGAGATAAAAGAATTTGAGTTTTTCAAAAAAAGAATAGAGATGTTGAAAAGCATGATTTTTTTTTTTTTGTTTTGTTTTTGATTCAAGATCTTTTCCAGATTTAAAAAAAACCAGAAAAAACAGAATCTGATTTCTTTATTGTAAATAGATTAAATAAATAGATTAACAAATAAAAGAGAAATTTGCATTTGTATTTTAAAAAGAAGAAACTTTTATCAATGTATTTCTTTAATGAAAAATAGATTTCCTTTCTAATTAATCTATCTAACAATTAAGAAATGATTTCTTTCAGAAAGCTATATTCAACTAAAGAATCTAAGAGGGGATATTTCCTTTGAAAATATAAAAAATTTACATAAGGAATTAACAAATGCAAAGAGGGAACCTGGAGAAGCCTTTTGATGTCGAATCCTCTCTAAATCTTCAAGCCTAGCCTTCCTCGATCCTTCCTTGCAAGCTTGGAAGAATTTCTTCAAAACAACCTTAACTATTCGCCAAATGAAAATATGACTACTAAAAACAAACTATTTGAGAAAACTTTCTTCAAAGAATAACCAACTCCCTCTTTTGAAAACTTGCATACAATATATAGGAAAAATCTCTTAATTCCACTATCTAGAGAAATTAATTAAGAATGAGATTCTTTTTCCAATATTGGACCCATGCAAAATTGATTAATATCCTAGTGGGGGAGTTACATGCAAGGGAATTAAAGAATGAAGATTCCTCTAGAAGCTTCTAATTTCTCCTACAACATGTGCCATAATTGGGAATGGGAAAAAGAATAAATAAACAATGCCTATTTAAATTATATTCTCCAAGTGTGTATGTGGGTCCATTATTTATTCTTTTATAATATTTAGACAATCATTTTCAATAGCTCAACCAAAAAAATATAATAGAAATTGTATCAAATCAAAAGTGATAAAGGAGGGTTGTGACATCCTCCCCCCCTTAATTTGTGCATCATCCCGATGCACTTATTGAGTGTATCCAAAAGAGTCTATAGTTCATGATTAGTTTAAAACAAAAAAGGAAACAATTGTTGCATTTCCCTAGTATTTTCCCACGTGGCATTCTTTTCATCATACTGATTCCATTGTACTTTGCATTGATCAACATCTCTGTTGCGCAATTGGCACTGGCACCTCTCCAAAATTTTAAATAACTCTATCATTATTCCTCCCATTTCCTGGACCTGTGAAGCATCCCAATTCAAAATATGTTTCTCATCAGGTACATACTTTTTAAGAAGAGATACATGGAAGACATCATGGATTTTGCTCAACTGGGGAGGTAAGGCCAACCAGTATGCAACTAGATTAATCCTTTCCAATATTTCAAAAGGTCCAACATAACGAGGTGCAAGCTTGGTCTTTTTCCCAAAACTTATGGAACTCTTGTGTGGCCTAACCCTTAGGAAGACTTTTTCTCCCACCTCAAACTCCCTTGGTGTCTTGTTCTTGTCTGCATAACTTTTCTGCCTATCTGAGGCTTCCTTCAATCTTTGCCTAATTTCCTTAGTTTTCCTTTCCATTTCCTTCAACATATCTAGTCCAACAATTACTCTATCTTCAAGACTATCCCAACTCAAAGGTGTTCGACATGGCCTACCATACAATGCTTCAAAAGGTGCCATTCCCAAAGATGTTTGATATGTATTATTGTAAGCAAACTCTACCAGAGGTAGGTAATCTTCCCATTTCTTCTGTTGGTCCATGTAGTACATGCGAAGTAGGTCTTCCAAAATCTGATTTGTCCTCTCTGTTTGGCCGTCAGTTTCAGGATGGTATGCAGTACTAAAATATAGTTAAGTTCCCAGAGTTGATTGAAGAGTTATCCAAAACCTTGAAGTGAATCTAGCATCTCTATCTGATATGATTTTCTCTGGCATTCCATGCAGCCTAAATATTTCCTTAACAAAGTGCCTTGCCAAGGTAGGTGCATCATCCGTCAGATTCCCTGGTATAAAGTGTGCCACCTTAGTGAGTTTGTCAATTACCACCATTATTGTATCATGCCTAGAAGGTGATACGGGCAACCCTTCCACAAAATCCATGCTAATAACTTGCCACTTGTGTTGAGGTACATCATGTAACTGTAATAGTCCAGCTGGATGTCTATGTTCTGCCTTTACTCTTTGACACTCCAAACATTTAGCCACATACTTGACTATGCCATTCTTCATCCCTTGCCAAAAGTATAACTTCTTTAGGTCTACATAAAGTTTGTTAACTCCCGGGTGCCCTGAATAAGGGGCATTATGAGCCTCCAACAAGACTACTTCCCTTAAATCTCTTGAATTAGGAATATATATTCTATTATTGTATCTGAGCAACCCATCTCCGTCTAATGAATACCCTTCAACCTTAGGATCAGTTGGGTCATGTTCTAAAGTTAATCTGACTTGCTCATACCATGGGTCATGTCCTTGCTCGTCCATTACTTCCCTTTTGAAAGAAGTTTTGAATGTTGCTATAGTCATCAAGTGTCTCCTCCTACTTAAAGCATCTGCTACCCTATTTTCCTTCCCCTTAATATATTCAATTTCAAAATCATATTCACTTAGAAACTCTAACCACCTTCTTTGTCTAGCATTTAAGTGGGGTTGGGTAAAGATGTACTTTAGTCCTTGGTTATCTGACTTTAACTCAAAGGGCTTTCCTAGTAAGAAGTGTCTCCATTTCTGTCAGGCATGCACAATCGCTACTAACTCTAAGTCGTGGGGTGCATAATTAACTTCATGAGTCTTCAGCTTCATGGATTTGTAAGCTACTACCCCTTCATCTTGGACAAGTACTCCTCCTAAACCTTCGATAGAAGCGTCAGTTATGACTGTGAAGTGTCCATTCGGATCTGGTACTTTTAGAAAGGGGTGCTGAAGTTAGTTTCCCTTTCAAGGTTTGGAATGCCTTATCACTTTGTTCTGTCCACACAAACATTTTTCCCTTCCTCTGCAATGAGGTGATGGGGTTTGCTATCTTAGAGAATCCTTGCACAAACCTCCTATAGTACCCTGCTAGCCCCATAAAGCTTCTTACCTCTGAAACGTTTTTAGGGATCGACCATTCTACTATTGCCTTTATCTTATCTGGATCAACTACTATTCCTTCCTTTGATATTATATGCCCAAGGTAGTGAATCTTTTCCTTGAAGAAGGCACATTTTGACAATTTCCCATATAACTTATGTTCCCTCAACCTTTGCAAAACAATTTGTAGGTGTACTAAATGTTCCTCCTCATCCCTAGAGTAAATAATATGTCATCCAGAAATACCAAAACAAATTTGTCCAAGTAGTCATGGAGTACACTATTCATTAGGTTCATAAATGCAGCTGGGGCATTGGTTACACCAAAAGGAACTACTGTGAATTCATAATGCCCATATCTAGTCCTGAAAGTTTTCTTCGGAATGTCCTCCTCCTTAATTCCGAGTTGATGATATCCTGATCGGAGGTCTATCTTCGAGAAAACTGCTGCTCCTTTCATTTGGTAAAAAAGATCCTCTATTCGAGGTAAGGGATACCTATTCTTTATTGTGACCTTGTTCAACATCCTATAGTCGATGCATAGTCTTAAGGTTCCATCCTTCTTCTTAACGAATAAGACTGGTGCTCCCCATGGTGACACACTTGGCCTTATTAATCCCTTAGCTAAGAGTTCCTCTAATTGCATTTTGAGCTCTTTTAATTCAGTTGTGTTCATTCGGTAAGGTGCCCTTGATACTGGTTCAGCTCCCGGTAGTAAGTCGATAGAAAAGTCAAACTTCCTTTTAGAGGGTAAGCCGAGTAATTCTTCTAGGAATACATCCTTGAATTCTTGTAAAAAAGGGGTATTTTCAAAGGTTGGGGTATTTTCCTCTTTTCCTTCATCAATTTCAACCATATAGATTAGGCCTCATCTTCTTCTTTCCTTCTTTAATTGCATGGCTAATATGGTTTCTATATTAATGGGGTTAAACTTTCCTTGGATTTTGACGCTTTCCCCCCCATCATCGAAACATTCAACAACTTTGTTATAACAATCTACATTAGCTTGATGATCTGTTAACCAACTCATTCCAATAATTACATCATATAATCCTAGGGGTGCCACATAGAGATCTACCCTTGTTTCAAACTCAGGAAATTGTACCCTTGCCCTCGGCAAACACTTAGTTACTTCCCTAGTTGCCTTATCCCCATATTGAACCGTCCATGATGACTCCATTTGATTAAATTTTAATGCATATTTGCTTACTAATTCAGGTGAGATGAAACATTCAGATGACCCAGTGTCAATTAGAATTGAAATTGGTTGTTCAAATAGTGTACCTGCAGTTTCCACGGGAACATTCTGGAATCTTGCTCTTCGGTTCCTAACTACTGCATGAATCCTTTGTTGGAGCCCTTGTTGTGGTTGATTGGCCCTAGTCTAACCTTGCATCCTGGGACATTGTCTGGCAAAATGGTTTCCCCCACACATAAAACATCCACCTGGAGGACCCCTCCTGCCTTGATTCCCTGGGGGATTATTCCTTGTTTCATTGGCCCTGGGTGGATAAGTTATCCTGTTCTGCTGGTCCATTATTATTTCCATTCCTCTGATATTGATTAGGGGGTGGCCTTCTTTCGGAAGAATTATTCCTTTGACTTTTGTTGAAGTTAGTGTTCCCCTTGAATTCCTGCTTCCTTTTAAAAGAGTGGTTCCCATTATAGTTCTGCCCTACTGCTGTTAGGGTTTGAATCTTTGTCTCTTGCCTTCGGAACTTTTCAAGTACTTTGTTCATGTTTTTGGGTCCATGCATGTCAACCTCTGCCCCTATGTTGGTATTTAGTCCCAAAATGAACTTCCTCGCTTGGCCTTCTTCATCTTTCTGGTACATAGGTACATACTTAAGCAATTTGGCGAACTTATCCCAATATTGTTGGACTGATAGGGGCCCTTGACGTAGATTATGGAACTCCGTCACCTTCTCATCAAAGAACAATTGAGGGAGCCACCTTTTACGAAAGTGGTGAACAAATTGATCCCATGTGATCGTATCCCTGCTATACCCATTTCGCTCCTTGGTGTTGGTCCACCAACTAGCTGCCTCCCCTGTGAGTTGATAGGAACCCCATAAGGCCTTGGTTGTTTCACTAAAATCTCTTAGTTCAAAATACTTTTCCATTTCATTTAACCAATTCTCAGCTCCTTCACCAATTTGCCTCCCATTGAACTTAGGGGGGGTGATTTTCTTCAAATCCTTAGAGAGTTCCAATATGTTATTTTCTTGTCTATTGCCCATCGCATTCCCCTGATTGCTGCCATGGTTCCCATTTTCAGTTCTTCAGTTTTCAATGTCATTCTGCCTTGCCCTAAGGTCCTGCATTGATTGTTCCAAGAAGTTGATTTTATCCCTTTGTTTGGTTAGCAGGTTGATTATAGCCTCGACCCCATCTTCGTTATTCCTTGGGTTATCTAATGCCCCGCCAGGAAACCCCGAAGGGATAAGCCAAAACACAAGAATAGAGTGCAATAATTTTATTTTTTTAAAGTTACACCACATTAAGATACAACAAGCTATCAAAGATTCAGATTACATAGCGGAAGACATCAACTAACACCTAAAGAGTTTCCCAACGAGATTACTTAAATTTCACAATTCATTTAACTCACACAATTAATCCAATAAGCTGATTATCTTAATAACGAGATAATTCTTAATCAGGATAATTTCTTTCAGAAGATGGAAATATAAATCACAAGCAAGAATTCAACCATTAAGATCTATTCATAATCTTCATTCAAGCTTTTCATTAAAATACAAGCCATACATCTAATATTCTAACACACAAGAATTTCATCATAAACTTATGAGATCTTTCCAAGCATACTTAATTTCCTTAACAACAACTGAATATATTCTATTACTCTAAGTTATATTCTTTCATATTCCAATTTATTGCATTTAAAAGACGATTGCATACATGCATCTACGATAAATCTCATCTAAACCACTTATGCATTCGATCAAAATGGCATTCAAGAAAGAACTGCATATAAACATTTAAAGTTAATTCCATCTTATCCACTTATACATTCTAACATAAGCTATTCATACACGATAAAGTTGAATAAGGGAAACATGAGAAAATAACATCACATAACACCATAATGATCTCGGAGTTCACCCCTAAAGGGCTACATCTCCGGGTCTGCTCAACTGCAAGACCCCTCTGATAATTAATAAAGTTAAGAATACAAGAGGTTACACCAATACAATCCGGTCATCAAGGCGAAACATAAACAATATACAAGCAACCGCATCGGTCAATTAATACATAAACGATCCCTGAAAAGAAAAGGATCCAGCTGAACATAATCAAAGCTAATACAAAGGTCCAGGAGAGCATCCCCAAAATTGAGTCATCACCACCCAAGGTCTAACATGAAACCAAGTACTTACAAGGGCATAGACAAAAGGATGACCCACAAAGGTACCCCTAACAGGACAAAACGACAACATACTAGCAAACGTAGGGACAAGTGTCATCACACAACCTGGTACGATTACCATGGCAAGTCTTCATAGGTCTCGGCCCCATACACTGGGTTACCCTGGCAACCTAATCTGAGCCTCTGGCCCATCCAAGCCTCATGTGGACCCACACATCCTCTCGTGAAGACAAGGATGATGGATTGCCATTTCAGGCCTTCTCACAACATGTCGGGTCTATGTTAGCACTCGTCCCATGTGTGAGCCACATTTATCTTACTTAGAGATTACATTCTAATCTACTGTTAGGTTATCACTTATTAGACTCACTTTCGATGGGTTACCCAGCAGCCACTTTGGGCATGACCCCCAATCGAAAGCCACTTTCCCATACGACACTAGACTAAACTTAGACGAACTCAAAAACCAAGGAATACACATGGTCAGACGAACGGAGTTCAAAATGGAGAAATCCACCATTTGGTCAAACATGACTTCATACGAGGTGCACTGACAGACGGTACTCTAACTAGAGACCTGACCGACTAAGGTCAACTACGAATCATCATTCGACACCTACACAACAGATATGACCAAACACGACACTACCACAAAACAACAGTCAACTCGGAACCGAGGACTGAAATAGGTACCCCAAATCAATCCATACGATAGGGTCCTATCAAACAAAGCACGACTTGCCATTACATAAGCAAAAACGAATACAGAAATTAAACTCGCATAGGTAATATTCAGCAGATACAATCTTTTCCGAATTGATCTAAACATTAAAAGTCGATCAAGTTTTCTACATGATCTATAATAGATTGCAGTTATCTACCTCATTTAGATACAGGTTGCCCTTGGTTTTCTAACTCTCTAAGGTTCATTGCATCGAACATACAAAAATACGCCATAACGAGTTCTTAAACCAAATTCACATTAATAAAACTCAGACAACCATTAACCAATTAAATAAGATATTTAATCTCCAATTAAAACATCATTGACATACTGGTTCAAAACCAACCTCTACAGTTTCATATTTTCCAAGCCCAGTTGCACTATACGGATCACGGAAATATAAATATATAGGGGAATCCAAATGAAGAAAATCCATTCCCAGATTAACAGATGGTTTCCTTGAGCATAAAAGAAAATTACTCAAATAATTATTAATCAAGGTATATATTTATTAATCCAAGATTAATCAAAATATAACCAATTAATATTTAATTGCGAAATTAGCAATTCTAGAATTTAATTAGAAAAAGTGCGTTAATCATAAAACGAAATTTGAATATTAATTAACGTATATATTCCATTATACAATTAATTAATATCAAATTTATCATGAATTAAAAATTTATGCAACTTTAATCATAACTAAAAACTTAATTAAAATTTACCATTAAATAATATTAAAATATTATATATATATATATATATATATATATATATATATATATATATTTTTTTTTTTTAAAAAAAAAACAATACATAAAAAAAACATTTTTAAAAACTAATTAAAAAAAAACATTTTTTATATGGGGAAGGGTACCCACGTGGACCCCCACGTGGGCCCCCCCCTTGGGAGCTCACGCTGCATCCCATTGGGAGCACGCAGCCCCCAAGGGAGCGCTGCTGTTCCCAAAGGGAGCACGCAACCCTCATGGGAAGCGTCGCTGCCCAATGGGCACGCAGCACCCCTCCACGTGGTGGGGAACTCTCCCACGTGGTTGGGGTTTCAACAATTTTATTTATTATTTATTTTTTCATTCTTTTTTTTTTTTTTAATTGTTTACTGTGTAAAACACAGTCTGGAAAAAAAATAGTCTCCCAGAGACTAACAAAATTATTATTATTATTTTTTAAAATTTATTTACTGTGAATAAAAAACACAGTTAGTCTCCCAGAGACTTAAAACAAACAATTTTTTTTTTTTAAAACACACAGCTTCAAATAACCTTAAAATGAGAATTTTCCCAGCAAGAATAAAGTTTCAAATCCTCAAAAAAATTTGAAGAATATCAAACCATAATAATTTCTTCAACAAAAACCCATACTTGGGCAAAATGGGTATTTAAACTCAATAACTCAACCATTCTTCCCAACAACATCTAATTTCTAAAATAGAATTTGAATTTGAGAACACCCAATGGAGATTTAAACAAGAGTTCCTCATGAACAGCCATTTCCAATTGATATCCAATATTTGGTTTTGAAAAGAAACAAGAACAATACAACCAGAAATCAAAGAGATGGATCTGAATCCTACCTTATCTCGCATTCCTGGCAAGATCTGCTGAAAAGCCTTAATCTGCAGCTCCAGGAATCCTTCCCCATCCAAAACCCCCAAACTACATCCAAAAATATTTTTCCAAAATTTTATTTTTCTCCAAAAAAATTCCATCCTCCCAAAATTTTCCAAAAGTCTAGGTTATAAGGAAGAGTTGACCAAAATTTCATTTTTGGAATTAAAATTTTTATTTAAAAATAATTCCCAAAAATCACTATTTTCCAACTATATCAACAAATTAAATTGTTTTTCAATTCAAAATTGATTTTCTCACTCAACTGAAATTTAACCTTTTTATTTCAAAAATGCCAAAAGATTAAATTAATTCTATTGCAATTAAATTTAAATCTTTCTTTTTCAACAACATATACAAAATGCATTTAACATTCAAAATCAACCATTTAATTGAACTTACTCCCAATTTAAGACGAGCAATCCAATATCAACGAAAATCGCATAATGAAATCCCGATTAATTTAGTCCATTAATCTTTAATGCACAAACACATATTTAATCAAATTAAATACTAAGGACTAATTAATCAATTTAACCATACACACCAAGCACGCAAACCAAGAAAGTCAACCAGACAAACGACTCGCAAACCCAACAAAAAGGGGATACCGACGACAACTGACGATGCTCACTTGAGCACGACTATGGTCAACTAGGGTCTTACGACCACCTAATCCAACTCTAAGGATTAAAGAGGTACACTCAAACCTGCAAATCCAGGTGAAGATGAACCTCGCACTCATGCGGCGTTGTACCTGAAATCTCCTGCAACCAAGAGTCATACATGCATACATATATAAACTTAATGAAAGCGTTAGCCCGATATTAATACCATGAAATAGGAACATTAAACAACTTGCATACAACTAGTGTGAAAACCACATCAACAGCTATGCATTAAATCAAACATCTGACTATAACATTATATTAAGATAAACTAGCCAAGATTAAACCAAGATTAGAAATTGATTAGGGCAGGGGTACTACAGGTTATGTTGATCCCCTTCATGGTCTTCCTCATGGTTTTCTTCATGATTTTCCTCATGGTTAGCTTCCCTTTGTCTCCTAGTGGTAGCACGTCTTCCATTTCCCCTTCCTCTTCCTCTTCCTCTTCCTCTAGCCATTCTAGGGTTTTACCTGAAAAATTAAATTATGTAGTTAGTTCTTGATTTAAGATTTTAAAATTTAATTTCTACCATTGCAAAACATTCCCTTAGTTGTGTAAATTGAAGTGAGCACAAGGCCTAGACTTGAACCTTTGCTCTGATAACACATGTAATAACCCACTTTACTTAACCCAACAAAATTTGACCACTGTTTTTTTTTTTTTACTTTAATCATTTGTGTTTGATTCATTCGCATACTCTAGGCATCCATCCATTAGGATTAGGCATTCATCCATCCGGGATGAGCATCCAACCATACGGGTTAGGCATTTGTCCATACAGAGCAAGAGGTTTCATCTATCCAATACGGGATAGGCATCTACCCATATGAGGTAGGCATCTATCCAATTGGGATAGGAGGTGCTCTGGCCAGAGACGTAGACTCATCGGGACCATTTGTGTCCAGAGTCACTCACTAAGTACTATACTCCTTTAATGTGAGTGCACCGAGGTCACCGTCCTTAGGAGAAATCAAATAACATAATACAAGCTTGAATTCCGCCTCGGAATTTGGCTTAAATCCTCGGGAAGTCAAGCGAATCCATACGAGATTCCTTCTGAGTATGCATTGAATTACTTTTTCCTTTTTATTATACTTATCTTTCAAATTAGGATTCTTCTCAATCCTTCTTCTTACCAAAACCTAGATCCCATCCACAAACACCTGAGTACTAGAGACAACTCTGTCCCTAGACTACCTACATACCCGTTTTGGCACGGGATTAAGGCGTAAGGTATGTGGTTCTGTTTCTACTCTATGGTTTGATGTATACTGGTTAGTGGGTATGCAACCCTTTCTAGGGTCAATGTCCCAGACAGTTTCTCTGCGATTGCTACCCATGGTGGTAGCACTTAAGCAAAGACTCAAGATGGCTTATTGTTTGTGGCCTAAAACAACTAGATCCTAATACCTATCATAAGCGTCACCCTTGACCCAATTGTCAATTGCCAACAACTCTTCAAGATTAAATCAGTTTCATAAAAGCATTTCACTCAATCAACCCTAAAGGGGTTTTACTATGGTTTAACTCAGCGGATGTAAAATCATTTAAGGATTATCTTATTAGATTATCGATCCAAGGGGGATTACCCGCCCCTTGGATTTTAACTTCCAAGTGTCCCTTATTACTCCCCGACGATTTACAGGGACGATGCCACAGACGTCGTTGATGCAGATTTATTAGGCGTTAAGTGTAGTAGTTCAACACGATGACATTACTCGTAAGCGTGACCCAGAGGCATCGTAAATACCGAACGCTGCTAGGTTTTGGTTTTCTGACTTCCTTTATTTAGTTTTCTAACTAAGAAGCTATGAAAAACATCATGCTTGAAACAATTATGAAATGAATGTACATAATTGGACATTGCAAAGTTTAATTAATTGAAATAACTACTTCGATGGCATTCATGTACCACTTGATAAAAATACTATCCTTCTACAACTAAACTATTTAATATTGAAATATAATTGCATGATAATGACAATTATGAACTCACATATTAAAACGTGTAACTTGCATGAAGATGATGAAAATGTAACTTGCTCATCAATAAATGCAATTAATGTATAAGTAATTCCCATGAAGCAAGGATAGTGTAAGTTACATGTAAGGTTAAGCAATGTTTTACTTCTACCATGAGAATAATCACTTATAGAGTCACTGGTTCAAAAATAGCAATTAGTTTAGACATTTGACAATTTTGGTTCAAATCATGAATTAATTGTTTCTAATGAATCTAAAATGCCAACTAAGTGACCCAATGAATCTTAAATAGATTAAAAGATTTTAATTATAAAATTTGATATAATTTAATTTACAATTATAAATTTACTAAAGATAAATTAATTGTAAATTTACTAAAGATAATTTAATTATGAATTTACCTAAGTTTAATTTTATTAAACTAAGATTTAAATTAAAAAGAAATTAACAAAATCTAATTGCCAAGAATTAAATTTGTGTAGTGGCTTTTATAGCCAAGTGGGAGTGGGGGCCACAGGTCCCATCAGCACTGCGGACTTGCGGGTGCAGGCCCATAGTGATGAGGGGACAGCTGTGGTCCCCTGCACTCCCCTGCGGCCACTGTCGTAACAGTGACCGCAGGGTAGTGGAGGGCACCACTCCTCGATGGCAGTAATATCTCCGCCCTCTGCGTTGGCCCATTACTCTATGCAACAACAAAGACAGACAAAATTTATTTTTCTGACTTCTTCATACTGTTTTACATATTTTTCTTTGTATAAATTTTAATTATATATATATATATATATAATCACAGGAATGAAATAAAATAGAGAAATTTGTTTCAGCAACATATCAAATAACTAAATTATCACAAAGATAGGTAAATGTTGAAATTTTGATTTCACAGTGATCATATCCAACAATTTTTCCCTTATGTTGAGATAAGCCAACTTTCTTTGAGAGATTCTCAGGAAATTAATATTCACAGAGGGAGGGTTTTCTGAAATAAATAAATAACAGAACAATAATAAGAAGAATTCAGATTTGATATACTATTTCTCATAGCGAGATTTCTCAATACAAGTGATTTTATTCATAGAGAGAGAAATTATCTACAGAGATAAAAGAATTTGAGTTTTTCAAAAAAAGAATAGAGATGTTGAAAAGCATGATTTTTTTTTGTTTTTTTGTTTTTTTTGTTTTTTTTGTTTTTGATTTAAGATCTTCTCTAGATTTAAAAAAAAACAGAAAAAACAGAATCTGATTTCTTTATTGTAAATAAATATAATAAATAGATTAACAAATAAAGAGAAAACTGCATTTGTATTTTAAAAAGAAGAAACTTTTATGAATGTATTTCTTTAATGAAAAATAGATTTTCTTTCTAATTAATCTATCTAACAGTTAAGAAATAATTTCCTTTAGAAAGCTATATTCAACTAAAGAATCTAAGAGGGGATATTTCCCTTGAAAATATAAAAAATTTACATAAGGAATTAACAAATGCAAAGAGGGAACCTGGAGAAGCCTTTTGATGTCGAATCCTCTCTAAATCTTCAAGCCTAGCCTTCCTCGATCCTTCCTTGCAAGTTTGGAAGAATTTCTTCAAAAAAACCTTAACTATTCTCCAAATGAAAATATGACTACTAAAAACAAACTATTTGAGAAAACTTTCTTCAAAGAATAACCAACTCCCTCTTTTGAAAACTTGCATACAATATATAGGAAAAATCCCTTAATTCCACTATCTAGAGAAATTAATTAAGAATGAGATTCTTTTTCCAATATTGGACCCGTGCAAAATTGATTAATATCCTAGTGGGGGAGTTACATGCAAGGGAATTAAAGAATGAAGATTCCTCTAGAAGCTTCTAATTTCTCCTACAACATGTGCCATAATTGGGAATGGGAAAAAGAATAAATAAATAATGCCTATTTAAATTACATTCTCCAAGTGTGTATGTGGGTCCATTATTTATTCTTTTATAATATTTATTCAATCATTTTCAATAGCTCAACCAAAAAAATATAATAGAAATTGTATCAAATCAAAAGTGATAAAGGAGGGTTGTGACAAAAATGAAAAATGTGATTGAAGTTCTGTGAGCAGACTTGACTAACCACAAAGGAGAGATGACAATTATAGTCAATGTCACAAAACATTTTGTTCAAAAATTTGAACAAAAGATATCTCAAGGAAAAAGTATTCGAATAACAAATTTCCAAATTTCACCTAGGACTAGTTATGACCATGTTGATTATGACTGCATTTTGCTATTGATAGAAACAAGTATGGTAGACAACATTCCTCAAGTATGCAATGAATATCTATTCATTCCAAGCACAACAATAAGACTTTTCGTACAAAACACAAACCAATACACAGTTGGATCAATTGGCGCTATTGTTGTTGGAACAAAAAGAAAACCTTTTCAATACATTTTAGATCTTAAAGATGGAGAGACAAAATTTGATAATGCACAGGTATATTCCTACAACTCTCTATTTAACACATACTATAAGTTTGATTACTAGTAACCTTAAATTACATATTGATAATATTAATTTGTTTTCAATAGATATCTATCCACCAAAATCTGCTAAATCACTTTGAACACATTGAACAACGTGTCCAAACAAAAGACTATCCTCTCCTCTTGTTCAAGAACATTGTGAGACGACCAGATATAAAATATCCTCCACTCCACACTAGCAAATCAACTTATATAGTGCCTCTAATAAATATAGAGACAAAGGAACACCTCCAAAGGTTGTTGAATATAACATATGAGGTAAATATTTCTATGCTTCACTAAAATACATTTTTTTCTCTACCATGCATCTCACATTGAACGTAGACAAAATTAACTCATTGCAACATTTACTCTTATAGGTATATGGAGTATTACGAGTTGCCAATTCTTTCTCCATACTGTTCCTGCCAACATGCACAAAACACGATTGCAACAGCCCCAACTTTAGCACACTGAAAAATAATGTTGCCCATTGTAAAATGTGTAAGACACTCAATACAAATATACACATTCCATCAAATGCATTTTAACAACTGAAAACAAAAATACTTTGGAATGCATTGTTCAAAAAGACATATTCAACCGTATGTTCCCACAACTGCAAGACACCACTTATGAAGACTATGTAAAAGATAAAAGCAAGACAATATTTCTCATTCGTGCTTTTCAAAAAGAAGGAACTTATACACTTGACCAGGACAATGTTATTATCAACATGGAGGAAAACCATTTACCTCTGATTGAAACATCAAGTTAGGTATACCAAGTATATTACACAGCTACTCATATATTGCAAAATTTCATAACTTTCTATAAATAAACATTAACTATCTTCTATTTTCTTGCCCTTGCAGATCACTTCCATGTAGTAGAAATTGTATGCATCAAAATATTTTACCACAAAATACATAAGAATATTGTACATATGATACAGGAAACAGTTTTGCTTTCGAAAGCAAATTATCACTGCTTTCCAAGATACAGATGATAAAGAAAATAATTTTGTTTTCAAAAGCAGCTTATGACTGCTTTCAAATAACTTTTTCCTTTCATTACATGTAGACACATTGATAATACAGTTAATCTCTCAATATCTATTTATGTATATGAAATGCCACATGTTTATAGCTACTAAACTCTCTGTAGTTGTTCATATATATAAAATGCCAACTGTGTATGATACTTGATGTTTACTACTCTATCATGCAACACTTTCTTATTATGTTTCAATTATTTGTCTATCTTTACACATTATAATTGTTTAAAACTGCAAACAATTATTCAATGTTCATAATGATTTCCACCTCTTAAAACTGTCTCTGATACTTTTTGGTATATGAGAATTGATAACCCCATAATTTCTATCAAACAGTGCATGTTTTCAAGCATTTATTTTATCTGATAATTGCTTCATTGTAAAGGACATTTTATGTAAGAATTAATCTCATCTCTCATATTTGAATTGGGGCTATTTGAGATATTTAGTTTCCTAGTTATTAACTTATTTTTTCTTCTCACTTTGTGCATGAATTTTGAATTCACCACTTTATTCAAAACTCTCTTTGCTATGTGAAGAATAAGTTCATTACTGTACATTTTATTCAATATTTGGTCACCATTGGAAGTTATAATTATTTATTTATTAATATATTTGAGGTATAATTTTGTTGTAAAACTCTGACAAGAATGACGAGAAAAGATAAATAATAAACTTAGAGTTGGTTAAGGTTTTGGAGGATTTGGTATTGCTTATGATTGATGTTCAAATCTATGAGAAGTTTATGTATCTTTCCATGTCACAAAATGAGAAATGCAAATCCATTATGTGAACAAACCAAAAATAGCATACCGGATATTACAATTATATGTTTAATTATAAGCAAAACTGTTTCATGTATCATATGTACAATATTCTTATGTATTTTGTGGGAAAAGATTTTGATGCATGCAATTTCTGCTACAAGGAAGTGACCTGCAAGGGCAGGAAAGAAAAAGATAGTTAATGTTTATTTATAGAAAGTTATGAAATTTTGCAATATATGAGTAGCTGTGTAATATACTTGGTATACCTGACTTGAAGTTTTAACCAGAGGTAAATGGTTCTCCTCCATGTTGATAATAACATTGTCTTGGTCGAGTGCATAAGTTCCTTCTTTTTGAAAAGCACGAACGATAAATATTGTTTTGTTTTTATCTTTTACATAGTCTTCATAAGTAGTGTCTTGCAGTTGTGGGAACAAACGACTGAATGTGTCTTTTTGAACAATGCATTCCAAAGTATTTTTGTTTTCAATTGTTAAAATACATTTGATGGAATGTGTATACTTGTATTGAGTGTCTTCCTTACACTTGTTGCAGTGGGCAACATTATTTTTCAGTGTGTCGAAGTTGGAGCTGTTGTAATCACATTTTGTGCATGTTGGCTAGAACAGTATTGATAAAGCATTGGCAACTTGTAATATTCCATATACCTGTAAGAGTAAATGTTGCAATGAGTTAATTTTGTCTATGTTGAATGTGAGATGCATGGTAGAGAATTTTTTTATTTTAGTGAAGTATTGAAGCATAGAAATATATACCTCATATGTTGTATTCAAACCTTTGGAGGTGTTCCTTTGTCTCTATATTTTCCCGATATAAGTTGATTTGCTAGTGTGGAGTGGAGGATCTTTTATATCTGGTCGTTTCACAATGTTCTTGAACAACAGGAGAGGATAGTCTTGTTTGGACACACTGTTCAATATGTTCAAAGTGATGTAGCAAATTTTGGTGGATAGATATCTGCTGAAAGCAAATTAATATTACCAGTATGTAATTTAAGGTTATTAGTAATCAAACTTGTAGTATACGTTAAATATAGAGTTGTAAGAATATACCTGTGCATTATCAAATTTTGTCACTCTATCTTTAAGATCTAAAATGTATTGAAAATATTTTCCTTTTTGTTCTAATAAGAATAGCACCAATTGATCCAACTGTGTATTGGTTTGTGCTTTGTACATAAAGTCTTATTGTTGTGCTTGGAATGAATAGATATTCGTTTCATACTTGAGGAATGTTGTCTACCATACTTGTTTGCTTCTGTCAGCAGCAAAATGCAGTCAAAATCACCATGGTCATAACCAGTCTCAGGTGAAATTTGGAAATTTTTTATTCAAATACTCTTTCCTTGAGATATCTTTTGTTCAATTTTTTGAACAAAATGTTTTGTGACATTGACTATAACTATCATCTCTCCTTTGTGGTCAATCAAGTTTGCTCGCAGAACTTCAATCGTATTTTTCATTTTGTCAAGGTGCATTCTATGTGACAATTACATCTCCTTCAAAGATATCTCCAATTTTGTGTGCATTTAATTCTTCAATAGAAATTGCTTTTGGAGTTTCTTGTTTGGGTTTGTAAGCAAAAGTAACATTTTGCTAGTTAAGCTGTGTGTAGTAGAAGATAATATGTGGAAAGTTTAAAGAAGGATAAAGATAGCAAGAAAAATGATATTATATGAGCATTTTTACAGTGAACAATAGAAAATTACACTAAGGAACAAGTAGAAAGCGAAAATAAATTAATAAGGGTAAATTTTTTTGAAAGGACAAAATGATTTTGAATCGATACTTAGTAAACATGTTTTTTGTCATAACAAAATTGACTGAAAGTGGAAAACAATACAATAGAATATTGACATTTTTAGCAATTTTGTACAGTTGATAATACTTAAGAAGACTTACATCTTTAGTTGCCCTGTTTCGTTGATACTTTTGTTGGATTCAATCATTTTGTTCCTCTTCATTTCTGATATAGAGCAATAGTAAGTAAATAGAAGTGTTTAAATATTTTAGAAAATAAAAAGTAAAGAAATATTGATGTGTAAAAGCGAGGTGAAAGTTATAGGGTTAGTGCAAGATCATGGGGGGGGCAAAAAGTGGCGATGTGAAAAAAATAGCCTTCTTCACTCACCTAAAAACGCAAAAATTTGTGTTGACTTTTTGCTTGGCCTGGGTGTTAGTACACCCTCGCATGGTAAACACCTAAGCAAATCGGATATCCGATTTTTAAAATAATTTTAAATTAAAAAATAAATTATATAATATATAATGTAATATAATAATATATTATATATTACATATTATATAATATCTAATATATTATTATATTATATTATATTATATATTATATAATATATAATATATTATTATATTATATTATATATTATATAATACATAATATATAATAATATAATATAATATAATATTTTATAATCTAATATTATATATTACATAATACGTATTATATAATATATTATTATATTATATTATATTATTATATTATTATATTATTATATAATACGTATTATATAATATATTATTATATTATATAATATAATGTTATTTTAAAATAATTTAAGTATAAAAATCTAATGTCCGATAAAATCGAATATTTGATTTTCTGAGACAATATAATTAGACTGTGACAGCCCGTGAGTTATTTTTAACCCATGGGCTGTGCGATATTTTTGGAATCCGATATTCGGTTGGACCCGATATCCGGTTATTGGACCCCTTAAGACACCATATGACCCCTAGAACGACACAGTTTGGTGTCTTAAGGGGTCATATGGTGTCCTAAGGGGTCGTAGGACACAATATGACCCCTTAGGACACCATAGGACCCATAACGACCCAATATGGTGTCTTAAGGGGTCATATGGTGTCCTAAGGGGTCGTAGGACACAATATGACCCCTTAGGACACCATAGGACCCATAACGACCCAACATGGTGTCATAAGGGGGTCATATGTTGTCCTTAGGGTTCATATGGTGTCCCATGACCCATTAGAACACCATATGACCCCTAACGACACAATTTGGTGTCTTAAGGGGTCATATGGTGTCCTAAGGGGTCGTAGGACACAATATGACCCCTTATGACACATAACGACCCAATATGGTGTCATAAGGGGTCGTATGTTGTCCTTAGGGGTCATATGGTGTCCCATGACCCCTTAGGACACAACATGACCCCTATGGACACCATATGACTCATAACAACCCAATATGGTGTCATAAGAGGTCGTATGTTGTCCTTAGGGGTCATATGGTGTCCCATGACCCCTTAGAACACCATATGATCCGTAACGACACAATTTGGTGTCTTAAGGGGTCATATGGTGTCCTAAGGGGTCACAGGACACAATATGACCCCTTAGGACACCATATGACCCATAATGACACAATTTGGTGTCTTAAGGGGTCATATGGTATCCTAAGGTGTTGTACGACACAATATGACCCCTTAGAACACCATATGACACATAACGACCCAATATGGTGTCTTAAGGGGTCATATGGTGTCCTAAGCGATCATAGGACACAATATGACCCCATAAGACACCATAGCACCCATAACGACCCAATAAGGTGTCATGAGGGGTCGTATGTTGTCCTTAGCGGTCATATGGTGTCCCATGACCCATTAGGACACCATATAACCCCTAACGACACAATTTGGTGTCTTAAGGGGTCATATGGTGTCCTAAGGGGTCGTAGGAAACAATATGACCCCTTAAGACACCATAGGACCCATAACGATCTAATATGGTGTCCTAAGGGGTCATATGGTGTCCTAAGGGCTCGTAGGACACAATATGACCCCTTAGGACACCATAGGACCCATAACAACTCAATATGGTATCATAAGGGGTTGTATGTTGTCCTTAGGGGTCATATGGTGTCCCATGACCCCTTAGGACACCATATGACCCCTAACGACACAATTTGGTGTCTTAAGGGGTCATATGGTGTCCTCAAGGGTCGTAGGACACAATATGACCCCTTAGGACACCATAGGACCCATAACGACCCAATATGGTGTCTTAAGGGATCATATGGTGTCCTAAGGGGTCATAGGACACAATATGACCCCTTAGGACACCATAGGAGCCATAACGACCCAATATGGTGTCATAAGGGGTTGTATGTTGTCCTTAGGGGTCATATGGTGTCCCATGACCCATTAGGACACCATATGACCCCTAATGACACAATTTGGTGTTTTAAGGGGTCATATGGTGTCCTAAGGGGTCGTAGGACACAATATGACCCCTTAGGACACCATATGACTCATAACGACCCAATATGGTGTCATAAGGGGTCGTATGTTGTCCTTAGGGGTCATATGGTGTCCCATGACCCCTTAGGACATAATATGACCCATAACGACATAATTTGATGTCTTAAGGGATCATATGGTGTCTTAAGGGGTTGTAGGACACAATATGACCCCTATGGACACCATATGACTCATAACGACCCAATATGGTGTCATAATGGGTCGTATGTTGTCCTTAGGGGTCATATGGTGTCCCATGACCCATTAGGACACCATATGACCCATAACGACACAATTTGGTGTCTTAAGGGGTCATATGATGTCCTAAGGGGTCGTAGGACACAATATGACCCCTTAGGACCCCTTATGACTCATAACAACCCAATATGGTGTCATAAGGGGTTGCATGTTGTCCTTAGGGGTAATATGGTGTCTCATGACCCCTTAGGACACAATATGACCCCTATGGATACCATATGACTCATAACGACCCAATATGGTGTCATAAAGGGTCGTATGTTATCCTTAGGGGTCATATGGTGTCCCATGACCCCTTAGGACACCATATGACCCATAAAGACACAATTTGGTGTCTTAAGGGGTCATATGGTGTCTTAAGGGGTCGTAGGACACAATATGACCCCTTAGAACACCATATGACCCATAACGACACAATTTGGTGTCTTCAGGGGTCATATGGTGTCCTAAGGGGTCGTAGGACACAATAGGACCCCTTAGGACACCATATGACCCATAACGACCCAATATGGTGTCTTAAGGGGTCATATGGTGTCCTAAGGGGTCGTAGGACACAATATGACCCCTTAGGACACCATAGGACCCATAACGACCCAATAAGGTGTCATGAGGGGTTGTATGTTGTCCTTAGGGGTCATATGGTGTCCCATGACTCCTTAGGACACAATATGACCCATAACGACACAATTTGGTGTCGTAAGGGGTCATATGTTGTCCTAAGGGGCCATATAACACAATATGACCCTTATGGACACCATATGACTCATAAAGACCCAATATGGTGTCATAAGGGGTCGTATGTTGTCCTTAGGGGTCATATGGTGTCCCATGACCCCTTAGGACACTAGATGACCCATAACAACACATTTTGGTGTCTTAAGGGGTCATATGGTGTCCTAAGGGATCATAGGACACATTACGACCCCTTAGGACCCATAACGACCCAATATGGTGTCTTAAGGGGTCTTATGGTGTCCTACAGGGTCGTAGGACACAATATGACCCCTTAGGACACCATACGACCCATAACGACCCAATATGGTGTCATAAGGTGTTGTATATTGTCCTTGGGGGTCATATGGTGGCCCATGACGCATTAGGACACCATATGACCCCTAACGACACAATTTAGTGTCTTATGGGGTCCTAAGGGGTTGTAGGACACAATATGACCCCTTAGGGCACCATAGGATCCATAACAACCCAATATGGTGTCATAAGGGGTTGTATACTGTCCTTAGGGGTCATATGGTGTCCCATGACCTGTTGGGATACAATATGATCCATAACGACAATTTGGTGTCTTAAGGGGTCATATGGTGCCCTAAGGGGTTGTAGGACACAATATGACCCCTTAGGATACCATAGGACCCATAACGACCCAATATGGTGTCTTAAGGGGTCATATGGTGTCCTAAGGGGTCGTAGGACACAATATGACCCCTTAGGACACCATATGACCCCTAACGACACCATATGGTGTCATAAAGGGTCATATTGTGTCCTAAGGGGTCATATGGTGTCTTAAAGGGGTCATATGACACAATATAACCCCTTAGAATACAATATGACCCATAATGACACAATCTCGTGTCTTAAGGGGTTATATGGTGTCCTAAGGGGCTGTAGGACACAATATGACCCCTTAGGACACCATAAGACCCATAATCTCTCTCTCCCTCTCCCCTAATCTCTCTCTCTCTCTCTCTCTCTCTCTCTCTCTCTCTCTCTCTCTCCTTCCCTCTCCCCATCTCTCTCTCCCTTCACCCTCCCCATCTCTCTCTCTCTCTCTCTCTCTCTCTCTCTCTCTCTCTCTCTCTCTCTCTCCCTAATATCATATACTAATTTATTTATAAATCAATATATTAATATATTAATAAACAATAGATTAATTATGTGCAAATTTAGTTAGTGAATTTACTTATTAAAATCGGATATTCGATGTCATCGGATATTCAATTTTTGTTGTACAAACTTCAAATTTCAAATTTTGGCTCGGGAATGCTTTGGGATTTGGCTTGGAAGTGACAAGCCTAGAAAGTCAACTGAAAAAAATATGTTTTTCAGTATTCCTTGATTTTCCAAACTTTACACTGGTGGCTGATGACTTTTTTTGTAGCCAAAATTGATAAAATGAAAAGGGTTTTTTAAGGACGTTCTCAGCTTTCCAACAATATAAGGCTTGTCTTATTTTGACTTTAATAAATAATAATTATTTATTTTCTAATTGAATTCTAAAAAGAGTCTTGATTGATAGACTGATTGAAAAACATTCATAACTTTCAAATGGTATAACATTTTTTGAATGCAAAACATGCATCACATCCTATGCTTCGTCTACTATATGGAAAAATTAAAAAAAATTAAATTTCATAAAGTTTTGACCAAGTTGTGGTCAGACATAGGAGTTTCTGAATTTTTGAAAAGCTGTAGTAAAAAAATCATAAATAATTATTTACTTTATAAAAAATTATAAAAAAATGTGTCACATCCGAACATGAGTCTAATACTTATATTATAAATATTATACTTAAGGGCCTGTTTTGGCACACCATGATCCTGCACATACCCTATAGTTACTTACAATGATTGTCTCCTCTTTTTTTCAATAAGCTAAGTACTATACATATGCAAATATGATCAGTCTACTATGCATCTGTCTTGTAGGTTTTGTAATTTGTTTTTTTAATGTTTGACCATGCATGGTCAATAAGTAATTGTTGTGAGAAATCATTTTTGTCAAGTAAGAATTGAATATTCTTTTTATAGAAGAATGCTTCTAGTTGATTTGTCTTTTTATTGTTTTCTTGCATGTTGACATTTGTGACCAAGTATTAGAATGTTTTTAGTTATAGAAATGTTATCTAGTGCTTGCTCAAGAATATCTATAATTGAAGAGACATTTGTCTTTGGTGGTGAATACAAGCTTAATAATGATAGCTCATTGTTCTCAATAAGTAATTTTGTTTTTAAGATTTCATTTTTTTTTAAAGAGTATTGTTGTGAATGTTTAGTTTCTATATTTTTTTAATTGATGTGAGAAGTACATATGTATGATATATAGTAGTAGTTTGAAATTGATTCAATTTTCCTGCACTACGAAAGTTGGGTGTGTGAGTTTCTTGTAAACATGGTATATCAACTTCTAACAAATCATAGTCATTTGTAATATCGTCCATATGTGATTTTAAGTTTCTTGTGTTTAGTGAAAAGATAGTTAAAGTATATTTTTGTCATTTGTAATGGGTTTTGTCAATGCGATTTCCCATTTAGATTTTGTGCGTAGTTGATGCATCTCATTTGTAATTTTATTTTGTACTTTGAAGTTGTATTTTGTAAATGGACTTAGTAAATATAAGGATTGAATATCTCGAACGCGTAAAAGTGTTGTGTATACTATTCCATGATTATTGACTCTAGATGGACCAAACACAAGTTTGTCTAGTGTAAGTCCTTGTGATCTATGAATTGTTCGTGCACATGCTAGTTGTACTGGAAATTGTTTTCAAATTGTTAATTTTGTTAGATTTTTTCGTGGTGATAGAAGCTTTGCAATTCGTTGTATTAGTACCCACTATTTTGAATTTTTTTGTTATATAAGTGTCCTGATTTTGTTGATTGATTTTGTCCAATATTTAAATCATTGAATTTAATCCATATTATATATGTTTTGTCAGTTTTTGTATATGCTATTAATATTCCATCAACACCATTGACTAGTTCATCTTTTATGTCATAGTTCCCTACATATAATTCGACTAACATGTCGATTTTTAATACTATTTGTTTTGGCAAACTTTTTTTTGGATACATTGTTGGGTTACCATAATTTCCATCTATTTCATCTATTGCATTTATTATTATTGGTTTGCTATGTTGAATTGATAACATTTTGTTATTGTGTTCTTCTACTTTTTTGTTTGTGTGGAATAGATATGGGAATTTGGGATAATTTGGGAGTGTTCTAAAGCAAGTGTTATTGATGTAATCTATCTCAGTGTTGGTTTGAGAATTAGTTCATATTTTGTTTAGAATTGAAATGAAGTATTCATTTTTTTGTCGCATAGTTGTTTCCAATTCATAGCATTTTATCATATCTGTCCAAAAAGTGTACGTGAGTATTTTGTTGTTGATAGTTGGTAATTAAAAAATGTAACTATCTTGTATTGGTCATGCTTGGTAAAAGTCTTTTCTGAAAATTATGTCTACGCCACCAAAAATCTTTGTTGGGCTACTCTCATTCTTTTGTCAATAGAGCATATGAAATGAGTTCCTCTTAAGGATACTTCATCTATAAGAAATACTTGTAATTGTTTGAAATGTTTTTGGAAATAATCTATTGTTTCATTGCTAAGAGGAGTGATGGTGGATTTGTTAAATGGCAATAGCAATTCAGAATGTATTGTTGTGCCTCCTGTATTGTACATTGTTTTCTTGTGTAAGCCATAATTAGTTCTTTTGGCTTGAGAGGATCTAAATCCAGGGATGAATTGTATATATGAAGTAGCATCTGGAAAATAACTTTTGTTGTAAAGGTTTTGCCTATTCCTGCACAACTAGTGAGGAAAAGGTATAGTGGTTTGTTTTTGTCAAAAAAAAATTCATTACAATGTCCTTGACAATTGCTTATTGTTCTTTATTTAGCATTTGTCTTAACTTATAATATTCTATATTTTCTAAAAGGCTTGGATTTTGTACAATTTGAAATCCAATGTCAAATTTTCTTGAGTTAGATTTTTGTTGTAGGTAGGACAAGTCTGAAGTGAGGTCATATGTGTTTGTATTATTACTTGTTTTTGTTTCTTTGTTGAATTGATTTTTAGTTGCAATTTCATTTGCTTTTACTTCTTTAATTGCATTTTATAAATCTCCCCATATCAAATTAAATTGTATGTATAAATATTCTCCTTTTCTTTGATTTGGTTTTTGTAGTAACTATATGCATCATGAATTGTCTTGAAATATTTTGTAATTGAGTTTTCGTAAGTATGAAAAAGTACATAAATAACAATGTTTCTCTATAATAGTTTTTAGGATCAAGGTATTTATTGTATTTGACACCCGCTTTATTATTTTATCTTTTCTGATTTTGTATTCTGAAGCGAATTGTGCTAGGCAAACATTGTTTAATTGTTTTGGACGTATGATGTAGTGATCTATAAGTGATTTACAACTTATTTTAATTGACTCATCGTCTTCAATGCTTAGTCGCGATCTTGATTTTAATATAAATGTATGTTCTTCTAGTGAAGATGTGTTTACAAATATACAATGTTGTGAACTTGAATTCAAGGGTAGTGATAGAATTATGTGTACTGCAAGTTGGCTAGACATTTGTTGTAGGTTTAGCATTGTATTTCCTAGACTATGAATCATTTGTATAACATCAATTTTTGTGGTTTCATGCTCCTTTCGTATTCATCTAAAACTTGTTGTCATAGATTTGTCCAATTTAGTCATGTATGATGAACAATATGTTGTTGCAACATACACATTTAGTACAAATTGTGTATTAGTATTTGCTTGCCATAATTCTGGTATTTTCTTTGCAAAATAAATTATTTCAAATATGTGCAGGATCTCTTTTTAGAAATATCACTACTTTTGTTATAGTTGATTGTATTGCTTTTATATGATTGTGTTCGTTTATGTTAGTTAATTAGATTTAAGAAATTTTGAAAAATAATTTTTTCGCTGTAATTTTCTTGGACTAGAAATTTGGAGAGATCTTATTTGCATTATTAGTATACTATCATCAGTTGATTCTAATGGTTCAATTATTATTGTGTTTCGCATAGGTGGGATGGGGAAATTATATCTACAATTTGCATTTTTGTTTTTTTACAACTTTTGGTATGATAGTGTCAATGTAGTTTTGCTAGTTTTTCATTAACTATTTATGTATTGCATGTAATGTACTTGTCAACAAATTTTTGAATTTTTGAGTTGTTTGATTGT
The DNA here is from genome assembly GCF_030272615.1 of Cryptomeria japonica. Classification (NCBI taxonomy): domain Eukaryota; kingdom Viridiplantae; phylum Streptophyta; class Pinopsida; order Cupressales; family Cupressaceae; genus Cryptomeria; species Cryptomeria japonica. Next base: position 329,741,545 of record NC_081415.1, read on the forward strand.
TCATAAATGGGAGCATCTTTAATCCATATTAATGCATGATCATGTTCATTTCCTTTGTTCTGGAATTCAGTAACAAAGTAGAAATCATTGACATGTCCTAGAATTGTGTCATCTATTATTTGTAGTTTTTTTAGACAATTTATTCTATGTCTATAATAATAAGTGCAAGAAATAAGATTGTTTCAAATTAAATAGTTAATATCACGTTCATGTTCATCTTGGAATTTTGTTTTTTGTTGTTTTTTATATAATGTAGTGATTGTGGATATTAATGGTTGCCACAAATGCTCTGCGCTTGAGAATGACAAAAAGTAGGTTGTGGGTCTAAGTTGTCTTATCATTGCAAATATGTTTTTCTTAGTTTGATTTAGATAGTTTGGAGATATATGAATATGTTTAAAGTCCATTTATCCAATGTTTGATTTTACGATTTTGTCTAAGTTAGGCTTGTGTTTAACGTCCTCTACAAGTAGGGTATGTCCTATTAATTGTCCTTTGCGAATTCGTATTGATATACTAGACATAATTTTGTCAATGATAATGCGAATTGCGATGAAGAAAAGATTTGTAGTGTGACTTGCAAAGTCACCACTTGAGTGTAACATCTCCCATTGTGCAATTTTTTGATACGTGAATCTATTTGTTATGTTTTGATCTCCTGTATCCTCAAAGAAAAGAGTCGGGGAGTTCATTTCCTCAACATATTTGTCCTTGAAAATACCTAGTGGTTGATTTCCTTGAGCAAGTGCAATTTCAATTATTTTATCATGCATGTCTTATATGGACCGAGATTCTGTAAATCCATGTACAAGTGTATCAGTTTGTGTTTCTAGTTGATTGCTAGATTCACTATCTTCACTATTTGATTTGTTGTCATTAAATGCATTTTGTATAGTAATATGATTTTTATCTTGTTTAATTTTTCTTTGCCAACTTTTGTCTATTATAATGTTTTTTTGTTTATCTTTATGAAGTGATATTTTACTTTTTAGATTAGTGATCGTAGAATGTATGTTTCGATAAGTTGGTTGGCAAAGTGTATTGATTTCGATTTTGCTAAGTTTAGTATTATTGGATTTTAATTCTTCACATGCGGTAGCTTGATCTTTTTGTTTTGGTAGTTGTCGTATGGGTGTTGGTAGTAGTGGTTCATAATGTATATGTTTACTATTTGTTTCAAATGATATTATGTTAAAAACTTTGTGTATACTATCGTTAGTTTTGAAAACTTGTATCAGTTCTTTTGTCATTGAGGACCATAAACAAATTGTTGTTTACATTATATTTGATAACCAATGTAAGCAATATTATCCTTCAATTTTGCCTTTCAAAAATGGTATTGTCAATTTGATAATATAATCTTTGCCAATTAGCAATACATGAAATTGATTGTAGTATATGTTTTGCTAAATACTTTTCTATATAATAATGTAGTTGTGAAGGATTTCCTTTCATTGAATTGCAGAAAGATTGTGCAATGTATAGTCTTAAACATTGAATATTGAATCCTTCATTGAGTAATTAGTGGATAGAATAGAAAAGACTTTCGCCACAGTTTTTTGTTGCAGTTGTATTCTTTTTTACCCCATTTGTTTCCATTTTAGGTGCAATGCTCTTCCAATGATTCACATGAATTTGACAAGTAATTTGGTGATATTGGATATAGAGTGGAACTTTTTTTACAAATGAGAAGCTCGTAATGATCACAAAGAGGGTTTTCATCATGAAATAGAATAGAGTATGTGTGTTTGTCAACGTTTTTATTGAAATGTAAATAATTTTCCCTTGTATTTATTGACCATAAATTGGGTTGTCATCATGGAATTAGATTGAATATGTTTGTGTTTTTGACTTGTTAAATTGTAATTTTATTTTTTTTGTTAGTAGTTGACCAAAGCGCTATTGATATGACTAACCATTTTGCTAGCCACCATATGCAAAATGTATCACCCCAAAGTCCTCATTCTTGTTTTGGTAATGAAGATGATGCAGGCAATTGCATTTTCTCTAAATATTTTTCGACATCGTATATACCATGCATTTCATTCAAAATAGTTGGATGCAGTTCATAGTGAAGAGCTTGTAAAGCATCCATGTCATTTATGGATATTGATAACTTGAAATAATCAACAAATCCTTTATGTAATTCAGTTGAAGTGTAGCGGAAATGAAGCAAAACTTCTAAGCTATCAAACAAGCAATCTCCAATTGTATAATAGAATGGTTGTAGTCTAAACAAATTGGCATTTCAAAAATAGTATCAACATCAATATTGCATGTGTTTTTTTTGCTTTTTTATATAAGTGTCAACATCAATAACATTAGCCATTTTTAATGTAATGAAACATAACTTTTCATAATGGAATATGTTTATGGTGAAAATGGATAACAATAATAACAATATTGAAAGGCTAAATGAATTCAACCACTAAACCCTAGCCTAACAATCAACAAAGATCCACCATAACATATGAAGATTACTTAAGACAATGCAAATCAAATGAAATCACAAAGATTATACCCTCACATGTCCAATAGGGTTTTGATCTCCATTCTTCCTATCTCCATTGATCTTGCTTGATATATTTGCTCTCAGATTTTTATATGCACAAGAGCTCAACAAAGAACGGAATGTGGTTGCAAGTAGGATCGTAGTGTAGCAAGTTGCATGAAAGATCATTAGCATGAGTGATTAGGGTGAGTCATTAGGGTTTGACAATGAAGGAAACATCTCCTTAAATAGAAGACACAATAGGAAAAGGAGGGATAAGATTGAGAGGTGTAAAAAGGAGGTCGGCTAGGATTAGAGAGTAGGTAAAGGAAATAATAAAATAATGAAAGGGGTAGGTAGTGTATGAATTAAGAGATGAATGACATGTGTCATGGGTAGAAAAGGTTAATGAATTAATTAAATAAATAAAGATTTATTTAATTAATAGAAGAAGTAGGATAATTAAATAAATAAAAATATTTATTTAATTTAGGAAAATGATAGTTTAAATAAATAAATGTATTTATTTAAATGAAAAATAAGGCTAGAAGAGGATAAATGAATTAATTAAATAAAAAAAAATTTATTTAATTAATAGAAGAATTAGGCTTAGATAATTAAATAAATAAAATATTTATTTAATTAGACATGACAATTTTGAGTGTCTACATTTTGCCCCTCTTTGAGACAATGCGGCTTGTCGCGTTGTTTCAAAGAAGATAAGATGAACTGATACAGAGTTGCCCCAGAATGGGAATGATATGCCCCCTCGAGAGATTGGATGAAAATGTCTGGAAAGATTGCAGACAATCTCTCGATAAGAAAGAAAGGCTAGAATGGATAGACCGGATAAAGTGACAAGGTCACATGATGAAGAATACTGACTCGGGAAATGAGGGCGAGGGCTAGGGTAGGCTATAAGATAGACCACGGGCAAAAGACATCCTCATTGTCATCAACACCCTTACAAGATCACAGTGTAGAGTGAGAAAATAGCAGCAGCAGTCAGCAGCGATGGCTTTGGTTCATAGATTTGACCGCGTTCGCCGATTCCAGAGGCCAGCAGAGGCAGGAGAGCCGGTAAGTACCACAAAACCTCCTCGTACTTTGACGCATTTCAATTTTGTCATTAATGCATGGTAGTTTAGCAATAAATGCGCTTAGGAATAGGGCACAAAAAAGTGCAAAAACGTGCAACCGCGTCTGTGTCGGTGCCAGGCACGTCTGTGTCCGCCAGGCGCGTCTGTGTCGGTGCCAGGCACGTCTGTGTCTGGAACCGCGTTTGTGCTTGATGCGGGCGCGTTTGTGAATTGTAGAGGCGTTTATGTCATATAGGGACATCTATGTTCCCTGGTCGCGTTTGTGCATGAGATAGGCACGTTTGTGTTCAGAAAGCGCGTCTGTGTTGCAGAAGCGCGTTTGTGCAGTCTATAAGCGCGTTTATGAGTTTAAAGCGTGTTTGTGTGTCAAAATGCATGGTTTTGGTCTTCGAGATCAAATCGACAGTTCTGTGATGAACATACGCTATCGATTGGATAAGCTGCTGAGAGGATACACTCAAGCAGGTCCTCTAGGAAGACTAGGATAGGTCAAGGCACTTTGTGATGAATAGGGAGCACCAAGATAGGCAGCACTTTGTGATGAACAGGGAGTGTGAATGTGAGTAACACTTTGTGATGAACAGGGAATGTCACACACGTAGTACTTTGTGATGAACAGGGAGCACTACTAGGATAGATAGCAACACTTTGTGATGAACAGTGAGTGTCACTAAGGTAGATAACCAGATGCATTTAGATAGCAAGTAGCATTTTGTGATGAACAGTGAATGCCACGATAATTGACATGATTGATTGTTTGACTGCAGGAGTATCTGCCTATGCTGGAGTCACGGGAAAGATTCCCGTCGACACAGAGATTGCGACCAGAGTTGTCAATTCAGGACAGGATTGCTATTGAGGAGATGGGCCTCAGACATGTGCTATATGTGCCCGAGTTTCGGGCGAACATGGGACTGCTGACTGCATTAGCGGAGAGATGGCACTCCGAGACTTGCACGTTTCACTTGCCTATGGGGGAGATGACAGTGACGCTCGAGGATGTCTATAGGATACTGCATATACCGATCAACGGAGAGCTGATTCCCTATGATCGTGACGGAGACAGAGATGCGCTGAGACGGGTATTCTAGGATCCCGGGTTGGAGATGAGAGTAGGGCACGTGGCATGGGATACCATGACCGCGACAGGTTTAGCGCTACCAGCTGTTATTGGAGGAGCCATCAGTGGTTTCTTATGTCCTGACAGGGCTACACGGGGATTGGCAGTGGGCTGGGGAGGAGCACTGGAGATACTGGTGACGGAGCACACCAGATATGCATGGGGGCCATGTGTCCTAGCACACTTATATTATGAGCTGCATCAGTTCGTTTACCACGGATTAGTAGGACTGGGCTGCGGAGTGACTCTGTTACAGGTGTGGGCATATGAGCACCTTCCTATCACATGGCCTATTCATTTCAGGGGCAGAGGACATGGACGGAGCTTTGTACATTTGTATGATATGATTACGTCACAGCCTCGGATTGGCCGACTGGAGCATTGGAGGCGTGTTATAGATGATATTGACACAATCATCTGGAGGCCATACCTGGGGTGCGAGGAGTGGGAGGACGACGCCTTGGAGCTGCCATATACATTCAGGAGCAGATATCTGATTGGGCGGACGCCCTACATTTTGGAGAGACAGCTGGTTGACAGGGTTGGCAAGCAGTTCGGCCGGATTCAGAGGATGCCACGAGGCTCGGGCATGTATGCCCGTACAGTCAGGGATCAGGCACAGTTCGGACCGCTGTTATCGTATGATCAGGCCGTGACACAGCTGACAGAGATGATGCCACTACCCTGGGATATGTGGCCGGAGGTGGAGGATGCAGGGATGGACGCAGAGTACACTGCATATTGGGTAGAGCATCCCTTTCCGAGGTTGACAAATCCGGGAGAGCTGCTGGAGGGAGAGGTTGGAGGGGATGATGATGATGATGGTGGAGGGGATGGAGGTAGGGGCCGACGGAGGCGGAGGGGAGTAGTGGGGGAGAGACGGGTGGCACCTCAGAGGGAGGGAGGACAGGAGGGAGCAGCCCAGGTGGTGAGGGGTCGAGGTGGATTGCCCCTACAGGTACCAGCAGCACAGGGTCCTAGAGCACAGGGACCTAGACAGGGATAGGTGCAGGGACAGGCACAGGTACAGAGACAGGTACAGGTTGTCAGGCATGGTCAGAGACAGGTACCTATTCAGGCACCGAGATAGGTACAGGGGGAGGTACAGGAGCAGGCACCTGCAGAGGAGGAGCCACAGGCAGAGGCTGAGGGTGGAGATCCTGAGGAGGATGAGCTGCTAGAGCTGAGAGAGATCTGCCAGGGCCAGGCAGATGAGATCCAAGAGTTGGAGAGGGAGAGGGATCGCCTCAGGATCAGGCTCTGGGATACAGAGCGAGAGAGGGACCAGGCCATCCAGCGATACACTGAGGTCGAGACAGCTCTGAGGGCAGGGAGGCAGGCGGCAGAGGACGCAGGGGCAGGCTACGCATATGTGCTGCGAGCCGGAGAGGAGATAGGTTATTGGAGGGACCTGTACTATGGTGCCGTGCCAGCGGATCAGCGGGCGAGGAGCTTCCATAGACCATCGCGTACAGCGACGGCTACGGGAGGGAGTCGTAGGAGGCCGGCATCTAGCGGTGGGGTCATGGGTCCTCCACCACCACCAGACAGGTAGGGTGATCCTAGAGCGGGTCCATCTACAGCTCAGCGTCCGTCGAGGCCAGGCGGCTCCGAGGGAGGGAGTTCATCATAACCATTGAGGGCTCCCCTTTGTATCAGTATATGTATCATTTTTGTATTGTAGACACCTGCGGGTGATTTTGTAGCCATATGATTCTTTTGACATCATTGTATCATGACACATTTGATTATATATGAGATGAGTCACCATTTTTGCGGCAGCTATATGCATGTGTACCTTATGTGATGAAATGTTCTTATGTGATATATGCCTTATGATATGGATGCTTATATGATGCAATGCAATGTATTTTTGTTCTTTTATGTTGTATATGTGATGCATGATGCAAATGTGAATGTATGTAATGCAAATGAATATGATAATGCAAATGATTATTTACATAATGAAAATGTGAGATGTGCTAACATGTGTTGTATGCAGGATGTGATGCAATTGTGATATCTATATGTATGTATGAAATGCTTATATGTGGTAATGTAGGTGTAACTATATGAAATGCAAATGTTTTTGGTGTGTCATTATACTCAGTCATGTGATAGCAGGCTACGCGGACTCGAGAAGGACAATGGAAGTCAATCAAGAAAAGGGGGATGGAAGACAGAAGATATGAACGTGAAAGAGCTTCTTGTGCGTTATCATCATTGAGCTTTGTTATGGCAAGTAGGTTATGACAATCGAGGCATTTGTTCGGCCTAGAAAGTCATTGTACCTGTTTGCATGGAGATAAGACAGTCACAAACAAGGAATGCCCCAGTTCATACTAGACTCACAGTGTCCTCATATCCTTGGACAAGTCATAGCATTACTAAGAGACAATCCACAGACAACAAATGCAAATAGGTGATGATACCCCATCCTCGCCTTTCTAGTCAAAGACATCCTGGAGATAGAATCTCTAGTCAAAGACATCCTGGAAAAGCTAAAAGACATGTCACCAAAAAGATAAAATCGAAAGAAATACAGACTCGACACCAACATCCACTGTAGTCCTCAAGTTTAATGTCTCTTGTCACTTGTTTAAGTCTTATTCGATTGTGGTCACAATGTTCACTTTCACAAAAAGGATAGATAGCACTGAACCATATGTTGTCTAAGTCTGTTGAAAGATTTGATTTTGTTGAAGCTCATTGTTGCTGTTGTGTCTCATTTGAAATTGACTGAATCCATGAAACTGATACTTTATTGTGGAGAAGATGGAACTTTATTGCGGATCTGTGATGCAAATGCTGCTTTATTGCGGATTGTGCGCAGATAGACTGAAGGAAGCTGGAAGAAACTGTACTCCTTGAAACATGTGATGTTCTCAGTTCCACACCCATCACTAGACGTAGGATTTTGCCTTAGCCACAGATAGGATCTGATTTATTATGGATGGAAAGGGAGTGAAAAGGGAGGGTTATGGATGGCTAACCAATCTTAGGTAGATCAATAACAAGCCATGATGGGAATGGGTAAGTTTATTGTGAACGAATAGGTTGTGAGTGTGTGCAAAGTGAAAGATGAAAGAGAATCCTGAAAGAGGGAGGAGCAAAGTCTCTACGCATGGCGCTGGTGACCCAGTTTTCACCATGGTACTTGCCCAGGGCGCCACCGAAGTGGTTTTCACCGTTGGACGAAATTATTTCTCTTTACTTTTTTCAATTTTTCAATTTTTTTGTTGTCACAAGGCGCCTGTTTGCTAGGTTTTCACCAAGTGACGATTTTTTTGTTTTATAATTTTTTTTTTATTTTTTGAAATTTTTTGATTTTTTTTGTATTTTTGAAATTTTTGATTTTTTTTGTATTTTTGAAATTTTTGATTTTTTTTGTATTTTTGAATTAAGATACTCTGAAAAGCTATGTGTAGAACCTGCGAAGGTGCATGCTGTTGATAGGATCCTCCAAAGATTCACCTTCTGTAGTTGAGAGCTGATATGCCCCAGATCCATATACTGCTGTGATGATGTAAGGACCAAGCCAGTTTGGTTCGAACTTGCCCTTCTTCTCTCTGTCTTGCTGATTCTTGGGGTTCTCTCTGAGGACTAAGTCACCTATCTCAAATGTGCGAGGCTTGACTTTGTGATTGTAGCTACGACTCATTCTTTGTTGGTAAGCCTTGAGATGATTAAAAGCAGTGTGTCTTCGTTCATCTAGCAGTTCCAGTTCTTGTAAGCGAGAGACCTTGTAATCTTCATCGTTGATTATATTTCTCAAAGAGACCCGTAAAGAAGGTAACTCGACCTCAATAGGCAAGATGGCTTCCGCGCCGTAGACAAGTGAGTAGGGTGTAGCTCCTGTAGGTGTGCGGACACTTGTGCGGTAGGCCCAAAGTGCAGGATTAAGTTGGATATGCCAATTACGGCCAGCGCTGTCGACTGTCTTTTTGAGAATTTTAAGGATTGTTTTGTTAGATGCCTCAGCTTGGCCATTACCTTGGGGGTAATATGGTGTGGAGAAACGATGAGAGATATGGAAGCGCTCACAGAGTTCCCGAACATCCTGATTTTTGAAGGGACGCCCGTTATCAGTAATAATGGAAGTAGGAATCCCGTATCGGCAAATGATGTAGTTCAAGATGAAAGTAGTGATTTGTTTCCCAGTAACTTGTGTGAGAGGCACGACTTCAATCCACTTTGTGAAATACTCTGTAGCTGTGATAATGAATTTATGACCATTGGAAGAAGGAGGGTGAATCTTGCCTATGAGATCAAGTCCCCACTGACAAAAGGGCCAAGGAGATGCAAGTGGTTGTAGTTCTTGTGCTGGTGCATGTATGAGGTCTCCATGAATTTGACACTGCTTACATTTCTTGACAAACTGATATGAGTCTTTTTCCATAGTAGGCCAGTAGTATCCAGTCCTGATGAGTTTCTTGGCCAAGGTAGGACCACTAGTATGCGGACCACATATCCCTTCATGCACTTCTCGTAATGCAATCTGAGCTTCGTCACTCTCTAAACATCTAAGAAGGGTGCCATCTAGACCTCGTCGGTATAGGATATCAGCTAAAATGACGTATCGAGAGGATTGGCGAATGAAAGTACGGCGTTGATTGTTCGATAGATTGAGAGGTAAGATATTGTCGCGAAGGTATGTGAATATGGAACCATATAACTGGGATTCAGGACCAACAACGCATATCATTTCAGTAGGAGTGATCTCATATGAGGGAATCAACAGGTTGTCTACCAGGAACTCATAGCAGGTCTCATTTTGTGGTAGATCAATGAGCGAAGCAATTGTAGCCATGGCATCTGCAGCACGATTCTATTCTCTTGGTATCTGCTCAAATTCTATCTTTGCGAAGTGCTGTTTTAAATCATCTACCAGTTGTTTGTAAGGCATTAGTTTTTCATCTTTTGTTTGGTAATCATCAATTGCTTGACGGATGACAAGTTGAGAATCCCCAAAAACACGAAGTTCCTAGATCTTCCACTGAACTGCAATTCTTAATCCAGTTGTTAATGCCTCATATTCCGCTATATTGTTGGTGCAAGGAAATGATAAGCGGTATGATTTTGGTATAGAATCGCCTTGAGGAGTTATAAAGAGTATACTCGTTCCTGCCCCGTGCTGTGTATATGAGCTGTCAAAATATAATTGCCATGGCTTTGCAGGTGATATTGTTAGAATGGACTCATCTGGAAATTCTGACTGTAGAGGAACATCATCTATCATGGGAGCATCTGCCAATTGATCTGCAATTGCTTGTCCTTTGATTGCTTTTCTATCTACATATTCGATGTCGAATTCACTCAAAATCATTACCCACTTGGCCAGCCGTCCAGTAAGTGTAGCTTTGTTGAGAAGATATTTTAGTGGATCAATTCTGGCAATCAACTTAGTCTTGTGAGTGAGCATATAATGTCGTAATTTCTGTGAAGCAAAGACCACAGCGAGACATGCACACTTGATTGGTGTGTAATTTAACTCATATCCCACCAATGTGCGACTGATATAGTATACTGCTTTTTCCTTGCCGTCAGGTATTCGCTGTGCTAGGAGTGCCCCCAGTGCCGTTGGAGTAGCTGATATGTAAAGTAGCAACGGTTGATCTGGAATTGGTGGCATCAAAACTGGTGGGTTCAAAAGATAGTCTTTGAGCGCCTGAAAAGCCTGTTGACAGTTCTCATCCCATTTGAACTTGATGTTTTTGTGTAGCAGGTGCTGGAAAGGATTACACTTATCTGCAAGTTGTGCTATGAATCTTCGTATGGACTGGAGTCTCCCTTGTAAAGATCAAAGTTGACTGATGTTTTTAGGTGGCGGCATGTCCAAGATAGCCTTGACCTTTGCTGGATCGGCTTCTATTCCTCTTTTAGACACAATGAACCCTAGGAGCTTCCCGGAGGTTACTCCAAAGACACATTTCTTTGGATTTAATCTTACCTTATAATTTTACAGCCGATCAAAGACGACTGACAGTATGTCCAAGTGTGTATCTTTGTCTATTGATTTTCCCAAAAGATCGTCAACATAATCTTCTACGGTTATGTGCATGAGATCATGAAAGATAGTAGTCATCGCTCTTTGATAAGTAGCACCTGCATTTTTCAGCCCAAAGGGCATGACATTCCAACAGAAGGTTCCCCATGGACAAGTGAATGATGTTTTATGTTGATCTTCAGGTGCAATCCTGATTTGATTATATCCAGAAAATCCGTCCATTAAAGATAACATTTCATGACCTGCTGTGAGATCAACGATCAAGTCAATGTTTGTGTTGGTGTAAATAATTATTCATCATGGATATTATTACACTTACTTAAGTTTTCTTAGGATAATGCATTTCATAGTAGTTTGGATATGAGACACTTGGGTGTTTGTGCCACATTGGGATAGTGTGTGTAGGAGAAATTCCACTTCTTATGGTGTTGATCTTGTTATTACACTATCATATCCACTTATTGTGGAGTGATAATTCCACCTTCGATGGGTGATCCACCTCATGTGGAATATTATATTATTTCTCCTACCTACCCACACCTATTTCCTACCTACCCTTGTTTCTTATTGAGCCACATGTCATGTTTGTGTGCTCATACATATCCCTAGCCTTGCCTATATAAGCAGGCTCATCTACATTGTATGCAACAATGATAATCCAGTTGATTATTGATCATTTTCTATTGATGAGAATACAGTTTATTCTTATCCCATATTATGTCTCTATCTTGTACATTTCATTGACCTCTTGATCTTGGCAAAATCCAACATGGTATCAGAGCTTTTGGAGTCTCATTGATTCGTCTTGAAGAGGCATTATTGTGACGTCAAGAGGCAGATTTGAGGAGCACCATCATTTGGAGGCATCCTAGACCAGATCCGACCTCTCCATTGTGTCCGGAAGGCCATTTCCATGAATTTTGGTTATAAAGTTGGCCTATTTTGGTGAGGAAAATTTTTTTCCCCAATTTTGCTTATCGTACGGATTTTTAAATTTTTTATATTATTTTCGGAAAAAAAAAATTGTCTGAAAATATTATTTTTCAAAAAATTGTTTGAGAAAATTCAAAAATCAAAAAAAAAATCCTGAAAAAATTCGAAAAAATCAAAAAATTTGAAAAAGAAGCAAAAAAAATCAAAAAAAAAAAAAAATTTGTTGGGGGTCCGCAGACCCCCGTACCCTCCTACCTGCGCAGGTTGCAGGCTTTTTTGCAGAGACTGTACCCGCCACTGCGCGTTGTACCCGCGCCGTCGCAGGTTCCCTGCACGTCTCCGGCACCTCCGTTCCGTCCGATCTGCGCCCGCCGCCCACCTTGTTTCAACGCCCTCAGCAGGTAGCTCCGCCGGCTCTCGGCTTCGGCGCCCACACTGCCACGTCTCCCTCGTCCCGCGCCTTGGCTCCTCCCTGCGAGCGTCCGCTCCGGCTTCAGTCCACGCTCACCGCCACCAGCGGCTCCCCCAGTCCGCCGCCTCCCGCAAGCGGCCTACGCAGAGCCGGCATCGCTCAGCCAGCTCGTCCACCATGCGGACGTCCAGTCAATGATCCCGGCATCCGTACGCCGAGTCATCATTGCCCAGTCGCCCTGCACAGTCAACAATTCCGTACAGTACGGAACATACACAGTCAGCACGCCACCTCATCCGTCCGTACAGTACGGACGCCCAGTCAGCCAGAGAGGCGAAGTTTTGGCGACGGTCATACGGCCGTCAAATTTAACACAGTGTTTTGCTAACGTCAGCGCCACATCAGCAGGGTTTGAAAATTTTTTGACCCCCTCTTATTTGCATTTTTGATTTTGCAGTTCAACTTCAAATGGCCATAACTTGCTCATTTTTGCTCCTTTTTGGGTGCAATTTTTTTTGAAATGGGCTAGAATTTCGTGCTCTCCGCAGTGGTGAAAGAATTTTTTGATTTTGATGCACAGATTTTTCAGAAAATGCAGTTTTTGGTGACTGTCCCTAAGTAATCCTAGTTTTTGCAACTTCAGAGGCTTCGTTTGGGGTCATCCGACCTCCTTTTTAGGTGCCGTTTTTTTTGAAAGTGCGTATTTTTTCGTCTACTTTCACATGATGCTATCAGATTGATGTCATTGTAAGTAGAAATTGTACTTTCAGATCTTAGCCATTTTTGGCTCTCTTGGTACTTGTATATTTGCTTGAATCTCAGTTAGATTCATTGCACTATTGATTGAAGTCTCTTGTATCTCATTTGGGAAGTTGTAAAATTTGCATCATAAGCCCACTTTGCCTTGTTTTGCAAGTGGCTCATTGTAATCGCACTAAGTATAAAGTGCCAAAATCATCACTTTAGGGAGGGTACTTTGATTGATTGAATTTGGGGGGTGTCTCTTGTGCTTTTGTGCTCTTGTGTTCTTTCCTTTTTGCTGCTATGGGTTCTTCTAAGTTTCCTCTCTTAACTCCACATAATTATGCTACTTGGAAAATTGATGCATGGAGTAAACTTATGGAAAAAGGACTCACTCATTACATTGATGGAACTATTGTTGCTTCAGCTGATCCTAAGGCTGATCCAGTTGGTCACTTAGATTAGCTCACTAAAAATATCATGGCAATTGGTACCTTAAGAAAGTATGTATCAAAGGATCTCATTTTTCATATTGAGAAATGTACTCTAATCAAGGATGCTTGGCAAAAGTTTCAAGACTTGTATGGTCAAGTTGATGAGATTAGGGGATATCAAATTGATAGTGATCTCACCATGTTAGATCCCAAGAACTTTGATACTATACAAGATTATGTCACTAAGGCAAATGAGTTGAGGGCACAACTCAAAGATTGTGGCATTGATAAAAAGGATACTCAATTGATATTCAACTTGATAGGGAAGCTTCCACAAGAATATGCAGCATTTGTTTCTAGTTTCCAAACTCATAGGATGACAATGGGTTCAAGCTACAAAATGCCTACATTTGATGCTTTCAATGAAATGTTGATGATGGAACAAACTAAGTTGATAAGCATGGGCATTCTTAAGGCTTCTTCTAAGTCTCAAGCATTAGTGGCAAATCAAGGAAACAAAGGAAATCAAGGAAAGGACAACTCAAACAAGAAGAAATGGAAATCAAAACCTAAGGAAAAAGCACAATCTTCTCCACAACAAGGAGATTCATCTTCTTCCAAGAGAGATAATTCACCAAAGAGAGAGAGACCTACTTGTGCTTATTGTAAAAAGATTGGTCATGAGGAACATCGTTGCCATACTAAGAAGATTGATGAGCTCACGCATATCATCAAAAAGCATAACATTGATTTGCCTAAAGTCTACAAGAAGGATGATTCATCAACTTCCACTTCCTCACATTCAAAAGGAAAAGGGCAAGCATTCATGGCTTCTACAAGTGGAAAAACTCACTCTTTTGGAACAAGAAAAGGAAAAGCTCTATGTGCTACAACAAATCATACTTCAAAGAGATGGCTTCTAGATTCAGGGGCTTCTCATCATATGGCATCTTCACAGTCTATGTTCTCTACATTTGAGCCTTGCACCATGCCACAGATTTTGATGGGCAATCATACATACATGGATGTGATTGGGAAAGGATCTATTGACATTGGGGATAACTCCTTCAATGATGTGTTGTGTGTACCCCACTTGACAAACAATCTCCTTTCTATCTATCAAATCACACATGGCGCAACTAAGAGAGTTGTGGAGTTCACACCTGACTCAGTTTTCATTAGAGACATGGAGACTAGAGCTATCATTGCAACTGGGGTGGTTGATCATGCATCTCGGTTATACTCCTTTTCAGATTTTGTTGATGATGATGATTTCACATTTGATGATTCTACACATGTTGATCACACTTATTGTGATGATTCAGATTTTGAGGAGAACTTTGGACACTTGAACATGGGGATTCTCACATGTAACCCCATTCTTGAGTCTTGTATTTCATTTTCTCATATTGATATCACATTACCTATTGCACCTGATGATGCAGATAGTGCGACAGTTTTGCCTTCATGTGATTCAGTGTAGCAGGATATACATTGTCTTCCAGCTTCAGATTCATGGGATGATTACATGACAGATATTGCAGGTTTGTTTGTGGAATCCTACATTGCAGATTTGGGAGACATCATTGATGACATTCATCTTCTCTTTGATGAAGATGATCCTTCTTCGATTGTTGCGAGGGCACACTTTGACCCTCTTGTTCATTCTCTACATGATCATTCTTTCGAGGTTGACATGATTGTGGATACTTATGTACACCAGTTGGAGGAGGTCTCTTTATTCTTTGAGGAGACACGAGTCTTTGGATATTGTTCTACATTCATCTTCACTAGATGTTGGAGTTCCTTTTTCAGTAGTGTGGAGCAGTTCACCACCTTTGGAAGGGGTATCTTTCAGCATCGACATGGGGACACTTGAGCAGTTTTCAGAGATTCCTTTCATCATGAGTTTTCTTCATACATCTTCCCTTCATGATTGGGGAGACTTCATGGATACACCTTTGGTTTTGTTTCTTCCTAAGGGGAGGAATGTTGTTCGACGTTCGTGGAGCAGTTTCTTCATACATCGAGCTTCTATCATTGGTGCAGATTCTTCATTGAGGGAGGATCATAGTTTGACTTCTCTTCTTCTCTCATATGGGGGGGACTTTTTCCTCACATGGGGTTTTGTTCCTCACATACTTCTTTGAGAGTTCTCTTGTATAGCTTTCATCTCTCTTTTTGGGGGAGGGTTTTTTCCCATTGGGTTTTTCTCTCTTTCCCCACTTTGTGAGAGATTTCATTGCATTGGTTTGCATGCATTTGCATTTGTTCATGGGTACCTAACATGGCCTCGTAGCCGGGACCCATCTTGCATTGCTTAGTTGCATTGTAGACTTAAGTGCATTCCCCTAAGTTGCACTTAGGGGGGGTGTTGGTGTAAATAATTATTCATCATGGATATTATTACACTTACTTAAGTTTACTTAGGATAATGCATTTCATAGTAGTTTGGATATGAGACACTTGGGTGTTTGTGCCACATTGGGATAGTGTGTGTAGGAGAAATTCCACTTCTTATGGTGTTGATCTTGTTATTACACTATCATATCCACTTATTGTGGAGTGATAATTCCACCTTCGGTGGGTGATTCACCTCATGTAGAATATTATATTATTTCTCCTACCTACCCACACCTATTTCCTACCTACCCTTGTTTCTTATTGAGCCACATGTCATGTTTGTGTGCTCATACATATCCCTAGCCTTGCCTATATAAGCAGGCTCATCTACATTGTATGCAACAATGATAATCCAGTTGATTATTGATCATTTTCTATTGATGAGAATACAGTTTATTCTTATCCCATATTATGTCTCTATCTTGTACATTTCATTGACCTCTTGATCTTGGCAAAATCCAACAGTTTGGTAATGGGAAATCATCCTTTGGACAAGCCTTATTGATATCTCTGAAATCTGTACATATTCGGATACTGCGATCTGGTTTGCTGACAGGTACTAAATTGGAAATCCATTCGGGATAATCAATTGGGCGTATGAATCCGACATCCAATAATTTTTCCAGCTCTGCCTTGACTAGTAATGCCACTTGTGGGTGCATTTTCCTCAATTTCTGTTTTACTGGTTTTGCCCCCGGTTTGACTGTTAAATGATGCATTACCAAATCCGGATCTAGTCCAGGCATATCAGCGTATGACCATGCAAAGTTGATTTGTCGTTCCTTGAAGAAGCTTATGAATTTTGCCCTTTCTGACTCTGTCAATGATTGAGCCAAGAATATGTTGTGTGGAACCTCTTTTGTACCAATGTTTGTCTTTATAGTCTCCTCTACCAACATGGATGATTTTTCCTCATATGACGCTGGGAGAATGTCGAGCCTTCCATCTTCGGGTGCCTCAGAGAGGTTTTCGCCCTCAGATACGTCCTTTCTTTTTACTTTTTTAGAATCAGATAGCGCCACAGTGTGGTTTTCGCCATAAGACCCTTGTTTTGTCTTTATTTTCACATTTTTGCGACTGGAAGGTCCGACACCCTCACCAAAGTATGCCATGTTGTTGAGCTCTATGGTGTATCCTGTTTTGTGGTCTCCAGGGGGAAGATCATCTCGTATGCCAAGATAGTCGATAATAGCTTTGTCATTTTGAAATGTATCAAATTGTGCTAGTCCTTCATGATCCCAGTCAATGAGTTGGGGGTGAACAAGGGGAAGTTCTTTAGTCTTTTCAGAGTTTGTAGGGCTAATAGTGAAGATGTGGTTATATTCAGGTATGTCAAGGCAATCGTCGAGGTCATCGATGGCACTCTCCTCATCAGTTTCGATCGTGAGCGAATCCAAATTGTCATCACTAGTAGCGCCTTCTGGGACAGGTGTCCTCATCCTATGCGATTTCAACCTAAGACCTTGAAACGAAGACTGTGCGAGATCCTTATGGGTTGGTTCTTGACCCACTCTGAATTTTTTGTAAAATTCCTCTTCCTCTGTGGGTTCATCTAGCTCTCTGAATGTTTCGATGAGTTCATAGTCACTGGAGGATTTGTCTGAACCCCATTCCCACTCATTTGAATCTGTAGAATAATAATCCTTTTGTTGAACTTCAACGACTTTGATTTGTGAGGTTCTTTCTGTTCTTTTATTGTGAATCTTGGAATTCAGAAAACCCAGTCCTTTTGAGTGTTCCCTTCTTGTAGTTAGCTCAGGTTGTAAGGGCTCCATGACACCTTCTTTGCGTAACCCGAGAGGGCTTTTTCCATCATACCCGAATCTTTGCAGAATTTTGAAGCCTTTGCCATAGTTCTCACAGGGTATAATAATTTGATCTTGTGTGTCCTCTTCAATGTCTTTATAGAGCATTTTATATAAATTTTCTTCTTCTAGTTCGCCCCATCTTTGAAAGGTAGTAGGATCCCATTTGAGTATCATGATGGATATTTGCTTGTTAGGAGGTGGCCTCCCATATTCTTTTGGAGAGCTCATGACTTGTCGTAAAAACATTGTCTGATTCAAAGTGTATTCTCCCATGCCTTTGTCTTGAAACTTGCCTCTAAGTTCACCTTGTTTGGATGTTGAGGGTTTTAATGACTCAGGGTCAATGTATGCCGAAGAAGGAGTAGCCTCACGGTTACTGGGAATGATAGTCTTAGTATGTGATCTCAAGTTATTGCAATATATGAATGGATTTGGATCCCCATTGACTGTTACCTCGACTCCATTATGAGGAAACTTAATGCATTGATGATATGTTGATGGGATTGCCCTCATTTCATGAATCCAAGGACGTCCTAGCAATATGTTATATGTGAGATCTAGATCTAAGACTTGACAAACCACATCCTTTGTGACTGGCCCGATTCTTAGTGGTAAGGTAACTGTGCCCTTGGATGAATGCTCTTCATCATCATAAGCCTTGATGGTGATTTGGTTTGTAGAATTCACAGCTTTGTCAGAATATCCCAATTGTCTGATGGTGCTCAATGTACAAATATTTAGACCTGCTCCTCCATCTATCAGGACTCGCTTTATTCGATGTTTATGTATGAAGGCTTCAATATGTAAAGGTGCATTATGTGGCTGACTTATGGAGGCGTCATCGGCTTCTGTGAAGGTAAGGGAATGCGGAATGGATAGGTATCCCACCATGGCTTGGAACTGGTCCACGTTCAGATCAGTAGGGACAGCAGTGTCTCTCAAGATTTTGTCAAGGATGGCTTTATGAGCAGGGGATATGCGTAAGAGCTCAAGGATGGAGATGAGCGCGAGTGTCTTCCCTAACTGTTCTACAAGGTCATACTCAGGTTTGGTTGATGAAGAAGCGATGTTTTTAGTGGAGGCACCTGGCAACGTAATCTTACCTCGACGAGTTGTAACATGACATTCAGAGGTAGGTTTGGAAGAAGATCCAACACCTTTTAGGACAATCTTGGGTCTCTGAGAAGGATTCTCAGGATTTTTGTTCTTGATAGTAATAGTAGAGATATGATTGTCCATTGAGATGTGATTGATAGTAGAATCATAATTGTAAGGTGCTCTAGTGTAATTGGCTTGATCATCTATGACTTTGCCTTTTCCTTTGTCATGTTTTGGGAATGGTTCCTTAAACATCTCATGCTCTTGATTAGATGAATGTCCCTCAATCTCAATGTCGCCTCTATCAATGAGATCTTGCACAATGTTTTTCAATTGATGGCAATTACTTGTCTTATGACCCTTGCTCTTATGAAATTCACAAAACTCATCATCATTCCACCAATTTGGTTTGACCTTTGGTTCATATGGAGGAAAATCTGGAACTGTGATCACTTTGTTTGCTACAAGCTTTTTGAATACTGATTCAAGTGGTTCTCCCAATGGGGTGTACTTCCTTCGTGGTTTAGAAGTTGTTTGATTGTTCACCTGATTGTTGGTAGAGCTTGATCCAGAAAAGACGAACTTTGGTCTCACTGTATTGGCATCAACAACGCCATCATTGACTGTATTCTTGTTCTTGTTCCAAAATTTTGGTTTGTCCTTTCCTTTAAAGTCCTCTTTGTTTTCCTTGAATAGCTTGATAACTCCTTGTTCAATTAAGACTTTTTCTGTTGCTAGGCCCTTTTCAATAACATCCTTGAAAGTAGACAAACAAGCTTTTCTGAGATCATAGCCAATAGCCTTGTTAACGTTTTGTGTGAACATTTCTACCATTTGTTTTTGCGGGATTTCGCAAGAGCATCTGCTAGCTAAATTTCTCCATCTTTGTAAAAATGTTGCGAAAGATTCTCCTTCCTTTTGTTTAGTATTGCACAAGGTAGTAACTGAGACATCTGTTTCTATATTGTAAGAGAAATGCTGAATGAATGCCTCTACTAAGTCACCCCATGACTTAATACCAGGAGGTAATTGAGAAAACCATTCCATAGCTTGATCGCCTAAGCTCTGTGGGAATAACCTCATCAAGTATGTTTCTTTTGCCGCTACCTCAATGCAAGCTGTGAAGAATTGTCTTATGTGTGCCTTGGGGTCTCCTCTCCCTCTATATTTGTCAAATTTTGGCATCACAAAGTGTGCAGGAAATGGAGGCATTGGAATGCTCTTATCAAAGAGATACAGACATATATCTCTCATAGTGTATGTAGGTTTTGATGTACTCATGTCCTCCATTTTCTTTTGTAGATCCCTAATTTGTTGCTCCAAATTATTCTTGGGAGGAGATTGATTTCTTGTAGCATACCCCATGTTTGAAACACCCATTTGAGGAGGAGCTTGTTGCATGTATGGATGATACTGATCGTAGACATGTCCATATGGAGGTCTATATTGTTGCGGTATATATGGAGCACTTGGCATAACTTCTTGTCGGGGAACCCCATACCTGTTTTGTGCATATATACCATATTCAATAGGTCTTTCATTTTCCATTGTGTTGCCCCCAATTTTGACATGAGGTCTCCTTATGTCAAAATTTTGAGGATATCCTTGAGTGTCCACTTGTTTTGATTGATCCATACCTTGAGCATGTGATTGAGCATATCTATCCACATAAGGCCTCCATGATGGTCTTTGAGTGTAAGTATCATATGTTTGAGCTTGTGTATGTGGGATTGCTGGCTTTTGAAGCAAAACTGATGGTGACTCAAGCATCATATTATTCGGTCCTCTATTTCCTCCACTATTTGGTCTCCTTTGATCCATGTTGGGTTGAGTTTGTTGGGAGGGTCGACTTTCCATAAGTTGAGATAAGTCAAAATCATGCGGTATTTTAGCTCCACTTTGTGCCATCATGTGTAAAAAGTACTGTCGATCTCTCCTCATTATCTCTTCAACCAATCTATTGAAATGAGGATTCATTATGGATTCTTCTATGTCTGCTGATAGTATTGAAGAGTTGTCAACATTGTCATTGTGTGTAGAATTGTTGTTTATAGTATTTGCGCTTTCCACATTTGGATTGTGTCTATAAACATTCATGTCTGGTAATGTAGTGTGCTCAGGATTGTAGAATAGATCATTGTCATACTCATAAGAACTCATGTTTACGGATTCTTGAGCTTCTTTAGCTATTCTCCTAGATTTTTGAAGGCGGGTTTCAACCATGAACTAGGTGTTTGACCAAGATGTGAGAGACTAGATGAAAAATATGAAAAGAGTATGGAAGACCAAGAGTTGTCTAGAATGTAAATGAATCTTGAGGTGTACTTGCAATGTCCAAAGTGTAAGACCAAGTATGTAAGTAGTAGAGTAGGTGTGACTTCCAAAGAGAGGATCGTTTCTCTTGATGAGGTAAGCTGACATTGACTCTAAGTAAGACCAAATGAGACCCAAAGGTAAGAAACCTTGATGAGGGACCACTTAGCAAAGTGTTGTTGTATGTAGTGTGTTGACAAAGTATGATGAGGACAAGCAAGTGACCTTTTGACTCAAGTTTAGACAAGTATGAATATAAAATGAGATGTGAAGCAATGATGGACTGTATGAGACCCAAGGACAGGTTGAATGCTAGATGAAACCTGAAGAGACAACCTAGGAAGCTCAAGTATGCCGAAACTGATTTCCTTTGTTTGCTGGACTGTTAAAGTTTTCAATTCCTGACACAGACGCCTCTATATACTTCACAGACGCGATTCCCAGACACAGACGCTTCTCTATTTTACGCAGACGTGGATAAAAACACAGATGCTATTCTGCCCTTCACAGACGCTATTAGATGACGCAGACGCGGTTAGAACAGACACAGACGCGTTTCTGTAACCTTAGTGCAATTTTTTTCGATCTGTGAAATTGTTTTGTTGTGACCAAATCCAACTGTTTGACTGTTTTTCGTGACAAGAGGACACAATGTTGATGACTCAATGTTTGTAAACTGTTTAGACTCCAAAAGTGTGTTGTTTGATGTAAAAAGTTTTGCATACACTTGAAGACACAAAAGACACAATGTTTTGTTGTTTTGTCTTGAATGTTTGAGTGTTTAGCATAAGACAAGTGCAAATCTTAGGGCTGGCCAAGACAATAGTTGTTGATCCCACATAGGGTTTTACCCCCGAGGCTACGCTATTTAGAGCAGATACTTAGATGCTTGACCTCACTGGCTCCACCCTCGGCACTCACTTCTCGGGTCAGCCAAGCATCAGTCCCCATGAAAACTCCCCATGGCGAACTTTGTATCTCTACTAAGAACCGTATGTGTGTGGGCCGCTACCAGAGGTCCGACCTCCTGCCTCAGCAACTAGAAGGATTTGGGCTTCTAAAACAAAAAGGTGCTAGTAAGGGCATCTGCTCGTGTGGCCATACATGCGGCACTTTCAGCTCTGTAAATATAGAAGGCTCCCAGCCGGTAGGGGTTACGCCCTACAAATGATCAAATAAATTTGATCAAACGGGTTTATGGGGAGACATAGTGTCGGTATGAACTAATCAGCACACGTTATTCATAGTTTTCACCATGAATACATTTGATTATAGTGGTTTGGATGAGGTGGGTTTTCCTCGCTACCACTTGGGTCGTTCTCTTCTCACTAGTAGTCCTAATGACCACACGGGAAGACAGGCCCTCTAAAGATTAAACAAAAAGAGCCTATTGCTCAAGACACAAAAGACAATGATTCAATTTTAGTGCACCAATGGAAGTGTTTGCTAACCTATGAAAATAAGGCACACAACAAAATTACAAAACCCTAGCCAAGGCCCTGCAACAAGATTATTAGTAGTTTGGGTTGTTTCAAATGATAACCCCTTCCTGCAAGCACACAAGTTAGGTAAATTTTAGAAAACCCAAAAGACTTTGTGAAAAGGGGCCTTCAACAAAACGTTTTGCCTCCAAAGCAAGCTGCACAAACTTGGTTAGCTAGATCTGCAAGGGTTAGCCGAAAATAAACCAGATCTGAAACCCTAAGTACAAAATCCGAAAACCCAAATCAAATAAAAATTAAAGATTGCAAAACAGAAAGTACAGACGCAGTTATACCAGACACAAACGCGTCTGTATTACACAGACGCGGTTCTGTGATGCACAGACACGCTCATATTACGCAGACGCTTTTCCCGAACACAGACGCGGTTTTAATTCACAGACGCGGTTCCAGAAACCTGCAAAAATAAACTCTGGCAAAAACACAGACGCGATTCACGATATTACAGATGCTTCTGAAACACAAAAACGCGATCCGAACGCTCGCAGATGCGGAAAAACCTAAAATGTCATCGAAAATTGTCCGATCTGCAACTTAAAAAATGCAAAAATCTGCAACAAAAATGTTAAATGCAAAGGGACAAGAGTCCCACTGGGCGTGCCAAAATGTTTATGGTGAAAATGGATAACAATAATAACAATATTGAAAGGCTAAATGAATTCAACCACTAAACCCTAGCCTAACAATCAACAAAGATCCACCATAACATATGAAGATTACCTAAGACAATGCAAATCAAATGAAATCACAAAGATTATACTCTCACATGTCCAATAGGGTTTTGATCTCCATTCTTCCTATCTCCATTGATCTTGCTTGATATATTTGCTCTCAGATTTTTATATGCACAAGAGCTCAACAAAGAACGGAATGTGGTTGCAAGTAGGATCGTAGTGTAGCAAGTTGCATGAAAGATCATTAGCATGAGTGATTAGGGTGAGTCATTAGGGTTTGACAATGAAGGAAGCATCTCCTTAAATAGAAGACACAATAGGAAATGGAGGGATAAGATTGAGAGGTGTAAAAAGGAGGTCGGCTAGGATTAGAGGGTAGGTAAAGGAAATAATAAAATAATGAAAGGGGTAGGTAGTGTATGAATTAAGAGATGAATGACATGTGTCATGGGTAGAAAAGGTTAACGAATTAATTAAATAAATAAAGATTTATTTAATTAATAGAAGAAGTAGGATAATTAAATAAATAAAAATATTTATTTAATTTAGGAAAAGGATAATTTAAATAAATAAATGTATTTATTTAAATAAAAAATAAGGCTAGAAGAGGATAAATGAATTAATTAAATAAATAAAGATTTATTTAATTAATAGAAGAATTAGGCTTAGATAATTAAATAAATAAAATATTTATTTAATTAGACATGACAATTTTGAGTGTCTACAGAATATATAAGCAATGTATTATTTTGCAGAAGAAGCAATGTAGTAAAGGGTGAAGTAGTTGTTCTTACTTGATATAAGCAATGTCGAGTGAGAAGTATGTATTGTAGTATTGGTCCAATTTGTGAATATTTAGTAAATGCTTGTTTAATTTTTAGATAGTTTTGTAAATAAATAGATAAAACAGAAAAGAAAAATGAAGAAAAAATAAGACCACTATTCAACTCATCTTCACATCAGATATCAAGTCATCATAAATAATTGGGAATGAAGAAATATTGTTGTAATTACTATAGCTCTAAGCAAAGCTTTGAAGAAAAGGTCATGCACAACAAAGAAGAGACGTAAAGAGTAGTGATTTTCAAACCATGACAAAGTGGGTTTTATAGATTATGGTTGACAGATGTTTGACAAAATATCTAAAACAAATGTTCTCTTGTGGAATGTAATAATTAGGGGCTATAGCATGTGCTGAATTAGGAGCTTTTCTACAAGGCAAGTCAATTCATGCTTTTGTGATTCAAAATGGGGTTATGTTGGATGGTTGAGTGAGTAATTCCCTAGTAGTTATGTATGTTAGGTGTGGGAGAATAGGAATTGGGTAGCTCTTGTTTGACAAAATGTCTGGAAGAGAAGTGATCTCATGGAATGCAATGATTGGTGGGTATGCCTAGAATGGGTATACCATGGAGGCGTTAGTGCTCTTTAAAAAATTGCTACTGACAGATGTAAAACCAAATTCAATTACCTGTAATATCCACCCCTTGGACACTACATTTTTTTTTTTTTACATTTACAAGAACCAACTTAATTAAACAAACTTCTCTTAATTCCTTCATTTGCCTTAGTGGTAAAAGTTGGACACCACCACTTATGCTTGCACTCAAAGGTGGTAAACTCTTGAGGTCAGGATCCCTATTAGACCTAGCATTAAGTCTCGAGGGTTCATTCCTAATAAACCTACCTACATATCCCTTTGAGAGAAATCAAAGGCTTCGTAGTTTGACCCCAAAGGTTAGAGGGAGATCCTACTCTCCTCCTGCATGAGATCCTTTATCTCTCCATAACCCTTATTATTAATTTTATACAATCAATTAACTTAGTTTATTTCAATAGAAGACAACCACCGACCATTAGGTAGTGTACATGCGTACACAATCACACAGGGATCAAATCCTTCCAACAGTCCCCATTTCCATAAAGAGTGATTCAAGCATATTTCCCATTAAAACATGGGACTAGCTCATACATATCGCACACGTGATGAATAGCTCTAGCTTACATCACATATGCAAAGTGACTAGCTCTAGCATACATTCCATAATCATAGGGACTAGCTTCAATATACATTTCCCATATACAATGGCTAGCTTCGATAGGCATCACATACCTAGTGACTAGCATTTACATAGTGAGGCACTGACATATCCATAACACTGGCTACCACTTGCCCATAGTGCATCCCAAATAAAAGAAATATCAGCGCACTACACACTACACCATGGGACACATTCTTTTGTCTAGTCTTTTGCACCAACGAGCAAGTGGGAATAACATTCGATGTATCCATACTACACTGGGTATCTATCCTCATCCTAACAAGTCAAGTATACCATTTCCATATCAAGATATGCCCA
This sequence comes from Cryptomeria japonica, assembly GCF_030272615.1. Lineage (NCBI taxonomy): Eukaryota > Viridiplantae > Streptophyta > Pinopsida > Cupressales > Cupressaceae > Cryptomeria > Cryptomeria japonica. The sequence goes on from NC_081415.1 coordinate 329,766,941, forward strand.
AAGTTATACAATGAGATTTATCCAATTATTACCTACCTATTCTTCATTAAAAATTCTCTTCCTTGCAGTTCATCAGACGGCTAAGCAACAAGGACATCCATCGTCGGCATGTTGCTAGCCCCAAGACCCACATGCTCCTAGTAGAATTTGTCCAAAACCCTAGATCTAAACAAGGTATCCCTCGTTTGCATGCAATTGGCGATACCCATATGCTAACTAGGGGTACGGTTGATAGTTTATCGGCATAGTACGCTCCTTGATTACTATCAATCTCGAGCGGATAAGCTTATCTTATGTGGGCCATGGATTTCCATCAATGATCACCTCAGATAGAAAAGGGTAGCCAATGCAATGAGGTATACAACCTCTACCTATGCCCTCATAGGGCCCTTACTCCATCCGTAGTCGTAAAAGTCAGCACTTGTACATGGCTTAGCACTATATCTGGAAGAGAGGTTCCTAATTCAAAACAAATAGATCATAATTGTCTAATATAGGAGCATACACAAAGTCATATAGGTCTAGGATTAAATTATACATTCGCCTAAGATCACTTGAACCCATCGTAAGATTGCCTTTACTCAATAGATAAACAAACTAACCATAAGGTGGTCTACTCTTTCATTTTATCAACTAATCATTCAAAACACGATAAATATTAAATATGAGTTATAACACTTTCTTAACTCTTTCATATTATTCTAATGCCTATTTAGCCTCCTTTGAAGCCTACTAAAGAGGAAGGGTCGACAAGTTAGGAACAACCCCAAACCTTGGAGTTATTTCTCCCCCTAGACCCTACCCCTGTGGACTTAAGGTCACAAGGGCATCCTTCATCCAAGGACCGCCTATGTTCTTGCTTCCAAATAGGTCAAAGTCACACATAGTTCTCCTTACAAGGTCTCTCAAAGGACACCTATGCATAATTTCCCAAGGTTTCAGCATATTCAATTGGAGTTACATTGAGCTCTCAACACAAACTTACTTGGTTCACACAAAAATCATAGGGAAGTAGTTCTCTTTGAAGATCATATAATTTATTCAATATTGAGGCTCTTATATATGAGGGTCAATAGATATCTTGTAGTCATATAAAAGCCTTTACCCCGATGTCCAAATACTATTGTAAATTTATATAGGCTAGATATTAACATTACACTAAGTGAGGATAAAATGGCATTAGAGGAACTTAATTCACCTATTGCTACTACTATAGAATTTTCCCAAATGACCCATAAACACATGCATGTTGATATCTTCTCAATATAGCCCTATCTCTAACATTTTCAATATTACAAGTATCCAAAACTTCATAGGTCTTACAACATAAGTGTAGCATTGCCTTAGTCATTAATCCTACCCAATATTGCATCAACCAACACAAACACTAGTACCCCTTTTCCATTCCCATGATAGCTCTAGTAACAAGGTTCTTTAATTTAAAAATGTTTATAAATATTATGTATTCATATAAAGTATCTATCACAACACACCCATTATGCAAGCCTTAATATGTTTCCATAAGGTGTCCACTTTATAAAGAAAGGAAATCAATATATTCCACAACCCAGAACAACTATCCATATTTAAGTGTTCTACTACTACATTTTGTGTTATAGTAGCATGCCATGAGAAATCCCTACATATGTTTCACTATGAAGAATATCCATTTACATATTCTAGATTATCAATATGAAGTCACAAGTTATTGTAGCATTTTTGGAGTGACGACCTTTACCCTTAGGTTGCTCATTGTAATAAAATTTATGCTTAGCATACACATCCTATTGCCATTTCCATTCACTGGTACTAAGATATCATGGACAATTACTATAATAGCCTAATAAGGTGTTCCTCTTCACCACATTGCAACTCTCGATTTACTTTTTTTATAGTATTATATCAAAATATGACCTAGATGCCATAACAATCGTTCGCTTGATAGGTGCAATAATATGGTTTTCTTATCATGTTACCATGAAGAGCTACAATGTCAAAATAACTAACGTATCACTTAAACTTATATGTTCCTTATATGAATATAATGCGCATATCAATTCTATACCAACTTGCAACATAAGAAGATAATCCCATAAATTACTCCAACATTCTATGTAAATTAAATAACATTCTAAAATATCTAAAAGACGTGTCTCATTACAAATTAGTGTAAAGATAAAAAGTACAATATTGAGCTATCCAAACATCTTTTCCCAATTCCTGTTGTACTAAGCAACACGATTTTCCTACTATGTAACTCGCAAACCCTCTCAGCTGTAAAAATGAAAAAAATATTATTAAATGCTATTAGAAAGGAAAAATGGTAGAAGAGCGTACTTATCTTTCTAAGAAATGACGTTGAATATATATTCTTAATGCAGCCGTTGAAGTCTTCCATCTTGTTACCAAGATAAAGCATTAGCCACCAGCTAAGGAAAGCGATTTTTCCAAGATTCTAAAGCCTTTTCAGCAGATCCATCTCATGCATATCCTACCACTATTGCAATCCGTAAAACCCAGTTTTTTAAGATCTCATCCAACTACACCCTACAACGCATATCCTACAATCATTGCATTCCATGAGGCCACATTTATTTTAGTGAATTCACCGGCCATAGCTTGAGCTCCATCCATGATTCCTTGAATTTAATGGAATTCTCAACTTTGAATGAAATTCGTACCCAGTGCCAGACATCTGTATGCACTCCAAGATCTCTTAAGGAAACACAAAGATTGCACTCCCCCTCCTTCAATTCGTGAGCAACATTATTTGTCATCTCTGTCTTGCCTCCCTTTGCGGCAGATGAAAAATCATTCGTAGCCTTCCTACTTCTCACACTGCTCTACTCCTTATTTGCACACGATTCCCTCTATAATTTTCTATTTGCATCAATCTTTGGTCCTCACGTTTTTCCTTAGTCATGCTCAAATGATCTTCGTATGGCATTCCTTCCTCTGCATTTCCCTTTTCTACCTTACTGTCTTTCAATCCTCTCCTTAAATGCAAGCAAGGAGAATGCTAACACAAGTTGTGGAATATCACTTACACCTGTCCATTTCAGTTGCCTGAAAGTTTCTGAAGCCTCTCACTCAATCTATTTCGTGCTTATCCTCTCCTCGATCTAATCTTTCTCTCCCTTCGTTCTCTTCCTTCAGACCATCTGTCTCTCTTTTCACATATTTTCTATCTCCTTGCCTTCATCTCTCTCTATTTTCCCCATCAAAAACAACACTGTCTCCCTCAATAAAGGGGTCATGAGGGTTTTTCAAAACAGCACGACACCAATTTTCATTTATTTCTTTCATGTTACTTGCTGAGTTTTTTTTTTTTTTTGCTGTCTATGGACAGGGATGCCATGCCCTACGACTATCCCCACCATATTTTGTTCCACTCTTATTATATGCATGTTGTCTCTTACATGGAATGGAGGAAAATACCTCCATTAATGCTTGTTTGACTACCTCCCTCCGTCTCTTTTCTTATTTCAAAAGCCATTCCAATTACTTTATTTATTTATTTAATCTTCTGTTTGTCTCGACAGCAGGGATGTGACATTACCATGGTAAGTATGCTACCTACATGCGCTGATTTAGAAAACCTACAACAAGGCAAGGGGAGCCTTGCTTACATATAAAGAATAGATTTGAAACTAATTCTACTGTAATGACTTCCCTTTTGGCAATGTATGTCAATTGTAGTGATCTGAATTATTTTGTCAATTCAGAGGACAATACCCAAAGCAGAATTTGTGGTATTGTAAACACATAACAAATCATATAAAATTTCATTTCATTGAAAATATGTAAACCATACAATTTTTGACAAATTCTGTGAAAGTGAGTTGTGTGTCCTTGAATCTATCCCATTTGGGCAAACTCTGTAAAAGAGAGTTGTATGCCTGAGCCTGTACAATTTAGGCAATGTTGTGAAGGAGCGTATGCCTATAACTCTGTAACTCCATAACTCTCCAACTCCTTGCAATTGGATTCGAATTGGGCTTATTTATAAGCTTTCAAAGAAGCTGAACAGCCACCACATTTATGTCCTCATCGGAAGTCAAAAAGACAATCCAGTATTGAAAGGTTATTACATTTATATGAAGACAAAAATTAATTAAAGATTAAAATATTTAATACTCTGACTTATCTGATCATGTAGTGAGCCAGAGACAGCACAACTATTGTTTGACAATATATCTGAGAGAGATTTGTTATCTTGGAATGCCATGATTGGAGTTTATGCAAAAAAAAATGGGCATGGTACGCAGGCATTGGGGTTTTTGCGTCAAACGCAAGTAGAAGGTGTGATGCCTAATGCAGGAACGAGAGCATGCACTGAATAGTGAAGCATAGTGTGAAAGATATCATGAGATCGGATACTTAATAGGAAGGTGGAGTGATACTCGTAAAAACAGTTTACAGTAAATAGGAAAGTTATATAAAACAGCAAAAATACGGAGCTTACTTGATATATGTGATATGTGCTGAGAAGTATGTATTATAGTACTGGTCCAATCTGTAAATATTTAGTAAATGTTAGTTTAAGTTTTACATAGTTTTGTAAATAAATAGTTAAAACAAATGAAGAAAAAATAAGACTACTATTCGACTCATCTTCACATCAGATATCAAGTCATCATAAATAATTGGGAATGAAGAGAGATTCAATCCTGGATATGCCAGTATGTTAATCGATTTTGGGTTAGTGAGAAGCGTAAGCATGGGCATAAACAAGAGAAATCTTTTGAGGAAGAGCAAACGCCTCAAGAATTGGGGTAAGTGGTCATTGAATTAGAAAATTACCAGCCAAAATAAAATTTTGGTGTCTCTAATTCGCATGTATTTTGATCATGGTTTTTGGGCTTTTACATTTCAATTTTACTTATACAGATTTTAGGAATACTGATTTATTGCATTAGTAATACAAGATTTTGGGATTGTTTTTCTTACCGACTATCTAAGTCTTAAATATAGAACTTTACATTGCATTCTAAGGTGTTAATTATTCATCTGTTGTTTCTTTTTCTGTGACGAGCATGGATTGTTCTTCTAATGCTCGTTAAGTCGTATTTTTTCTACGGGCTCTTAGTCTGGGTTCTGGTACTGTTTTTCTTTTTCTCCAATCATTTTCCTTCCAGTCTAGCCAAAATTCTCTTGGTCGATATTTATCCTCATTTTTCCTTATTTTGACCCTTTCTCAATTCTATCTAATTATTCTCATCCTTTGTAGGCTATATGAAAACTTTATTGCCCTTTTTCCAACTCTTTTATTAATTTTAAAAAAGTGGGCAGGAATTTAAATGAGGCTGACGCTGCTCCAAAAATGGGGTTGCCTAGGGTTTATAGAGAGTGCAGGCCTAAAACTGGGATGCTTAGAGCCATCGGGAACTCAGAGTTTACCAATCCGGACATTATGGTGAAAATTTGGGTCATTCTAGGAATGACAGAAGGAGTTGTGATTGCTGAAACTGAGATGTGTGGTGGTTGCTGAGATCGAATGTTGTCGCAAAGTGGCCAACAAAAAGTTCAGTCTTTAACTGCCTGGGAATCAAACAAATAACTCTTATAGGGGAATTATGTAGCCTGCAACTACAATGTTAGCATTCTACAAAGCATTCACTTTACCGAACGAGCTATAACAAAGTGTAGAAAAAGACAAGTTAATGCAGAACCTAAGAAGAGGGCAGTGGGATGAAATAGTGTGGAGTTGGGCAGTGATCTGATAGGGGTGCTAAACCACTTGGAGAACTCGACTTGGAGTCCCAAAGAGTGGCTTGGGTCATGTGGCACATCAAGAGGTATGTACGAAGCCTGGTAAGGGATCACTTAGGTTCCTTTGTCAACTCTTTTGTCATCTCAGGATAGGCTCGATATTGGACACAATACAGAAAAGTGGTAGATCTGCAAGTCTAGCATTGGGAGCCACTTCTAGGATCCCCAAAAAATCATCTGGGTCATACCCAAATAAGGGATTTTGACTTTAGAGGTAGCTGCCAACTTTCATCATCTGTCCATCAATGCATGGGAGTCAGACTAATAACTTATATAGGGCGAGTGTTTCCTTTAGAAGACTCCCTCAATCGCATGACTCTATAGTGTGACGTCGTTGTGCAAACAAATTCGATGAAATCTCAGAATAGTGTGGATTATGGATATGCATTAGGAAGGGGGATCCACAACTTGGGCAATGCTCAGTCATTCTAGGGTCATCCCACCTCATGCACACACATTATATATGTATCTATTTATATATATATAATGCATGTCTGCATTATATGAGTTAGGATTATTCTAGAATGGCCATATGTATTTGCTTTCATTAACATGTAACTATGTTACCCTGAGTTTCCAAGACGGGGATGACAGGGATGGCGGGATGCATTTCCGGGACGACAAATTTTTTTGTCAAATTTGGGGACGGCGGGGGGACGGTAAAGGGGACGGTTATATAAAATATAGGGAAAATTTTAAATATATATCAAAATTCTAAATGTTCATATGAAAGCATGGATAAAGCATGCATATATACATTATATTCATATGAAAACATGGATATAGCATGTGTATGATACTATGAAAACATTTTAGAATGTAAACTCTGAACATACAACGTTGTCAATACTCGATATGCAATTATGCATTCATAATTCAAAATTTCATTTCATTCACATTGTCAATATGCATATCATAATAGATACTAGCAATTGCACCTTGGTGTGCAATGGGTATGCCGAATATGTGTGGAAGGTCAATTAGGAAAAAAAATGCTACATTTTTCGGAAACATTTGTGTAATACACAAGATCATCTAATAGGACATTTTGAAAATGATGTTGTTTGTGTAACAAAGGTCTAAATGGGGAAGTGATTGCAAATCAACTATGAATCTACTTACAAATATACAAACATGAATGAAACAAAAAAATATAAATAAAAAAGATTTAATAGATGCTTCATTATCAAAAAACTCATATTATGTTTGCAATAAGGAGTGAGCGAGAAAGAGGGAGAGATAGAAGGGGGAAGAGCATGAGAGAAGGGTAAGGATATAAAGATAGAATGGAAGATAGAGATAGAGATGGAAGAGATACATATATAGAGAGGGAAAGATAAGAAGTGATATATAGAGAAAGAGGTAGAGAGAGGGAGAGATATAGGGATAGAGAGAGATGAAGCGATAATGAGATTGAGATACAGGGAGTGATGAAAGAAAAAATATGGAGAGTTAGAGATAGAGATGAAAATAAATATATAGAGGTATAAGAAGATGGAAAGAGAAACATAAAGAGGGAGAAAGATGGTTGGATAAAGAGAGGGAAAGATATCTAGAGATAATGGGGGAAATAGGAAGATAAAACTAGATGTAATGATAGAGTGAGAGAGGAAGAGGGAGACAAATATATTAAGAGATAGTGAGAGCTAAAGGGAGAGAGAAATATTGATATAGATAGGAAGACAGAGAGGGAGAAATAGAGAGAAAGAGAAAGATATATATATTGACATAGAGATAGAGATAAAAGGAAATATAGAGAGTGGGAGAGAGGAAGGACTGAAGGGTGGAGAGATGGTGATAGATAAAGAGAGAGGGAAAGAAATGGAGATAATATTTGAAGCTATCTTTTATTCATTAAGACATTTGTTGCACAAACAACGTGATTATAAATATGGATGGATAGAGAGAATGAAACATGTCTAGAGAAAGAGGGGAGAGAGAAAAATAGAGGTAGAGATGAAAATAGATTACTATTAGAGAGGAAGAGCGAGAGAGGGAGATGGTGCTAAGAGAGAGAAATATAAAGAGATAACCAAATGTATAGGACATTTTAAAAGTATTTTGCCCAATTCATTTTTTCGTATAAAGTATTTTTGAAGTGGTTTTAAAGCCTTCCCTTCTTAAGCAAACTCTATCATGATGTCATGTATACAAACTTAAGGTTGAATTTCTTCAATAATTATCAGTCCATCCATTAGCTTTGAAAGCTTTTGGCCGATGCTACTTCAATATTGATAAAGTCCAAAAAAATAGAGCATTTTCCACATACAAAACCTAAAGCTTAACTTCAATAGCAACACTTTAGGAGTTTCAAGGCATTTTGAGTCGATTGCCTCAAACCCTAAGCTATACAACCTAAAATGCACCTTTCAAAAATATTTTGAATGACATTCATATTTTCATCGGCAAACCCCGAGCCTTCGAATTGCCTATAATGAGGACCTTACAAACCCTGACCCTTCAAAGCAATCCAAAATGATGGCAGCATAGTCATTGCTGACTACTGCTTACACGCGGCCTGCCCTCCTTCCACACAGCTAAGATGTTGACACCTGGCTCAATTAGATCTGACATAAGAACATCTGGATATAAACCTCTTGGACTTGGGGAAGAAAACATGTCCACAATGGGAGAAATTGCTTTTACCACCACTGTCAACCCGCACCTTGTTGTGCAATCGGTACGTCGAAAAAGTTCAATTGATTATTTTTTTGGTCTTATTTTTTGCAACATTTGTGCAATACATGAAGTGATTTTCTTGATTCAATATAAAAAAATTACATGAGGTCAATTGGTAGTCCACATAGAAAATGATGTTGTTTGTGCAACAAAGGTCTCAATGGAGAAGTGATAGTTTTAAACCAATTATGCATCCACTTATAAGGATACAAACATAATTGAACTAAAACCTCTAAATCAAGAAGATATTTAGGCTTTATTATCAATAGGCTCATGTTATGTTTGTAATAGAGAGAGAGAGAGAGAGAGAGAGAGAGAGAGAGAGAGAGAGAGAGAGAGAGAGAGAGAGAGAGAGAGAGAGAGAGAGAGAGAGAGAGAGAGAGAGAGAGAGAGAAGAAAATAGAGATAATGAGGAAGACAAAAAAAAAATGGAGATGGAGAGGGACATGGAGAGAAGGAGAGGGATCTGAGGTAAAGAGAGGGTGGGAGAGGGATATGTAGAGATGGAAGAGATAAATATATAGAGAGAGGGAGACATAGAAAGATAGAGATAGAAATAAAAAGTGATATATAAAGAGAGGTAGAGAGACGGAAAAATATAGGGATAGAGAGAGACAGAGAAATAATGAGATATAAATAGATGGAGAGATGAAACAAGAAATAGAAGAAGAGGGAGACAAATAGATATCTAGAGATAGAGAGAGGTAGAGGAGGTGATAAAGATAGAGACAAATAGGGAGAAATAGATAGAGAGATATAGAGGAAGAAGGAGATATCGAGAGATATAGATGGTGAGATGGAGTGAAAGAGAGGGGGAGAGAAAGAGAGAAAGTGGAAGAGATGGAGATATATGGGAAGAGAAAAAGATAGTTATAGCTATATGGGAGGATAAAGGGAGAAATATGTAGAGATAGAAAGATCAAGATATGGGAGTGAGAGGAGAGATGGGAAAAGATGGAGAGAGGGGAGGAGAGAAAGGGAGAGAGATAGGTAGAGGAGGAAGAGAGAGAATAGGTTGTAGAGATAGGGAGGGAAAGAGGGAGAGATATAGATAGAGGGCAAGAGATTGAGAGGGATAGGGAAAGAGATAGGGAGAGAGATATTAAAATAGAGGTAGAGAAAGATATGAAGAGGGAGTGAGAGGTATAGAAATAGAGAGATAATGAGGGAAGGAGAAAGAGGGAGTTAGAGGGGAGAGAGAAATAGAGACATAGAGATAAAGAGTAGGAGAGATGGAGCAAATAAGATAGAAGTAGAGATGATGAGACAAATAATTAAAAATTATATTAATTCTAATTACTTTTAATTATTATTTGCAATTCTATAAAAAGACATTAATAATTAATTTCAAACTTAAATATAAATTAATGTCAAACCTATTAAAAAGATAAATAAGTTGATTCCTAATTTTATGATTTATTTAATTCAACTTATATATTTCTAATTACTTTTAATCATTATTGGTAATTTCATAAACAATAACATAAATAATTAAAAAAATAAAACTTAAATCTGAACTAAAATGAAACCTATTAAAAAGATAAAAAATCAATTCATAATTTTATGATTGATTTAATTCAATTTATATATACATAATAATAATTATTAATATTATTAAAAATTTCATATAATATATATTAAAATTAACCACTTATATATTATATATTACAATATAACAAATATTAAAATAAATGATTAAAGAAAAATAAATATTATTAAAATCAACCCAAAATATTGTTAATGAGTTTCCTTACATATTTCATTTACTCGATCGTGGATAGTGTCTCGTTTGTGATTGTCAGATAAAAAAAAAGAGGCAGAGCATGGCCATTGGATGGAGACACGATGGCCTCTACAATGACGACCATTCATTGGTTTGTGTTACACACCATTCGTAAAAATTTGTGTGCCATATTGTACACATATTGTAGCAAGTTGTCAATGATGCGTTGAGGAAAAAAATGAACATAGTTTAACAAAAAGATATTCCATTAAATGACTCACTTCTAGTCATATTGAATAATGAATATAAAAAACTATATACCATATATATATATATATATATATATATATATATATAAAGAAATATTAAATCTATTATTTAGATATTATAATATGTTTTTATTTAATTTCTTATTTTTTTGATAAAAAATATTTAATTGTATTTTTTAATATATTAAATTTATAATTAAATTATATTTATTATTATTATACATTATATTTTTAAAATATTAAATATATAATATATCTAACATTTAAAAACTATAAAATTTAGTAAAAAATATATTTAATAATTATATTATATAAAACATGAAATATATTTTTAGCTCCCATTAAGGCCATGATGATAGAGTAAATTAAAAGTCAAATTTTTTTAATTAAATTAGAAACATAGGTTTGCGAATTATTTCTCACATTCCTTTCAATATTTCAAAGTGATTAAAAGTAATAATCGAAAACAAAACAAATCACAAAAAAAATAGTTCTCTATCGCAAATAAAAAAGTTGTTAGAGATTTGAATAGTACATTAAGGCGATGATATGGGTAAAAATCTTGCTAAACATTTTGCAAGTGGTTGTATGCTTATGGTACGAGCAATTCATAAAGGCTTGTATACAGAGAAACAATTTAATCCGCCATCGTCCTTTCTTCTGCGAATGTGTCACCATCATACATTATTTTTGAGGCAGATTTTGAATCCTAGCTCCTCTGTAAAGCGACGGTTCTCACCATTACCAAGCTTCACAAGAGAGAGAAATTCTCTGGCCATACTGCGCTCTATTCAAACTTGCCAAGTGTAGTTTTATATTTCAAATACAAAATGGGTAACAAATGTTCCTGCTGCTCAAATGCCATTAGGCTTGCTCCGATGGAAGATGTGAGGCATCTTGATGAAGCAGTCTCCTTCATAGACACTTGTTTGGACGCCATTCTCATTGACAAGGTATGTTCACCCACTTTCTTTCAGCTCTATGTCATCTAATGCTTCACCTCTCATAAATGATTTTGTTGCAACCAGAAGAGGGCACATCTGGAGCATACATTACTACTATTTCGGCTAGAGTAACTTCTTCCATTGACTATGGATTTGATTTCCTGGAGAATGTAGTGAGATGTGTCAAAAGACATAATTGCAAGTTATTAAATGATCCTTTAGTTTTCAGTGCATTGATGTAACAAAACCGTTGACAGTGATACTGAAAATTTCCATATTCGATGTTTGTAGATAGTGAAAAGCAACAACAAAATTTAGAAAGTAGTTACTGATATACTTTCTTAATTGAAAAGCAACAACGATATTCAGACGATGACATCATGGGAGTGACTGAGGCCGAGCTAAACAACCCATTGTCAGTGCTCCATCAGACTGAGTCCAAAGTACGGCCCTGTCCAAGTCAAACTGCTTACATACACCTTTTGCTTGAAAAAAAAATCAACGGATAAATTTTTTCCAATCATCTTGCATTGGTTATTATGAAATTTGAGCCATTGATTTCAAAAGTCAGTCGATGCATCTCATATAAGAGACGCCTTCGGCGTAATTAAAGAAATAACATACTAAATGTCAAAATGCCCAAAGGCTACACTCCCGTCATATAATTTAATTGTCAATTTATGATATGAAAATCAAGATAGTACTAATGAATTAATATTTTATTATTTTGATTTCCCATTTATAATTTATTATTTATTAAGTTTAAATTTTTAAATGCTTAGCAATTAATTTAACAATTTAATATTTTCTATTTATAATATGAATTAATTTTAAACGTTTGATATGAATTAATTAATGTTCCCTTTTAATTTTTTTAATAACAATTTGAATTAATAGGGGCTCATATTAGAAAAAAAATTTAAAAAATTGAAAATAGGACATTTTTAATTTTTTTAATAGTCTTAGATGTGGGGGACGTCTTACCGTCCCTCGGACGGATTGGGGATGTCCCCCACAGCTAGGACATATGTCCCCTCTAAATTCTTGGCAATTTGAGGACGGGGATGCGTCCCCTGGCTGTCCCCAAGTCCCCAAAACATCCCAAGACTGGGACAGAGTTTTCAGGTCGGGGACGCGTCCCCAGGTTAATAGACATGTAACTCTTGCAATAATATTTACATTTATAAAAGTGCAATAGTACAACAAGGTCGATAAAACATGTTTTATTTGCAGATATTTCTGAAAAGAGTGCAGATCATCTTCTTAACTGCCTTTATTCCTATAAAGTATCTTGTTGTTTTTAGCTGTAAGTATAGTTCTTAATTGGAGTTAAAAATGTTTAAGTGGAAATCATTCATCTTAACAAGCTCTCTATAGTTTTTGTCATAATGAGCTATTGGTGCAGGCTCACCTGCATGGACAAGTTATCGACACCACAACAAAAACATGCTTCCAGACTGTTTCTTCAGTTTTGATTTCAATTTGTTTTGATTTGGCTTATCTCTTTCAGTGCTTATGTCTCCTAAATTTGTGTTCATTTTCTCCGTTTTGTTTTGAAGAAAGCTAGAGTTACAACTACCTAATAAACATGTATGAATTGTTGGATGCATGCCCCTTAATTTCAGAATTTTAAATGAATACAATTGATCTCTAAAGGAAGCTCCAGAGAAGTTTGGAACAGAGTATTAATACTCATCAAAGCATTATGTCATGTATTTGTGTATCCAAAACATGGATGCATAGACAGGGCATGGAACAATTTGACCAAACGCATCAAGGAAATGCTGATTACATGATGTGAACAAAATAGATTTACATAGAAATAGGGCACTTAGAATTAGGGTATTAGCATGTAGCCAATGAGTTTTGAAAGAATGCCTCTTCGAATGTAATTAGCAGGCGAAAAGCCTTTAGAAACTTTAAATAAATGAATTAGAAGGCAAAAAGCCGAAGTCTCCAACCTTTGTTTGTACCAAAGCTAATGATGCATAAGCATGAAGAAATCAAGGGAGTTCTTGTTGGAAGTGGATTCACTCTGAGAGGTGGGGGGTGAATCAGAGTGAGTGAAATGCAGACCCAATTTTAACAAGAAAACTCATTGGGCAACTTTGAGACAATTTGAAGATAATGAATGCGAAAAACCAATCCTAGTGATTAAGACATCACACTTTGAAAAAGCATATGAAGTTGATTATCCATTATTCATTTTGAATAACCCTTGTCATGCTTATGACTATAACTGGTTTTTTTTGTAGAATAAAAACTTGAACTGTTTTGAGTAAAGCAGAGAATATGCAAGACATGAATAGTAAACTGCAAACCATAAACAAAACTAAGATATCAGAGCATTAACTCAACTAAAACATAATGATACAAATATAAACCCATAACACAATATATTTCATGATTGGAAAACACTCTTGGGGTAGAAAAACCGCTCGGCAATGAATTTCCTTTATTAACTCAATGAGCACCAACTCAATACATAGTGTTTAGAAGACTTCAAGGAGCACCCACCCGTACATTTCTAAACTTCTCTTTTGCATCTCAAGTTACAAGTACTGCCAAACTTATATCTACACTATATTAGTGCGTCTACAAATTTACCAGTATTTGAATGAGATTTCAAAATACAATGATATGCAATAATCTCAATTTAGAGATACTGTTATCACAGTACAATACATCCTTCCAATTCACTGTTTTGTTAAAGACTGAAAATGCAATCAATACTACCTTATTTTAACTTATACCTTATAAAGGAACTTATACACTCTGTTATCCAGAGATCATAATGTTTTTATTCATAGTGAATTATACCTCTCTATTTTTTTTTAGAAAAACTCAGACTGTTGAAGAAACTTCAACATCTATATCCTTCAAAAATCGTTTTTCTTCTTTTTCCCTTTGATCTTTCAGTTTACGATCACATTAAATAAACAAAATGAAACCCTTGAAAGATCAAGATTTTCAACCCTCGGTTAGGGTTTTATAATTGACTAAAAGTGGTTGCAGAATAAACCATCTATTAAAACAACAACATTCTGCAATTAATCCAAAAACAACTTTTTAACTTTGCAAACTTCGTTGAAGAAAAAAACTGAAAACTAAACATCTTTCTTCATTTACCATTTAAAAAAATGAAACTTCATTTTCAATCGATTTTACCTCAGAAATGAAATGGAACGATGGTACCTGATAATCCCTGAAAATCTGTAACTAACTCCACTGAAATCGGCAACCACGACCACCACAATAAACGTCTATCCCTGAGGAATAACATAACAAAAACCCACGACCAAATTCTGACCACAACGAGCCCTGTAACTGTAAGAATACATCTCATGGCGGCAGCCCGTTAGGGTTCACAATAGACCAACAAATAAACCTTACTTCTTGCTTTACACAAATGCTAAAATTTTTGTAATATTGAAATGAGTTTTTGATTCTGTAGAAAAAGATGTCATTGAAATGCCAAGCGACATCAAACAAACTCCAGCTCATGTTCCACTCCTCAAGTTGCCGATAGCACTATACAAAGTGCCTTTTTATTTAACTCACATGACAACAGTGCAGTTATAAGCATTTTAATAATTAATGACTTTAACCATGACAAGCTGCATATAACAAATGCCCATGACGTCACACTATTTGTCGTCAAGGACAATCAAGGGATAACAAACTCCCCCTTTGTCCTTGATGGAAAAAATCATGCCATCATTGACTTTGAAATGCACATGAAATATCACTGTCAATAAACATGTAAACCAAATAGTATCAAATGTTAACCTGTCACCTTTCATATGTAAATACAAGAATACCATTATGTCAAAGCAATCAAGATGTCAACCTGTCACTTGTCATCTGTAATGAAACCATTGTCCATACCAGAAATGAAAGTACTGCCAGATGCCAATACTGTCAAACATGAAACCACTGTCCACGAAATGTCAATATATCATCTTATGAATGCCAAATGTCAAAAATGTCAAATGCCAAGAATACTATCAAGTATGAAACTGTCTATGAAATGCCAATATCTCATAATATAGTCAATGAGTATGAAACTGTCAATGAAATGCCAATATCTCATAGTGTAGTCAATGATGCTTATGCCAAATGATGCTAATACAAGCCAAACTATGCCAAATGAGGCCAATACAATATGCCAAATGATGCCAATATAAGCCAAATGATGCCAATACAAGCCAAACTATCCATAAAATGCTTTCTCCCCCTTTTTGACTCAAGGACAAAGGACAAAAGTAGCAGAATACTTCTTGCGGAGAGTAAAGCTCCCCTTGACTGAAATCAGGAGTTTAAGAAAGAGTAGATTGAGAGATAACTCCCAACCTGTCTCGAAAACGTTCAAATGCTTCCTTAGATAGTGATTTTGTGAAAATGTCAGCAACTTGTGCTTGAGAAGGCACATACAACATCTGAAATTCATTAGCTAACACATGTTCTCGCAGAAAGTGTAATTTGATAGCAACATGTTTAGTGCGAGAATACATAATAGGATTTTTAGAGAGATTGATGGCACTAGTGTTATCATAGAAAATGGAAATGGGTTTATCAATTGAAATACCCATATCAGTAAGTTGATGAGAAATCCAGATTAGCTAAGTACAACAGGTTGTTGCTGCAATATATTCAGACTCTGCAGTTGATAAAGTGACACATTCTTGCTTTTTACTGTGCCAGTCAACAAGACAATCACCTAGAAAGAAGGTTGCACCACTCGTGCTCTTTTTGTCATCCATACAACCAGCCCAGTTAGGATCAGTAAAATTGACAAATGAAAAATTGTTTTGCCGAGGATACCACAAACCATAGTCTAATGTACCTTGAATGTACTTAAATATTCTTTTCACAATAGTCAAGTGGGATTGTTTAGGTGTAGACTGGAAGCATGAAACCAGACATACTGCATACATTAAATCTGGTCTAGATGCAGTTAAATAAAGTAAACTTCCTATCATTGATCTATATTCTGACTGATTTACCTCAGGAGAATCATCAGACTTAGTCAATTTGCAGCCAGTCTCCATTGGAGTGCTAACTGATTTGCAATCTATCATGTTAAACTTCTTAAGCATTTTTTTTGCATATTTAGTTTGTGACAAAAATATGCCTCCTTCAAGTTGCATTATTTGAAGACCGAAAAAAAAAGGTTAATGCAACTAACATGGACATTTCAAATTTATATTCCATGAGTTTTGAAAACTCTTTGGACAAAGAATCATTATTGCTACCAAAAATAATATCATCCACATATACTTCAACAACTAAAATGAAATTACCTTCAACCTTGACATACAAGTTACTATCAACTCCACCTCTAGTGAATCCATTTGCTGTAAGGTGGACATCCAACTTGGAGTACCAAGCTCTTGGAGCTTGTTTAAGGTCATAAAGAGCCTTTCTCAACCTGTATACATAATCAGATTTATCTGCGGAGACAAATCCTTCTGCTTATTCCATATACACCTACTCATCAAGATAACCATTTAGGAATGTTGTTTTAACATCCATTTGATAGACATTAAAGTTTTTATAACAAGAATATGCAAGAAATATTTGTATTGACTCTATCTTGGCAACAGGTGCAAATGTTTCACCAAAATCAATACCTTCTTGCTGGGCATACCCTTTACAAACAAAGCGTGCCTTATTCCTAACAACTTTACTAGATTCATCAAGTTTATTTCTGAAAATCCATTTTATCCCTATAACATTTTTATCATCTGGTCTAGGCACTAGTTCCTAGGTTTTATTATTTTCTATTTGATTGATTTCATCTCTCATTGCATTTAACCAACAATCATCAATCAATGCATCAGAAACGGATTTAGGTTCAAAATCAGTTACCGAACAATAATGCTCAGCCATTTGAGCTTGTTCATCAGTTTTTGCTCTCCTCCTAGTCATGATTTTGAGGATGTCTTTTAGTAATGATTCTGGAAGGTGTAGGTAGAGAAATTTCTGTTTTAGAACTAGATGCATCTATAGGACTAGATGCACTCTCTACATTTGTTATTTCTGCTTCAACAGATTTAGGAGATTGATCAAGTCTAATTGGTGTATCCTCCTCAACATCCTGAACATCATCATTAAGAAGCATTTGCTCATCAAATCTTAAATTAACCGTCTCAACAATTTTATTCAGCCTATTATTGAAATACTTATAAGCTTTGCTATGAGTCAAGTATCCAAGAAAGATACCCTCATCGGTTTTAGTATCAAAGCTTCCTAGGTTTATTCATCTCTTTTAATGTAACACTTGCATCCAAAAATCTTAAAGTATTTAATAGAAGCAACTTTCCCATACCAGAATTCATACGGTGTAAAGGTAGATTTTACCCTGATTTGTACTCGATCCAGAATGTAAACTGCTGTATGAACAACTTATTTCCAGTATCTATCTGGTAAATTTTCTTCATTGAGCATTGTGCGAGCCATTTCTTTAACTGTTCTATTTTTCCTCTCAACCACTCCATTTTGTTAGGGTGTTCGGGCAGCAGCATATTGTCTTTTTAATGCCATGTCTTTCACGATAATCTATGAATTCTTGTGATGTAAACTCACCACCCTTATCTGACCTTAAGCATTTTAATTTCAAATCAGACTCACGTTCAACCATTTTTTTGAAGATATTAAATCTATCAAATGCTTCGGATTTGTGTTTAAGAAAAGTGACCCCTACCATCCTGGTATAGTCATCAACAAAGAGCATAAAATATTTTTCACCATTTATTGATTGTGTCCTTGTGGGACCACACAAATCTGTATGAACAATCTGTAATGGTCTTGTGGAAGAGTGATCTTTAGATTTGAAAGACACTTTTGTTTGTTTACCTTTCAAACATTCTTTACAAATTAGGTTTAAAGGCTTACTTAAGGTAGGCAAACCTCTAACATTCTGATTCTTGTTGATTCGAACTAGATTATCAAAGTTTACATGTCCCAACTGCTTGTGCCACAGCCAATTTTCTTCTACTTGACCCAAAAGGCACATGCCTTCATTGATTTCACAATTTGAGGAATCAAGCAAGTTGTAAACATTGTCAATAGTTCTTAGACCAACAACAACAATTGTACCAGAATTATTTTTGATAGTGCAATCATGAGAACTAAAAGATACATTATAACCACTATCACAAATTTGACTGACACTCAACAAATTATGTTTTAATCCTTCAACAAAGTACACATCATGGATTGGAGTATCATCATTCAGAAGTAAAGTACCTTTACCTCTGACAAAAGCTCCTAAATTATCTCCAAATCGTACAAAACCTCCATCAAAGCCTTGCAAATGAAGAAATTTATTCATGTATCCTGTCATATGGTGTGAACATCCACTGTCTAACACCCACATTGATTTCTTATTTGATAGAAATGCAGTTTGCACAATCATTGGTTGTTCAGAGCTAGGTACAAATTTTTGTTTCCACATCTTATCCATGTTTACCTTTGACTTGCATTGAGTAGAGGTATGTCCAAATGTGTCACATTTAATACATTTCACAGTGTTTGGGAAGCCATAGACTTGATTGTGTCTAAACATAGGAGTTCTATGCTGCAAAAATATGCAAGTGTTTATTTTATGGCCAAACTTATTGCAATAGAAGCAATAGCCATGAAAGAACCTGAACCTAAAAGGTGCCATCCTGTTGTAAGCATGAAATTTCTTTCTATTTGTAGGCTTAGTAATCTATTTTGATGATTCAACCTTATCAAAACCTACACCCGTCATGTTTTTGTGCTACTTTTTCTTGTTCAAGATATCATTCAAATGCATGGTACTTTCATATTTTTCAATCTCTTTTTGCAGTTTTATTGTTTATTGTTCTAAGGTTTCAATTTTCTTTTCTCTTTCTTCAAGAAGATATTTCAAGCTTGTAGTTGCCAAGTTTGAGTCTTTCAACTCAACTAGTAAGATCTGATTTGAGCTTTCATGAGAAGCTAAAAGATTCTTTAATCTCTCGATCTCTATGAGAGCACAAAGTAACTCTCCTTCAAGATCAACTTCATTTTGATCCAAATCATTAAGTCTATTTTCTGTTTTGTTAACTAAGTCTTTCTCCAATGAGGTTTCTAACTCTGCCATAAACAAGGTTTCATCACCTTCACAAGGAGAGTCATCTGATTCAGCTTCAAAGTTTTCTTTAGTAAATAGACTCTTCTTTTTCTTAAAGGAATTAAACTTCTTTTTTGGATTCCACATCTTCTTTTTGTAAAACTTTTCTGGTTTTTCTTCATCACTGTTTTGGTCACTCAGAGGGCATTGAGCAACAAAGTGTCCAGTTTTGCCACAATTGAAACACTTGAAAGGCAACTTGCCCTTATACTTCTTTTTCAATTTTCTGACAAGTAAGGCTTCTATAGCATCTGCAAGTTCAGAGTCACTATCAGGTTCTCCCTTTTTTCTGCTTTAAAAGAAGTCTCTTTTGAAGTAGAAGGATTACTACCTATCCTCATTTCATAGGCTGTGAGTGTGCTTTGTAAGTTATCAAGAGTCATTGTAGAGAAACTCTTCTTTTCTTCTAAGGTTGAAACCTTAGTTTCAAATTTAGGTAATAAGGTTCGAATGACCCTCCTAACAACATCTTTTTCATCAATAGTTTCACCTAGACCTCTTCTGGAATTTACAACTTCATCTATTCTGAGAAAATAACTTGCAATGGTCTCATCTTCTTTCATTCTCAAAGACTCAAATTGATTTTTGAGTGTGAGAATCTTAGATTCTTTGAACTTAGCATCCCCTTGATAAATAGATTCAAGTTTGTTCCATATCTCATGAGTAGAAGCATAATGCATGACTTTTACAAAAACATCCTTGGTGAGACCACACAAGATAGCATGCTTAGCTCTAGCATTTAATTGATGTTGAGTCTTAGCATCAAGATCAGTAGGTATAGTAGAAGGAACAACATATTTTGTGGTTACGATATTCCATACATTAAGATCGACTGAAACCAAATAAGTTTTCATTCTTATTTTCCAGAATACATAATCTGAGCCATCAAAGAGGGGAGCTCTGGAAAGTGAAGCCCCTTCTTTTTATTGGGCCATATGGACTTCCAAAGCCTAGGATCACTCATAAGGAAACACCTATATGAAGGGACTCTATGCTCTGATACCACTTGTTGAAAGTGGATTCACTCTGAGAGGGGGGGGTGGTGAATCAGAGTTAGTGAAATACGGACCCAATTTTAACAAGAAAACTCATTGGGAAACTTTGAGACAATTTGAAGATAATGAATTCGAAAAACCAATCCTAGTGATTAAGACAACAGACTTTGAAAAAGAATATGAAGTTGATTATCCATTATTCATTTTGAATAACCCTTGTCATGCTTATAACAATAACTGGTTTTTTTTGCAGAATAAAAACTTGAACTGTTTTGAGTAAAGCAGAGAATATGCAAGACATGAATAGTAAATTGCAAACCATAAACAAAACTAAGATATCAGAGCATTAACTCAACTAAAACAGAATGATACAAATATAAACCCATAACACAATAGATTTCATGAGTGGAAAACCCTCTTGGGGTAGAAAAACCACTCGGCAATGAATTTCCTTTATTAACTTAATGAGCACCAATGCAATACATAGTGTTTAGAAGACTTCAAGGAGAACCCACCCCAACATTTCTCAACTTCTCTTTTGCATCTCAAGTTACAAGTACTACCAAACTTATATCTACACTATATTAGTGCGTCTACAAATTTACCAGTATTTGAACAAGATTTCAAAATACAATGATATGCAATAATCTTAGTTCAAGATACTGTTATCATAGTACAATACATCTTTCCAATTCATTGTTTTGTTAAAGACTGAAAATGCAATCAATACTGCCTTATTTTCAACTTATGCCCTATAAAGGAACTTATACACTCTGTTATCCAGAGATCATAATGTTTTTATTCACAGTGAATTACACCTCTCTGTTTTTTTTTTAGAAAAACTCAGACTGTCGAAGAAACTTCAACATCTATATCCTTCAAAAACTGTTTTTCTTCTTTTTCCCTTTGATCTTTCAGTTTACCATCACATTAAATAAACAAAACGAAACCCTTGAAAGCTTGAGATTTTCAACCCTCAGTTAGGGTTTTATAACTAACTAAAAGTGGTTGCAGAATAAACCATCTATTAAAACAACAACATTTTGCAATTAATTCAAAAACAACTTTTTAACTTTGCAAACTTCGTTGAAGAAAAAAACTGAAAACTAAACATCTTTCTTCATTTACCATTTAAAAAAATGAAACTTCATTTTCAATCGATTTTACCTCAGAAATGAAATGGAACGATGGTACCTGATAATCCCTGAAAATCTGTAACTAACTCCACTGAAATCAGCAACCAAGACCACCACAATAAACGTCTGTCCCTGATGAATAACATAACAAAAACCCACGACCAAATTCTAACCACAACGAGCCCTGTAACTGTAAGAATCAATCTCATGGCGGCAGCCCGTTAAGGTTCACAATAGACCAACAAATAAACCTTACTTTTTGCTTTACACAAATGCCAAAACTTTTGCAATATTGAAATGAATTTTTGATTCCGTAGAAAAAGATGTCATTGAAATGCCAAGCCATGTCAAACAAACTCCAGCTCATGTCTTACTCAAGTTGCGGACAACACTATACAAAGTGCCTTTTTATTTAACTCACATGACAACAGTAGTGCAGTCATAAGTATTTTTAATAATTAATGACTTTAACCATGACAAGCTGCATATAACAAATGCCCATGTAGTCAAGGACAATCAAGGGACAACAGTTTTGAATGCAGAAACTTGAAGTCTTTGGAATTCGTGACAACTTTGAGAAAATACGGCTTGGTGTTAGACTGTTGGTCTTCTAATGCAAAGGAAGAAAACTGAAGTGATTGTAGGGGATAATGAAAGACAAAGAAAAACAAACATTCGCAGAGTAGAAGCCGATATGTCATGACAAGTAAATGATTCGATGCAATTGCACTGGGATATTAAAAGAGGCACGCTGGGAGCTGCAGTAGAAGTGGCTCAACAAGGCAGATAGTTTGTGACTGCTAATAAGTTGTATCAGCCTTTAAGAAGATTAGGGTTGCGTAAGGAATAGAGAGAGCATCGGCCAGAAAAGAGGAATGTGTCGTGAAACAAGGAAGAGCGAAGAGTGTGAGAGACACTGCGTAAGCAAAACAGTTACCGTTGGCAAGCTGTCAATTAACATTTATTCCCAATTTGTATGGGAATGGAAGCTTGCGAGCAGGGTGGGAGCTTATGTCAAAACACAGAGGAGGATAGAGAAAGTTGGTGGAATATTTTAGAAATCACTGCACTCGCGAACAATAAAGCAAAATGTAGAAGCATGCAGAGGGCACCAAAGAATATTGATTGCCAGCTACCTAGTTCTCGCGTTTTTTAAAATTTGGCACACTTAGAATCTGAAATCTTCAAAAATGGAGGAGATAAGGAGACAAAATAAATGGGGACTAGGTGTGGCTTCCACAGTACGCATTCATTGCTCTGATCTTTGCCTTTTCTTTCTAAATCGATTCCCATCTTTTTCTTTCAGAGACGACAATTTGCGAATTACCCATGATGTGGGTCGCAGTTTCGTGGCGGAAGCTGTAGGAGAGGCTCAAATGTTGCCAGAGGTTAAATATGCAGAAGAGGAGACAATGCATGGAAAAATTGTGCTCAATTGAAAACCCAAAAGACGAGAGCGGGTGACGGAAGATAAAAGAGGCCGTGCTTTAATGGTCGAGGTGCTGCTATTGATATGTTGCAGAAACTGAGGAATAAAATTAGGGCTTCCTAAAGATAACTAGAGAAAGCATAGATTGAGTTCTGTGCAATAGTTTCAAAAAATGGAAATACTAATAGCTTTATAAAATCAAATGCCACATAATCTATCTGCATAGAACAGTCAAAACACATAACTGAACAAACCCTTACATTTTTTTCTGCAGAGGTCGTGAATGCTTCATGATGGAAATATTGAAATCGAGTCATTGAAGACCATAAAGCCAAAGTGGGAGTGTCGAGTAGAGAAGTAGCAATGGCAAGCTGAATAGGGATGAGAAAATGCTTCTGAAAAAAGGGTTATAAGAGCGAAAAAAGTTTAATCCAAGGAGGAGAAAAACATTTTTTTTTTAAATCATAAAGTTAAAAAATATACATCTAACTTTTATAATAAATAAATAAATTTATTAAAGAAAAAAACATTTCTTTACAATTGATTGAAATAAATATTTTTAATAACTAATTAACTAATTTTTTTTGTTTTAATATTTAAAAAATAAAATTTAATAAAATCATATAATAGTTATAATTAATAGATATTATTTATAGCTATAACAAATCAAGTACTCTCCACTATGTGGCACTTGTTAAATACGGCCCTCTTTTTTCTTTTTACAATGTGACAATCTTCTTGTAAGGTAATTAAATAATTATGTGTTAATCTATTTTGAGTAAAATGTCTCATACTATATGTAATATGCAGCAATTTAAGTATGTTTATTTTAGCTAATTTATCCTTGGCATAAGCAATACATAATAAATGTATTTCATAATGTTTCACATATATTTCGTTTATGCTTATAAATATACTAGTGTACTTATATTTTAAAAATATATGTAAAATATGCAGAGAATATCTTATAATAGAAGAGAATCATCTGTAAAATAAATCTTCTTCTAAAATATTAAACACCAAGAATACAAATCCATTAGTGAATCTAGCTGGAGACAAGTGGCGAGGGTTCTATTTTATTTGGAGTAATAAAATAACACCTACACAAAAGCTGAAACATGGCATATTTCTTGCATTTACCCGTCATTTGCATGTCAAATTGTTTCAAAAATGGATTTTTGTCTACGAACATTTTGATGTCATTGTAGATGCCTCTCGGCATAATTAATGGAATACGTTTAAACATGTCTTCTTGTTTGTTAGTTAACATATTTTGTTCTCTCTAAATTATTGCAATATTGACTCTTAGCCTAGACTTGAGAACAAAATATTAACAAATAGTTGGAGAAGTTGTAAATGTTTTGTTTTCAAGTCTAGGCTAGGAGTCAATATTGCAATAATTTAGAGAGAACAAAATCTATTAACTAACAAATTTTTGGTGACTCTGCTGGGGATTAATAAGATTTAATAGAAAAAAATTAAATAAGGAAGATTAAATGTTGCCTTATCCTAGGAATCATGGTTTTGCCTCGTGAGAATATCTTCCTTGTTGTGCAACCAAATTTAGATTGGGAGAACCCTGAAGACCATATATTTTTCAGATTAAATACTTTGGCTTGGAAGTGCAGAAGCAATGATGAAAAATTCCACTATACCAGAGCACCAAATAATCATCTTTTGAAATCTTTCTTTATCAACAGTTTACCCTCTGATGTTAGTTTTCTCATCAGGAGAAACCTGCAAGGTGACTTAGCAGCAACTCGGCGAGAGGACGTTTCAATAGAAGATGACCTGATTACTTCAGGAAAATGGAAAAAAGAATTGCAAACTTGTCAGGCATCAGAAGCCAGTTCTACTGATCTAGTAATTCAAAGATTGGCTAATGATATTATTGTAGACACCTAAAATTGTCCAGTCTAATTAAATAAATATTTTATTTATTTAATTATCTAAGCTTAATTCTTCTATTAATTAAATAAATATTTATTTATTTAATTAATTCATTTATCCTCTTCTAGCCTTATTTCTCATTTAAATAAATACATTTATTTATTTAAATTATCCTTTTCCTAAATTAAATAAATATCTTATTTATTTAATTGATCTCACTTCTTCTATTAATTAAATAAATCTTTATTTATTTAATTAATTCATTAACCTTTACTACCCATGACACATGTCATTCATCTCTTAATTCATACATACACTACCTACCCCTTTCATTATTTTATTATTTCTTTTACCTACCCTCTAATCATAGCCGACCTCCTTTTACACCTCTCAATCTTATCCCTCCATTTCATATTGTGTCTTCTATATAAAGAGATGCTTCCTTCATTATCAAACCCTAATCAATCATTCTAATCAATTTATGCACTTGACTACACTACGCTTTTGACATATGCGATCCTACTTGCAACCACATGCCGTTCTTTGTTGAGCTCTTGTGCACATAAAATTTGAGAGCAAATACATCAAACAAGATCAATGGAGATAGGAAGAATGGAGATCCAAACCCTATTGGACATGTGATGGTATAATCTTTGTGACATTTGATTTGCATTGTCTTAGGTAATCTTCATATGTTATGGTGGATCTTTGTTGTTGTTAGGCTAGGGTTTTGTGGTTGAATTCATTTAGCCTTGCAATATTGTTATTATTGTTATCCATTTTCACCATATACATTTTGGCACGCCCCATGAGACATGGATTTTTGTTAGATCTGTGTTTTTTTTTTGCAGATTTTTCTAACCCTATATTGTTGTTTTGTAAAACAATTTGGAGAATAATCTTGTGTAGCTAGGGTTTTGGACACAAAATCAAGATCTTGGAGAGATTCGATCATATCTCACAAACGGATAGGAAATTTTGCACCAAATTTTTCTTGCAGGTTGAAGAAAGTATCAGGAGCTCTCAATCCAAAATTTAGAATATTTGGAGAACATTTTCATTTTTTATGATTTTTCATAAAAAAATAATTTTGAGAGCAAATGAGAGAATTGTTCAGATTTTCTTACATTTTTGGAAATCTCTCATAATTATACATAGGATCTATTCTTTGTGATTTTAATTTTGATGCAAAATATTTTCCTAAAAATTGGATCTTTAAAAATTAGGGTTTTTCCTTATTTTGATCATATCTCACAAACGACTTTGAATTTTGACATCAATTTTTTTGAAAATCTCAAGAAAAGTATTAAAAGGATTCAGTAAAAATTTCAGATTTTTTGGATCATTTTGTCAATTTATATGAATTTTTTATGAGTTTTCATAAAAAATTAATTTTGAGAGCAAATGAGAGAATTTTTTGGATTTTATTATATTTTTAGAAATCTCGCAGAATTATACATAGGATATGTTCTTTTTGATTTTAAATTTGATGCAAAATCAATCCTCAAAAATCAGATCTTTGAAAATTAGGGTTTTGCATTATTTTACTCATATCTCACAAACTGCTTGGATTTGTTGCAGAAAATTTTTTGTGCAGGTTTGGAAGACCATTAGGACTCTCCAATAAAAATTTCATATTTTTTGGATCAATTTTGCATTTTATATGAATTTTTTATGATTTTTCATAAAAAATTAATTTTTGGAGCAAATTAGCAATTTTTTTGGATTTTCTTACATTTTTGGAAATCTCCTGAAATTTTATAGGTGGTCTTTTTTTATGATAAATCAGATCTTTGAATTGGTCAACAAAACGCATTGTTGAAGGCCCCTATTTCACAAAGTCTTTTGGATCTAAAATTTACCTAACTTGTGTGCTTGCAGGAAGGGGTGATCATTTGGAACAATCCAAACTACTAATAAAACTTTGTTGCAGGTCCTTGGCAAGGGTTTTTGGATTTTTATTGTGTGCTTTGTTTTCATAGACTAGCAAACACTTCAATTGGTGCACTAAAATTGAATCATTGTCTTTTGTGTCTTGGGCAATAAGCTCTTTTTGTTTAATCTTTAGAGGGTTTGTCTTCCCGTGTGGTCATTAGGACTACTAGTGAGAAGAGAACGACCCAAGTGGTAGCAAAAGAAAAGCCATCTTCTTCCAAACCACTATAAATAACTGTATTCATGGTGAAAACTATGGATAACGTGTGCTGATTAGTTCATACCGACACTATGTCTCCCCATAAACCCGTTTGATCAAATTTATTTGATCAGTTGTAGGGCGTAACCCCTACCGGCTGGGAGCCTTCTGTATTTACAGAGCTGAAAGTGCCGCATGTATGGCCACACAAGCAGATGCCCTTACTAGCACCTTTTTGTTTGAGAAGCCCAAATCCTTCTAATTGTTGGGGCAGGAGGTCAGACCTCTGGTAGCGGCCCACACACATATGGTTCTTAGTAGAGATACAAAGTTCACCACGGGGAGTTTTCGTGGGGACTGATGCTTGGCTGACCTGAGAAGTGAGTGCCGAGGGTGGAGCCAGTGAGGTCAAGCATCTAAGTATCCACTCTGAATAGCGTAGCCTCGGGGGTAAAACCCCATGTGGGATCAACAACTATTGTCTTGGCCAACCATAAAAACTGTGCTTGACTTATTTTAAACATTCAAACATTCAAGACCAAACAGCAAAACATTGTGTCTTCAACTGTATGTAAAACAATTTTACATCAAACAACACACTTTTCTTGGAGTCATTGTCAGTCTAAACACTTGCAAACATTGAGTCCTCATCAACATTGTGTCCTCTTGTCATGAAAAATAGTCAAACATTCAAATTTGGTCACAACCAACAACTTCACAAATTGGAAAAATTTTACAGTCCAGCAAACAAGAGCAATCAGTTTCAGAATTCTTGAGCTTCCTAGGTTGTTTCTCCGGGTTTTCATCTAGCATTCAACTTGTCTTTGGGTCTCACAAAATCCATCATTGCTTTACACCTTACATTACATTCACATTTGTCTAAACTTGAGTCAAAAGGTCACTTGCTTGTCCTCACTATACTTTGTCAACACACTACATACAACAACATTTTGCTAAGTGGTCCCTCATCAAGGTCTATCACCTTTGGGTCTCATTCGGTCTTACTTAGAGTCAAGGTCAACTTACCTCATCAAGAGAAACTATCCTCTCTTTGGAAGTCACACCTACTCTACTACATACATACTTGGTCTTACACTTTGGACATTGCAAGTACACCTCAGATTCATTTACATTCCATCCAACTCTTGGTCTTCCATACTTTTTCCATTTTTCATCTAGTCTCACACATCTCGGTCAATACCTAGTTCATGGTTGAAACCTGTCTTCAAAAATCTAGGAGAGAAACTAAAGAGGCTCAAGAGTCCGCAAACATGAGTTCTTATGAGTATGATAATGATATCTTTTTCAATTCTATTCATACTACATTACCTGACATGGATACCTATAGAAACATTCCAAATGTTGAGAACATGGACACTACAAACAACAATGATACACACAATGATGATATGGACAACTTTTCAGTACATTCAGTAGATGTGGAAGAATCCTTTATGGATCCGCGTTTGAATCGATTGGTTGAGGAAATAATGAGGAGGGATAGACAATACTTCTTAAAAATGATGGCACAAAGTGGAGCCAAGATACCTCATGATTTTGACATGTCTCAAATAATGGAAAATCGACCTTTGCAACAACCTCACTCCAACATGGATCAAAGGAGACCTAATAGTGGAGGCAATAGAAGACCACATCTTGTTCCTGAATCACCATCATCTTTGTTTTAGAAACCAGAGGTCCCACATACACATGGTCAAGCATATGATACTCACCTTCGCAGACCATTATGGAAGTCTTATGCAGAGAAATATGCTCAATCACATATCAATGCTAAGGATCAACCACCAAAGCAATTGGATATTCAAAGGCATGCTCAAAATTTGGACACAAGGAAACCTCGTGTCAAATTTGGGGGCAACACATTAGAACATGACATGCCTGTAGAGTATGGTATACATGGACAAAATAGATATTTCGTTCCTCAACATGAATCTATACCAAGTGGTCCATTTATGCAGCATCACTATAGACCTCCTCCATATGAACATGTGTATGATCAATATCATCCATATATGAAACATGCTTCTCCTCCAATTGGTGCCTCAAGCATGGGGTATGGTCCAAGAAGTCGGTCTCCACCTAAGAACAATTTGGAACAACAAATCAAGGACTTACAAAAGAAAATGTAGGACATAAATACATCGAAGCCAACATACACAATGAGAGACATATGTCCTTATCCATTTGACAAGAGCATTCCAATGCCTCCATTTCCTACACACTTTGTGAGACCTAAGTTTGATAAGTACAGAGGAAAAGGGGATCCTAAGGCACATATAAGACAGTTTTTCACAGCTTGCATTGAGGTAGTAGCAGAAGAGACATAGTTGATGAGATTATTCCCACAAAGCTTAGGTGATCAAGCTATGGAATGGTTCTCTCAACTCCCACCTAGAATTAAGTCTTGGGGTGATCTAGCAGAGGCATTTATTCAACATTTCTCATACAACATAGAGATAGACATATTAGTCACTACCTTGTGCAACACCAAACAAAAGGATGGAGAATCTTTTTCATCATTTTTACAAAGATGGAGAAATCTAGCCAGCAGATGCTCTTGTGAAATTCCACAAAAACAAATGGTAGAAATGTTCACCCAAAATGTTAACAAAGACACTGGCTATGATCTAAGGAAAGCTTGTTTGTCCACCTTCAAGGACGTCATTGAAAAAGCCTTAGCGATAGAAAAGGTCCTAATTGAACAAGGAGTCATTAAGATATTCAAGGAAAACAAAGATGACTTTAAAGGAAAAGACAAGCCAAGATTTTGGAATAAAAACAAGAACACAGTCAATGATGGTGTTGTTGATGCCAATACAGTGCGACCCAAATTCATTTTTTTCGGATCAAATCAGGTGAATACTCAAACAACTTCTAAATCATGAAGGAAGTACACTCCATTGGGAGAACCACTTGAGTCAGTTTTCAAAAAGCTAGTGGCAAACAAGGTAATCACTATTCCAGATTTTCCTCCATATGAACCAAAGGTTAAACCAAATTGGTGGAATGATGATGAATATTGTGAATTTCATAAGAGCAAGGGTCATAAGATAGGAAATTGCCATCGACTGAAGAACATCATACAAGATCTCATTGATAGGGGTGACATTGAGATTGAAGGGCACTCATCCAATCAAGAACATGAAATGTTTAAGGAACCATTCCCAAAGCATGACAAAGGAAAAGCTAAAGTCACATATGACCAAACCAACTATACCAGAGCATCTTATAACTATGATTCAACCATCAATCACATCTCGATGGACAATTATGTCTCTACCATTATCATCAAGGACAAAAGCCCTAAGAATTCTACCCAGAGACCCAAGATCGTTCTGAAAGGCGTTGAATCTTCTTCCAAACCTACATCTGAATGTCATGTTACAACCTGCCGAGGTAAATTCACTTTGCAGGGTACTCCAGCCAAGAACACCGCTTCCTCATCAACCAAACTTGAGTATGACCTTGTAGAACAATTAGGGAAGACACCCGTGCTCATCTCCATACTTGAACTCTTGCACATATCCCCCACACATAAATCCATTCTTGACAAAATCTTGAGAGAAACTGTTGTTCCTACTGATCTGAACGTGGACCAGTTTCAAGCCATGGTGGGATACCTTTCCATTCCACACTCCCTTACATTCACAGAAGCCGATGATGCCTCTGTAAGTTAGCCACATAATGCACCTTTACACATTGAAGCCTTCATACACAAACATAGAATCAAACGAGTCCTGATAGATGGAGGAGCAGGTCTAAACATTTGTACACTGAGCACTATTAAACAATTGGGATATTCTGATAAAGCTGTGAATTCTACGAACAAAATTACGATCAAGGCATATGATGATGAAGAACGTTCATCCAAAGGCACAGTCACCTTGCCCCTCAGAGTTGGGCCAGTTACAAAGGATGTGGTTTTTCAAGTCCTAGACCTAGAGCTCACATACAACATATTGCTGGGATGCCCATGGATTCATGAGATGAGCGTAGTCCCATCTACATATCATTGATGTATCAAGTTCCCACACAATGGAGTTGAAGTGACCATCAATGCTGACCCAAATCCATTCATATATTGCAACAATCTGCAACCTAGATCAGAAATAACAATTTCAGCTAATCGAGAAGCTATTCCTTCATCAGCATATGTGGATCCAGAATCATTGAAAGTTTCTACATCAAAACAAGCAGAGATCAAAGAAAAATTCAAGATTAAAGACATGGGATGTGGTGAGTATATCTTTCATGTTGATCAACTCCCACTATCTCCTAACACATTTTATCGACAGGAACAATCTACAAGCAATATGCAAGACCAAGGAATTGGGTGTGAACCACTTAGTGTTGTGGCTACTAAGTCTGAATGCAAATCTCCTCTAGTGGTGCAAGCATCTCTTGATATCAATAGTCCTAAGAGTGGTTCCTGCGAAGAATCTATTGAGCATATCGCCAGCCCTCTTGATAACTCACATAGCTTTACCATATCATCCACTCATTCCATTTCCACTCCACTCCCAAACTTGGATCAACAAGAATTACAAAAGCCCTTACTAATTGGGGATGAAAAATCAAGATTTGAAAACAAAAACCTAAAAGTCAATAATAAAGAAAAGTCATTTAGTCCAAATCAAAATCAAAAGCTACCGGACTCCACAAAGATCAAAGTCAAGGATAAAAATCCTATGAAGCAAAAAGAGCAAGAGTTGATCTCCACTAATACCAAAATAACTGGGGGCAAAAGCTCTAAAATTTCAAGTCAAAAAGCATACTTGTTGATCCTAAATCTCCATCATGCTATCCTACTTTCACTTCTTTTTGCAACCATAAACCTTCATAACTCATCCACTTGTTCCACACATCCTTTCCCTTCTGGCGATACATCAGGGACCTTTAATGGAGCTTCCTCGAAGGACTTTGTTATCAGGGATGCCCAAACTTCTTTAGGTGACACACATATGGGCCTACGTAGTCCACACACTAGTAATTCTATCTCAGTTCCTTTATCAAGGAAGACAATCACTCAAGCTACACATCATTCAGTCATGGAACATTGCAACTACAATCATAAGGTAAAGCCTCACACATTCGAGGTGGGTGACTTAGTTCTGAAAGAACATCCTAAAAATCAGCAAGACAAAGAGAAGAAGGGCAAATTCGAACCAAACTGGCTTGGTCCTTACATCATTACAACAACATATGGATCTGGGGCATATCAGCTCTCAACTACAAAAGGTGAACTTTTGGAGGATCCTATCAACAACATGCACCTTCGCAGGTTCTACACATAGCTCTTTGGAATATCCTAATTCAAAAAATACAAAAAAATTCAAAAATTTCAAAAATACAAAAAATACAAAAAAAAATTCAAAAATACAAAAAAAAATATTATAATACAAAAAAAATCATTACTTAGTGAAAACTTGGCAAACAGGCGCCTTGTGGCACAAAAAACATTGAAAAAAATCGAAAAAAAGTAAAGAGAAATAATTTTGTCCAACGGTGAAAACCACTTCAGTGGCGCCCTGGGCAAGTACCATGGTGAAAACTGGGTCACCAACGCCATGTGTAGAGACATTGCTCCTCCCTCCTTCAGGATTCACTTTCATCCTTTCACTTTGCACACACTCACAACCTATTCGTTCATAATAAACTTACCCATTCCCATCATGGTTTGTTATTGATCTACCCAAGATTGGTTAGCCATTCATAATAAACCTCCCTTTTCACCTTCCTTTCCATCCATAATAAATCAGATCTTATATGTGGCTAAGGAAAATCCTACGTCTAGTGATGGGTGTGGAATTGAGAACATCAAATGTTTCGAGGAGTACAGTTTATTCCAGCTTCCTTCAGTCTATCCGCGCACAATCCGCAATAAAGTTTCATCTTCTCTACAATAAAGTATCAGTTTCATGGATTTAGTCAGTTTTAGATGAGACACAACAACAACAATGAGCTTCAACAAATCAAATCTTTCAATAGACTCAGACAACATATGGTTCAGTGCTATCTATCCTTTCTGTGAAAGTAAACATTGTGACCACAATCAAATAAGACTTATACAAGTGACAAGAGACATTAAACTTGAGGACTACAGTGGATGTTGGTGTCGAGTCTTGGTTTTCTTTTGATTTTATCTTTTGGTGACATGTCTTTTAGCTTTTCCAGGATGTCTCTGACTAGAGATTCTATCTCCAGGATGTCTTTGACTAGAAAGGCGAGGATGGGTTATCGTCACCTATTTGTATTTGTTGTCTATGGATTGTCTCTTAGTAATGCTATGACTTGTCCAAGGATATGAGGACACTGTGAGTCTAGTATGAATTGGGGCATTCCTTGTTTGTGACTATCTTATCTCCATGCAAACAGGTACAATGACTTTCTAGGTCGAACATATGCCTCGATTGTCATAACCTACTTGCCATAATAAAGCTCAATGATGATAACGCACAAGAAGCTCCTTTCACTTTCATATCTTCATCCCCTTTTCTTGATTGACGTCCATCATCCTTCTCGAGTCCGCGTAGCCTGCTATCACATGACTGAGTATAATGACACACCAAAAACATTTGCATTTCATGTAGTTGCACCTGCATTCCCACATATAAGCATTTCATACATACATATAGATATCACAATTGCATCACATCCTGCAGACAACACCTGTTAGCACAATTTACATTTGCATTATCATATTCATCTACATTACATACATTCACATTTACATTTGCATAACGTTTAAAAACATAAAAGAACAAAAATATTGCATTTCCTCATGTACATATTTGCATTGATATCATAAAATACTGCATAGAAACATACATCATGAAACATCTCATCACATAGGTATGCATGCATATAGCTTCCGCAAAGATGAATCATCTCATATATATAATCATAAGTGTCATGATACAATGATGTCAAAATCATATGGCTACAATCACCCCTAGGTGTCTACATCATCATACAAAAATGGTACAATACTGATACATAGGGAGCCCTCTACGGCTATGATGAACTCCCTCCCTCAGAGCTGGCTGGCCTCGACGGAGTCTGAGCCCTAGAAGGACCCGCCCCAAGATCATCTCTCTTGGCCCCTGTGTCCTCTGCAGCCACCCCTCGTGTTGCCCTATCCAAACAGAGGAACCCACTGATAACTCCTGCCAACACTGTTGGTAGTGCTAATCCTGTCCATGTCATGGTATCCCATGCCACATGTCCCACCCTCATCTCTAGTCCCAGATCCTAGAACACTCATCTAAGGGCATCCCTGTCTCCATCTCGATCGTACGGAATCAGCTCCCCATCGATCAGTATCTGCAGAATCCTGTATACATCCTCCAAGGTGACTATCATCTCCCCCATTGGCAAATGAAAAGCGCAAGTCTCAGAGTGCCACCTCTCTGCCAATGCAGTCAACAATCCCATGTTCGTCCAAAACTTAGGCACATATAGAATGTATCTCAGACCCATAACCTCAATAGCAGCTCGGTCCTCGAATGTTAGCTCAGGTCGCAACCTCCGAGTTGATGGGAATCTCTCCCGTGACTCCAGCATAGGCAAATACTCCTGCAGTCACACAAATCAATCATCTCAGTCCTAGTGACACTCACTGTTCATCACAAAGTGTTGCTTCTATCCTAGTGGTACTCCCTGTTCATCACAAAGTACTACGTGTTTGGCACTCCCTGTTCATCACAAAGTGCTGCTCACATTTGCACTCATTGTTCATCACAAAGTGCTACTCATATTTTAGTACTCTCTGTTCATCACAAAGTACTATATCTTGGTACTCACTGTTCATCACAAAGTGCCTTGATCTATCTTATCCTAGGGCCTATGCTTGAGTGAATCCTCTTGAGTAGTTTCCTAATTGGCAACGTATGTTCTATCATAGAATTGTCAATCCTAGCCCTATTTGTTATCCTAGTCTTCCCTAGAGGACCTTCTTGAGTGTATCCTCTCAGCAGCTTATCCA
The DNA here is from genome assembly GCF_030272615.1 of Cryptomeria japonica. NCBI lineage: Eukaryota > Viridiplantae > Streptophyta > Pinopsida > Cupressales > Cupressaceae > Cryptomeria > Cryptomeria japonica. The sequence continues at coordinate 329,802,060 of NC_081415.1, forward strand.
ATCGACAACGTATGTTCATCACAGAACTGCCGATTTGACCTAGAAGACAAAAATTCACATTTTTGGACACAAACACGCATTTATTACATTACCTAGTATGCATTAATGACAACAATAAATGCATCAAAGTACAATGAGGTTTTGTGGTACTTACTGGCTCTCCTGCCTCTGCTGGCCTTTGGAATCGGCGAACGTGGTCGAATCTGTGAACCAAAGCCATCGCTGCTGACTGCTGCTATTCTTTTCTCTCTCTGCACTCTGATCTCTTGGATGTGTGGATGACAATGAGGATGTTTTCCCCTCGTGGTCTATCTTATAGACTACCCTAGCCCTCATTTCCTGAGTTAGTCTTCATTATCCCGTGACTCTGTCACTTTATCTAGTCAGTCCATTCTATCCCATCTTTCTTATCGAGAGATTGTCTGCAATCTTTTCAGACACATTTTCATCCAATCTCTCGAGGGGGCATATCATTCCCATCTTGGGGTAACTTTGCATCAGTTCATATTATCTTCTTTGAAACAATGCGACAAGCCGCATTGTCTCAAAGAGGGGCAAAATGTAGACACCCAAAATTGTCCAGTCTAATTAAATAAATATTTTTTTTATTTAATTATCTAAGCTTAATTCTTCTATTAATTAAATGAATCTTTATTTATTTAATTAATTCATTTATCCTCTTCTAGCCTTATTTCTCATTTAAATAAATACATTTATTTATTTAAATTATCCTTTTCCTAAATTAAATAAATATCTTATTTATTCAATTGATCTCACTTCTTCTATTAATTAAATAAATCTTTATTTATTTAATTAATTCATTAACCTTTACTACCCATGACACATGTCATTCATCTCTTAATTCATACACTACCTACCCCTTTCATTATTTTATTATTTCTTTTACCTACCCTCTAATCATAGCCGACCTCCTTTTACACCTCTCAATCTTATCCCTCCATTTCATATTGTGTCTTCTATATAAAGAGATGCTTCCTTCATTATCAAACCCTAATCAATCATTCTAATCAATTTATGCACTTGACTACACTACGCTTTTGGCATATGCGATCCTACTTGCAACCACATTCCGTTCTTTGTTGAGCTCTTGTGCACATAAAATCTGAGAGCAAATACATCAAACAAGATCAATGGAGATAGGAAGAATGGAGATCCAAACCCTATTGGACATGTGATGGTATAATCTTTGTGATTTCATTTGATTTGCATTGTCTTAGGTAATCTTCATATGTTATGGTGGATCTTTGTTGTTCTTAGGCTATGGTTTTGTGGTTGAATTCATTTAGCCTTTCAATATCATTATTATTGTTATCCATTTTCACCATATACAATTATCACTTTGAAGAGGCAAACGACAAAAGGTCCTCAACAACCTTTTTATCAAGATATATCAAAATCATTAGTCAAGACATTAAGTATCGTTGTTCCTTCTCAAATATTGGCCATAGAAGGCCCTTCCTCTTTAGGAAAAAGAAATTAGATGGTATGTAACTTTCATTTGACTACTGATCATGATGGTGTATCTTGTCTAGAGATGAGTAGAGCTATACAAATGCTTGCCATAGGTAAATAAGAAGAGTATCAGGTTGAAGAATCTGCACCCTCAGAGGATGCAAATGTGAATTTCCTTGAATATGAACCTAATATAGAGGGAGAAGATTTGTTCATAGAGATAGACAATCCAAATTGCACAATACTCACTAGCAGTCAATATGCACAGAAGAAGGATTCAGAAGATAAGTCTAACAATGATAACATTGCCTCTCATCCTAAGTATATCATGACTAGAGGATCTTCCTCTAATTCCAAGAAGACAAAAACGAGCCAAGCTATGAAGCCTATTGAGGTACTATTGTTGTTAATGATACATTTCCTAATTTTTTTGTTATAATTGAATCATGTAAAAATACGAAGATACAAATTACTCAGATGGAATATCCTGGGTTAAACCCTTCTAAACTAGACCGACTTGTTAAGTTCATTAGACTTGAGTCTTCAATACAATCTATCATTGCTCAAGCTACTGAAGGTAATCCTTTGGTTAGAATTGATCCTATTTTTCTCAATTCTTCTCAAGCGTTGAAGCCTCCTGTCCCAACAAACCTTTTCATGAAGCCTGAACCTTTTTATGTGTCTTTGTTCATCTCTGGTTTCAAATTGAGTAATTGTGTGATTGATTCTAGAGCCTCTAATAATGTGATGCCATCCCAAGTAGCTAAGGCTTTAGGTTTGACCCTTACCTCCTCGAGTGGAAGATTTTTCTCAATGTATTCTTCTCAGGTTCCCATAATAGCTCAAGTTAAAGATGCTCAAATGGCTTTAGCTTCCTATCCCTCAAAGAGACTCAAGCTTACCATCATAGTTGCAGATGTTCCAGCAAGCTATGGAATGCTTTTAAGTCAAAGTTTATGTAAAGATCTTGGAGGAGAGATTCAGATGGACTAGTCTTATGCTACTATTCCAGTAAATGACAAGAAGGTTAGATAGGAACCTGAGCCAAAGGCCAAATTTACTGTGATGAAATCAGCTGATCTTAGGTTAGAAATTTTGTATGTAGAAACCAATCCTGGTACCTATATGTGTAGATCATCCGAAGACATGGGTAATTGCTCTATTTTTGATGAATTAAAATAATGATTGTGGACTATAAAATTTGATGGAAGTTGTTCCTCATCTAGGTCTAGTGCTGGAGTTGTCCTTATTGATCCAGATGGTTGTCAATTTCCTCTAGCTTATAAGTTAGAATTTGAAAACACAAATAACACCTCTGAATATGAAGCTCTTTTTCTTGGTCTAGTTGTTGCAAAAGAAAGAGGGATTAAATAATTAAGAGTGAAAGGGGATGCTTAGCTTATGGTGAGACAAATCCAAGGCTAATATGTTGTAAAGAATGGGAGATTGAAACATTATTAGAATGGGGTCTGGGATTGTATTGAGGATTTTTAAGCTTTCACAATAGAGGTTGTTCCTAGAAAGAAAAGTACCGGAGCTGATTCCCTGGCTGTATCTGTATCACTCCTATTACCTCATCCTGACTTTAAGGACAAAAAAAATAACATTCAGGTTGTTTATAGGCCCACTATCCCTGATAAAGTTAGTCACTGACAAGTGTTTAACAATGATAAGAAAATTATTGATTTTTGGGAGAACGTAAATGCTTTCTTCCATACCTTTTTTGAAGGAACCAATGAGGAAAGTTTTGATATTCTTGAAGGAGAAGTAAAATCCAAAGGTCATGAGATGAAAGGAGTGATTCAACTAAAAGGAAATAAGATTTCTAAGGGGTTTGTATCTTTGGAGTGTCTATTTGATCGATGTGATCAATACATCAAACAAAATGAATCTAATCTCAATACAACATCAGCTGAATATGAACAAGTGAATATAGGCATAAAGGAAGAATCGAAGTTGGTTTATATAGGGGAATGTTGTACACCTGAGGAGAATAAAAATTTAATTTCCCTAATCATCAAATATAAAGATGTATTTGCATGGTTTTATGCAGACCTTAAAAAGTTCATAAATAGAAAAATACAACACCATATTCCTCTCAAGCTAAGAGTTGTCCCTTTCAGGAAAAAGAAATGAACCTTCAATCCTGAAATTACAAATGTCATTTTTAATGAGATTGATAAAATGATAAAAGAAAGGATAATATATCCAATTCATCATACTAAATGGTTTGCTAACATTGTACCAATTAGGAAGAAGAATGGAGAAATAAGAATCTGTGTAGATTTTCAGAATCTAAATCAATGTTCCCTCAAGGATAATTATCCCTTACCTGTAATGGAATATATTCTACAAACAATGTTAGGATTTGAGATGATGTATATGATGGATGGCTTCTTTGGATATAATCAGATAGAAGTAACCCCAAAAGATCAACATAAAACTGCCTTTACTACTCCTATGGGCGTATTTTATTATAACAGAATGCCTTTCAACCTCATCAATGCTTGAGCCACTTTCTAGAGAGCGATGGACTTGAATTTTAGTGATTTGAAAAACAAGATTATAGTTGATTATTTAGATGACTTGATTGAGTTATCAAAGATGAGAGTGAATCATTTACAAGATTTGGAGAAAGTATTGTAGAGATACAAGAACTTCAACATTTCTCTGAATCCTAAAAAGTCTATATTTGTAGTCACAGAAGGAAAACTCTTGGGACACATTATTTTAAAAGATGGTATTAAGATCTATCTTGAGAGAATCAAGGCAATCCAACAATTGAGTCTTCCATCCTCTTTGGATGGAACCAAATCCTTTTTCAGCCAAGTAAAGCTCTTGAGGAGATTTGTACTAGATCTCACTGAGTTAACAAGACATATTATGGAGATATTGAAAAGTTAGTCGACTTTTAAGTGGAACTCAGAAGGAAAAAAGGCCTTTGAAGACATAAAGACAACTATAGCCAATGCCCTCACTTTGATACAACCAAAGTTTCAGAAGGATTTTATTATTTATTGTTACACTTCAGAGCGTACTTTGTCTACCATCTTGCTATAGAAATATGATCAAGGCATGGAAGAACCTATAGACTTTATGAGTTAGCCACTAAAAAAACATGAGTTGAGATATACACAGACTGAAAAGCATGCTTTCACTATTGTTAGGGCTCTAAGGAACTTCGGGTTCTATATTTTACATTCTCACTCAAAATGTTTTGTTCCTAATTCTGTAGTTAAAATCATTTTGACTCAGTAAGATATTGATGGAAATAAGAGAGGAGCTTGGGTTGCAAAGGTATAGGAATATGATGTTGATATTAAATTCACTACCTTGGTTAGAGGAAGAGGTTTATGTACCATGATTGCCTAAAATAAACGAGAACAACAAAATGACCTTGCACTAGTGTTGTTCACTATTACCCTTGATGACTGGTTTTCAGATGTCACATATTTCTTGAATTATGGAGAGTGCCTTGCTACACTATCACCTAAGCATAAAATAAATTTAAAACTAAAGGTAGCGAAATATGTCCTATGGGAAGGGAATTTGTACAAGAAGAAAGTAGATGATACCTTTTTGAGGTGTGTTGATAAAGAGCAACAAAAGAAATTGTTGGAATCTCTTCATGGAGAATTTTGTGGTGGATACCTCTCAACCTCTGTGATTGCTTACAAGATTATGAGACAAGCTTTTTATTGGCATGGTATCTTTAAAGATGCATATGCATGGGTAGAAAAATGTGAAAAATATCTTAAGTTCATAGGTAGACCTTAGTTGACTGCCTTACCTTTGAGGTCGGTGGTTATTGAAGAACCTTTCTAGCAATGGAGTTTAGATTTTATAGAGCCAATCAACCCAAACTCAAGTGCCCAACATACTCACATTCTTACAACTATAGACTACTTCACTAAATAGGTAGAGGTTATTCCTATCAAACACACCACTTTGAAATAGTGATCAAATTTCTTGAGGAAAACATCCTGTGCATATTTAGAGTCCCTAAAAAGATTGTAACTGATAATGACAATAGTTTCTTCGCTTCAAAGTTAACCATGTTCTTCTATAATTATCGAATTAATCTTTCTCATTCATCACATTATCATTCACAAGGAAATGGGTAGGCGAAATCAAGCAACAAAAGTCTTATTACTATTATGAAGAAGTTGGTAGAACAAAATTAGAGAAATTGGCATTAAATTTTGTATAATGCTTTGTGGGTTGATAGGACTTCATATAAAGGAGTTATAGGAATGTCTCCTTTTCAGTTAGTTTATGAAACCAAGAGCGAGTTACCACTCCCATTGGAGATATAGGTGTCCAAACTTCAGAAAAGTATTGAAGATAATTATTTATAGTCTTCTTTGGAGAAAAAGAACATGTATTTAAGTAAGTTAGAGGAATAGAGGTATGAGGTAGTTGACAGAATAGAAAAACATCAAGAAATGGTGAAGAAAGTGTTTGACAAGAAGGCCAAGAGAAGGGAATTTATAGTGGGAGATTCAATTTTGATAGTTCTGATACTTAATATAAGTACAGATCCAATAACCAACAAGATGAGAGGGGGGGGTGAATCATACAAACTTAATCTTCCATAAAAATATCAGATTCAACCTCAGTAACATATACTTCAGTAATATAACCAAAACTGTTAAACATGCAAACTCAAAAGCATATAAACATCATAAACCTCATAACACCAGATTTAACGTGGAAACCCAAATAGGGAAAAACCACTGTGGGATTTCAGACCCACTAAGAAATATACTCTTCTAGAGTATGCTCGGTTAAAAGAAAATCCTGTTAAAGATTACAAACACATTGCTAGATGTGACCCGGTTAAGGGATTTCCCTCAGATCTGTTAGGATCTTCACCTTGTTAGAAGTGACCTTGTTAAAGGATTTCAAACACTCAATCAAAATGTCACCTTGCTAGAGGGTTTCACAAATAAGACTGTTAAGTCCACTCGGTAAAGAGATTTTCTGTCACTTTCACAAAATAATAGTAATAAAAATCTATCTGCAACTTCACATCTAAAATGCTAAAGTAGATTCTTATTTGCTCAATACAATCTAGACATAGAACTAATCTTGTCCATCTGCTGGGCTTCTATACTCTGTTATTCAAATAGGTCTTCAAGCTTCTGTGCTTGGTAATCACTATGTAGCATCCCTGTGCATACACTTGCCCACATACATTGTTTATCAATAGTTCCCTATTTATAAACAATTAGGTGACCGCATAATCTCCTTGATCAGATTTCCCATGATCAATCAGAGCCATCAGATCTTCAATCCTATCCAGGTTCAATGCATCTTTCTATCTGAAAATGTTTGACCCCACCTTGGAACTTGCATACATTTCTTGGAACTTGTGCTAGGGTATTGCGGTTCAATCTGCGCTATAGATCTTCATGCCGACTTCCCATTGCCTTAGATTCTTAACAAACTTCATGTATGACATACCAATCATTTAATCAGTTCTAGCTCATTAGCTTCCTTCATTAAATACCGCATGTAAACATTTAATGCATTCTGTTATAGATCGGTTACAACTCGGTAAATACTAAACTTCACTCGGTAGACATTTTGCCTTCATTAACCGATACCAATAACCTTAGGGTTTACCGACTAGGTTCTTTGCTTGGTAACATAGTATAGTATTAACCTTACAATTTACAACATATGTATGATGTTAAAACAATCTAAACATCATGATCTCATCATTATCTGACTTGGTAATAGTTGCCCATTGGATACCATATTCATCCCTTTATTCATCATATTCTTTTTGTGTCTTTTACTGATGTCTTTATACTCTTCAAATCATACTTCTCAAGATATGGCAGCATCATACTGAATGAGAAAATCAATTTCTTGACATCAATGACAAAATAATAATATCAAGATAGTAAATATCTTTAATCAGTTATATCCATAATCATCAACAAGATTATCAATTATATCCTAATTGAAATGCCAACAATCTTTCATTGTCTATTATAATGTTATATTGCCAACAATCTCCCCTTTTAGCATTGATGGCAAAACCAATTGATTTGACCTTAAAAGATTCAGATTGTTGTGATTCTGAAATGCTGAAATGCTCTCCCCCATACATTAGACTTCTCCTCTTCTCTTCAGTCTTCTTTCCAATCTCTAGTCTTCTCTCAGTCTTCTCCCCTGATATTAGTCTTCTCTTCCTTTGACAACAATGCCAAAAAGTAAAGAACTAAAACATAATTTCTTCCTATATGAAGTGATTTCCTATTGTTGTGTATCAATTTAGTCTCGGTCAAAGCATTTTGTCTTCAATTCTTGTTCCCTGTAATATTTCCTGTTCACCTTTAGAAAACATCCTAAAGGGTGTAAATCAACATCAACTCCTAAAAGATATTCGATAGAGTCATCGGATTGATGCTTTCACCGAACTCGGTCAGTGAATAGAAGATAGGGGTAGGACCCCTAACTTACTTCCGAGATATTCAAAAGTGTCCCTTGGTAGTGGCTTGGTGAAGATATCTGCTATTTGTTCCTTTGTGCTAACATACTCCAACACCACTTTCTTCTCTTGAGCTTCTTTTCTAAGATAATGATATTTGAGAGAGATGTGCTTTGTCTTAGAGTGCATAACAGGATTTTTTGAAATGTTAATGGCACTAGTATTGTCACAGTGTATAGTTACTGGCTCGGTAAATTTCTCATTTATACCTTCCAACAATTGTTTGATCCATGCAATGTTGGTACAATTCAATGCTGCAACAACGTATTCAACTTCTGTTGTTGACTATGAAACACATCCTTGTTGCTTGCTAAGCCAACTCACTAGTCTTTCTCCTAAAAAGAAAGCTCCTCCACTTGTGCTTTTTCTGTCATCAATGTTGCCTGCCCAATCAGCATCAGTATAAACTTTTAAATCAAAATCATTTCCTTTCTGATATACTAAGCCATAATCCTCTGTGCCTTTCAAGTATATAAAAATTCTTTTGATTGCAGTCATGTGTGTTTCCTTAGGATCTGCAAAGAATCTTGCAACTATACCTACTGCATGTGCTATGTCTGGTCTATTGTGAACAACATATTGTAGCTTTCCAATCATGGATCGGTAAAGTGTCTCATCAACAGATGCAGATTCATCATTCTTTGATAATTTACAGTTGGTAGTCATAGGAGTACTTACTGGTTTTGAATCCTCCATTCCAAATTTCTTCAAGATTTCCTTTATGTACTTGGATTGAGTAATGAAAAGCTCATTTTTCATTTGGAGTATCTGTAAACCTATAAAATACTTTATCTCACCAATTAATGACATCTCAAATTCTTTGCTCATTTCATTTCCAAAGTTATTGCATAAAGAGTCATTGCCACAAAATATAATATCATCAACAAATATGGCTGAGATCAGTATTCCATTTTCATCATTCTTCATGTACATATTGCTGTTCTCACTTGTCCTTATAAAACCAATCTTAATCAAATAAGAGTGCAATCTTTCATACCATGCTCTAGGTGCTTGTTTCAAACCATATAAAGCTTTGTTCAATTTACATACTTGATCTTTATTCTTGTCTTCAACAAATCCTTCAGGTTGTTCAATAAAAACTTCTTCTTCTAATATTCCATTCAGAAATGCAGATTTGACATCCATTTGATATACCTTGAAATTTTTGAAAGCAGCACATGCCAACAATGTTCTCACTCCTTCAAGTCTAGCAACAAGTGCAAAAGTTTCACCATAATCAATTCTTTCTTCTTAAGCATAACCTTTGCAAACCAATCTTGCTTTGTTTCGAATGACCTCTCCTTTTTCATTTATCTTGTTTCTAAAAATCCACTTTGTACCAATTACATTTTTGTCCTTTGGTCTTGGGATTAGTGTCCATGTGTCATTCTTCTTTATTTGATAAATCTCTTCTGTCATAGCATTTATCCAATCTTCACTATTAAATGCCTCTTTCACTATTCTTAGTTCAAATTTAGATATCAAACATGTGTTCTGTCTTAGTTTGTTCCTTGTCATCACTGGATCATCCTTATCTCCTATAATCTAACTTGGTGCATGATGTCTTCTGACATACTTGGCTAATATAGGCTTGGTAGGCTCTGTATGATCTTCTTCATCACTTGGTAACTGGATATTCTCTTCATTTTCTTCAACATTTTTTTCGGTAAGACTTGTCGATTGAACATAGACAAATTCATCATAGTCTTCTGGTTCCTTGGAATTTCCTTCATCATTTCTTTTTGAAAATTCATCAATTTTCACATTTGCACTTTCTACTATTTTGTTAGATGATTTGATCAGACATTTAAATGCTTTGCTTCTAGAAGAATAACCTAGAAATGTTCCTTCTTCACTTTTCTGACCAAACTTGCCATTTCTATCATCTTTGTGAACATAGCATCTACTTCCAAAGATTTTAAAATAACTAACATTAGGTTTCTTATCATACCAGATTTCATATGGTGTCTTCAAAGTACCTTTCTTCAATTGTACTCAGTTCAAGGTGTAAACTGCTGTGCTTATTGCTTCTCTCCAAAATGTCTATGGCACCTTCTTTTCAATCATCAGTGTTCTAGCACAATCCACAATGGATCTATTTCTTCTCTCAGCTATTCCATTTTGCTGTGGAGTTCTCGGTGCAGAGACTTGTCTTTTAATACCATGATCATTGGAGAATAAGTTGAATTCATCAGATGTGAACTCTCCTCCTCTATCTGATCTAAGACATTTCAGTTGTCTTCCTGTTTCATTTTCAACTCTTTCCTTGTACCATTTAAACATTTGAAAAGCTTCTGATTTTTCTTTTAAAAACATTATTGACATCATCCTTGAATAGTCATCCACAAATAATATGAAATATTTATCACCATAATAACTTTGAACTTTCATAGGACCACAAAGATCAGTGTGCACAAGATATAAAATTCCCTTAGAAGTGTAAGACTTACTTGTAAAGCTTGATCTCATCATCTTACCCATCTGGCATCCTTGGCACATAGCATTCTCAGGTTTTTCAAGACTGGGTAGACCTCTTACTAGGTGCTTCTTACTTATTTTGATCAGATTATCAAAATTTACATGACAAAACCTTTTATGCCATAACCAGGTATCATCTATCTTTGCATTCAAACACTTATTCCGAGTTGAGTCAAGATGAAATGTATTACCTTTTGTTTGTGTCCCGGTAGCAGCTAACTTTCCATTCTTGTCATGAACTTTGAAAATTCATTTCTGAAATTCTATTCGGTATCCTGTATTGTTTAGCTGTGCTACGCTCAACAAATTGTATTTCAAACGTTCAACCCAATAAACATCATTGCATCTTGCATTGTCAAGAAGTGTTATAGATCCTTTACCTCTTACTGGACATGGTGCATCATTACCAAATCTAACACAGCCTCCATCATAAACTTCTAATGTAACAAACTTATGTTTATCTCCTGTCATATGATGTGAGCATCCACTATCTATGATCCAAGAATCATTAGTTTTTATGTGTGATATTAGGGCTTTTTCTTCATACCTTTCTTCATCTGATCCATCTTTGATAGCCACATAAACTACTTCCTCTGTATCAGTATCATCTGATATATCATCATTGGATTCCTCATCAGCTATTAAGCATGTCTTTCTATCTCTTCTTATGAAATCTCGGTGTCCTCTGTAATGATTATCTTTCTATCTGTCATCTCAGTAATCTCTCTTTTCAGTAGAATCTTTGTCAGGACAGTTAGAAGCTATATGTCCTATTTTATCACAATTGAAACATTTCAAAGGTAGTTTTCCTTTATACTTACCTTTGCCTCTCGGTAACCTTCTGGCTAATAATGCTTCAAACTCTTCTTGCTTTCTGATTTCTTCATATAGTTTGTGTACTTCTTCCATGTTCTTATGAAATCTTTCACTTGCTCCACTGTGATCTCCTTCAGAGTACTTATACTTTCTTTCATTGTAAATGTTAGATTCATCAAGATGAAAAGAACTAAATGCAGATTCAGCTTTATTTACCGAAGATCCACCGTTATCAAAGTTACTTAACTCAAATGCATGTAGCTTACCAATAGTAGCATCTAAAGAAACTGGCATATTAGGTACAAACCTTAATTCATTGATTGTAGAGACTCGGATTGCATAAGCCGATAGAAGGGTTCTTAACAACTTACTTGTTATATCCTTTTCTTCAATAGTTCCACCTACTCCTTTGATTTGATTGACAGTCTCCTTTAGTCTTGTACTGTACTGAGTTATGTTCTCACCTTCATTCATCCTCATAGATTCAAGTTGTCCCTTTAGACTATCTAATTTTGCTCTTTGAACATGTTCATCTCCTCCATATACTGATATGAGCTTATCCCACACAGCCTTTACATCATTGCAGCCTTCTAGATCATTAAACTCTGAATCGGTCAATGCAGATGTTATTTCAATCATTGCTTGAATATGTTCTTGCTTTGCCTTTATCTCTTCCATAGTCAATGGATAGGTGCTTGGTGTAACAAAATCATTCTCCAGATAGTATACAACATATTCTCCAACTCCTGATAGATGCAGCTTCATTCTTTTCTACCATGTAGAAAAACTTGACTTGTTCAGCTTCGGTGCATCCCCCTTATACATCTTTGGATCTTTAACTCAAGTGCCTTTAAACTTTTCTTCTTCTGATACTTAATATAAGTATAGATCCAATAACCAACAAGATGAGAGGGGGGGGTGAATCATACAAACTTAATCTTCCATAAAAACATCAGATTCAACTTCGGTAACATATACTTCAGCAATATAACCAAAACTATTAAACATGCAAACTCAAAAGCATATAAACATCATAAACCTCATAACACCAGATTTAACGTGGAAACCCAAATAGGGAAAAACCACTGTGGGATTTTGGACCCACTAAAAAATATACTCTTCTAGAGTATGCTTGGTTAAAAGCAAATCCTGTTAAAGATTACAAACACATTGCTAGATGTGACCTGGTTAAGGGATTTCCCTCAAATCTGTTAGGATCTTCACCTTGTTAGAAGTGACCTTGTTAAAGGATTTCAAACACTCAATCAGAATGTCACCTTGCTAGAGGGTTTTACAAATAAGACTGTTAAGTCCACTCGGTAAAGAGATTTTCTATCACTTTCACAAAATAACAGTAATAAAAATCTATCTGCAACTTCACATCTAAAATGCTAAAGCAGATTCTTATTTGCTCAATACAATCTAGACATAGAACTAATCTTGTCCATCTGTTGGGCTTCTATACTCTGTTATTCAAACAGGTCTTCAAGCTTCTGTGCTTGGTAATCACTATGTAGCATCCCTGTGCATACACTTGCTCGCATACATTGTTTATCAACAGTTTCCTATTTATAAACAATTAGGTAACCACATAATCTCCTTGATCACATTTCCCATGATCAATCAGAGCCATCAGATCTTCAATCCTATCCAGGTTCAATGTATCTTTCGATCTAAAAATGTTTTACCCCACCTTAGAACTTGCATACATTTCTTGGGACTTGTGCTAGGGTATTGCGGTTCAATCTGCACTATAGATCTTCATGCCAACTTCCCATTGCCTTAGATTCTTAACAAACTTCATGTACGACATACCAATCATTTAATCAGTTCCAACTCATCAACTTCCTTCATTAAATACCACATGTAAACATTTAATGCATTTTGTTTTAGTTCAGTTACAACTCGGTTACAACTTGGTAAATACTAAACTTCACTCGGTAGACATTCCGCCTTCATTAACCGATACTGATAACCTTAGGGTTTACCGACTAGGTTCTTTGCTTGGTAACATAGTGTAGACACTTAAAATTGTCCAGTCTAATTAAATAAATATTTTATTTATTTAATTATCTAAGCCTAATTCTTCTATTAATTAAATAAATATTTATTTATTTAATTAATTCATTTATCCTCTTCTAGCCTTATTTCTTATTTAAATAAATACATTTATTTATTTAAATTATCCTTTTCCTAAATTAAATAAATATTTTATTTAATTATCCTTATTCTTCTATTAATTAAATAAATCTTTATTTATTTAATTAATTCATTATCTTTTTCTACACGACACATGTCATTCATCTCTTAATTCATACACTACCTACCTCTTTCATTATTTTGGTATTTCTTTTACGTACCCTCTAATCCTAGCCGACCTCTCCTTTTACACCTCTCAATCTTAACCCTCCATTTCATATTGTGTCTTCTATTTAAGGAGATGCTTTCTTCATTATCAAACCCTAATGACTAATGACTAATGACTGATTTTGGGAGTACTTGGCTACACTACGATCCTACTTGCAACCACATTCCGTTCTTTGTTGAGCTCTTGTGCATATTAAAATCTGAGAGCAAATATATCAAGCAAGATCAATGGAGATAGGAAGAATGGAGATCCAAACCCTATTGGACATGTGATGGTATAATCTTTGTGATTTTGAGTTATTTGCATTGTCTTAGGTAATCTTCATATGTTATGGTGGATCTTTGTTCATTGTTAGGCTAGGGTTTTGTGGTTGAATTCATTTAGCCTTTCAATATTGTTATTATTGTTATCCATTTTCACCATATACATTTTGGCACGCCCGGTGGGACTCTTGTCCCTTTGCATTTAACATTTTTGTTGCAGATTTTGCATTTTTGAAGTTGCAGATCGGACAATTTTCGACGACATTTTAGGTTTTTCCGCGTCTGCGAGCGTTCGGATCACGTTTTTGTGTTTCAGAAGCGTCTGCAATATCATGAATCGTGTCTGTGTTTTTGTCAGAATTTATTTTGCAAGTTTTTGGAGCCGCGTCTGTGAATTGAAAACGCGTCTGTGTCGAATCTTCCCGCGTCTGTGTTCGAAGAAAACATCTGCGTTCTGTGAGCGCGTCTGTGCATCACAGAATCGTGTCTGTGTCATACAGACGTGTTTGTGTCTGGTATAACTGCGTCTGTGCTTTCTGTTTTGCAATTTTCAAATTTTTCTTTGATTCGAGTTTTCAGATTTTATACTTAGGGTTTCAGATCTGGTTTATTTTCGGCTAACCCTTGTAGATCTAGCTAACTAAGTTTGTGCAGCTTGCTTTGGAGGCAAAAAAATGTTTTTGTTGAAGGCCCCTTTTTCACAAAGTCTTTTGGGTTTTTCTAAAATTTACCTAACTTGTGTTCTTGCAGGAAGGGGTTATCATTTGAAACAACCCAAACTACTAACAATTTTGTTGCAGGGCCTTTGCTAGGGTTTTGTAATTTTGTTGTGTGCCTTGTTTTCATAGACTAGCAAACACTTCCATTGGTGCACTAAAATTGAATCATTGTCTTTTGTGTTTTGAGCAATAGGCTCTTTTTGTTCAATCTTTAGAGGGCCTGTCTTCCCGTGTGGTCATTAGGACTACTAGTGAGAAGAGAAGGACCCAAGTGGTAGCGAGGAAAACCCACCTCATCCAAACCACTATAATCAAATGTATTCATCGTGAAAACTATGAATAACGTGTGCTGATTAGTTCATACCGACACTATGTCTCCCCATAAACCCGTTTGATCAAATTTATTTGATCATTTGTAGGGCGTAACCCCTACCGGCTGGGAGCCTTTTGTATTTACAGAGCTGAAAGTGCCACATGTATGGCCACACGAGCGGATGCCCTTACTAGCACCTTTTTGTTTTAGAAGCCCAAATCCTTCTAGTTGTTGAGGCAGGAGGTTGGACCTCTGGTAGCGGCCCACACACATACAGTTCTTAGTAGAGATACAAAGTTCGCCATGGGGAGTTTTCATGGGGACTGATGCTTGGCTGACCCGAGAAGTGAGTGCCGAGGGTGGAGCCAGTGAGGTCAAGCATCTAAGTATCCGCTCTGAATAGCGTAGCCTCGGGGGTAAAACCCTATGTGGGATCAACAACTATTGTCTTGGCCAGCCCTAAGATTTGTGCTTGTCTTATGCTAAACACTCAAACATTCAAGACTAAACAACAAAACATTGTGTCTTTTGTGTCTTCAAGTGTATGCAAAACTTTTTACATCAAACAACACACTTTTGGAGTCTAGACAGTTTGCAAACATTGAGTCATCAACATTGTGTCCTCTTGTCATGAAAAACAGTCAAACAGTCGGATTTGGTCACAACAAAACAACTTCACAGATTGGAAAAATTGCACAAAGTTTACAGAAACGCATCTGTGTCTGTTTTAACCGCGTCTGGGTCATCTAAGCACGTCTGTGAAGGGAAGAATAGCGTCTGTGTTTTTAGAAGCATCTGTGTCGAATAGAGACACGTCTGTGTCTGGGTATCGCGTCTGTGAAGTATACAATCGCGTCTGTGTCCAGAATTGCAAAAATCTTTACAGTCCAGCAAACATAAACAAGAAAATCGCAGAAGCGCGTCTAGGTTTAACAGAGTAGCGTCTGTGTCAGGAAACCGCGTCTGTGAAGGTTATAGGCGCGTTTGTGTTCAAAATTGCAAAAAAAATTTCAGAGTCCAACAAACAAAGAAAATCAGTTTCGGAATACTTGAGCTTCCTAGGTTGTCTCTTCAGGTTTCATCTAGCATTCAACCTGTCCTAAGGTCTCATACAGTCCATCATTGCTTTACATCTCATTTTACATTCATACTTGTCTAAAAACTTGAGTCAAAAAGGTCACTTGCTTGTCCTCACTATACTCTTTCAACACACTACATACAACTACACTTTGCTAAGTGGTCCCTCATCAAGGTTTCTTACCTTTGGGTCTCATTTGGTCTTACTTAGAGTCAAGGTCAGCTTACCTCATCAAGAGAAACGATCCTCTCTTTGGAAGTCACACCTACTCTACTACTTACATACTTGGTCTTACACTTTGGACATTGCAAGTACACCTCAAGATTCATTTACATTCCATACAACTCTTGGTCTTCCATACTCTTTTCACTTTTCATCTAGTCTCTCACATCTTGGTCAAACACCTAGTTCATGGTTGAAACCCGCCTTCAAAAATCTAGGAGAATAGCTAAAGAAGCTCAAGAGTTCGTAAACATGAGTTCTTATGAGTATGACAATGATTTATTCTACAATCCTGAGCACACTACATTACCAAACATGAATGTTTATAGAAACAATCCAAATGTGGAAAACGCAAATACTATAAACAACAATGCTACACACAATGACAATGTTGACAACTCTTCAATACTATCAGCAAACATAGAAGAATCCATAATGAATCCTCATTTCAATAGATTGGTTGAAGAGATAATGAGGAGAGATCATCAGTACTTTTTACACATGATGGCACAAAGTGGAGCTAAAATACCGCATGATTTTGACTTATCTCAACTTATGGAAAGTCAACTCTCACAACAAACTCAACCCAACATGGATCAAAGGAGACCAAATAGTGGAGGAAATAGAGGACCGAATAATATGATGCCTGAGTCACCATCAGTTTTGCTTCAAAAACTAGGAATCCCACATACACAAGCTCAAACGTATGATACTTACACTCAAAGACCATCATGGAGGCCTTATGCAGAAAAATATGCACAATTACATGCTCAAGGTATGGATCAATCAAAACAAGTGGATACTCAAAGACATCCTCAAAATTTTGACACAAGGAGACCTCATGTCAAAATTGGGGGCAACACAATGGAAAATGAAATGCCTATTGAGTATGGTATATATGCACAAAACAGATATGGGGTCCCTCAACATGAAGTTATGCCAAGTGCTCCATATATGCTGCAACAATATAGACCTCCATATGGACATGTCTACGATCAGTATCAACCATACATGCAACAAGCTCCTCCTCAAATGGGTGTTTCAAACATGGGGTATGCTACAAGAAATCAATCTCCTCCCAAGAATAATTTGGAACAACAAATTAGAGATCTACAAAAGAAGATGGAGGACATGAGTACATCAAAACCAACATACACTATGAGAGATATATGTCCTTATCCCTTTGATAAGAGCATTCCAATGCCCCCATTTCCTGCACACTTTGTGACGCCAAAATTTGACAAATATAGAGGGAGAGGAGACCCCAAGGCACACATAAGACAATTCTTCACAGCCTACATTGAGGTAGTGGTAGAAGAAACATACTTGATGAGGTTGTTTCCACAAAGCTTAGGCGATCAAGCTATGGAATGGTTTTCTCAATTACCTCCCGGTATTAAGTCATGGGGTGACTTGGCAGAGGCATTCATTCAGCATTTCTCCTACAACATAGAAACAGATGTTTCAGTTACTACCTTGTGCAATACTAAACAAAAGGAGGGAGAATCTTTTGCGTCATTTTTACAAAGATGGAGAAATCTAGCCAGCAGATGCTCTTGCGAAATCCCGCAGAAACAAATGGTGGAAATGTTCACACAAAATGTTAACAAGGCTATTGGCTATGATCTTAGAAAATCTTGTTTATCTACATTCAAGGATGTTATTGAAAAGGGACTAGCAACAGAAAAGGTCTTAATTGAACAAGGAGTCAGCAAGATATTCAAAGAAAACAAAGATGACTTTAAAGGAAAAGACAAGCCAAGATTTTGGAATAAGAACAAGAATACAGTTAATGATGGTGTTGTTGATGCCAATACGATGCAAACCAAATTCATCTTTTTAGGATCAAGTTCTACAAACAATCAAGTGAATACTCAAACAACTTCTAGACCACGAAGGAAGTACACTCCATTGGGAGAACCACTTGAATCAGTCTTTAAAAAGCTAGTGGCAAGCAAAGTGATCACAGTTCCAGATTTTCCTCCATATGAACCAAAGGTCAAACCAAATTGGTGGAATGATGATGAGTATTGTGAATTTCATAAGAGCAAGGGTCACAAGATAGGTAATTGCCATCGATTGAAGAACATTGTGCAAGATCTCATTGATAGAGGCGACATTGAGATTGAGGGACATTCATCTAATCAAGAGCATGAGATGTTTAAGGAACCGTTCCCAAAACACGACAAAGGAAAAGGCAAAGTCACAGATGATCAAGCCAATTACACTAGAGCACCTTACAATTATGATTCTACTATCAATCACATCTCGATGGACAATCATATTTCTACTATTACTATCAAGAACAAAAATCCGGAGAATCCTTCTCAGAGACCCAAGATTGTCCTAAAGGGTGTGGGATCTTCCTTCGAGTCTACTTCTGAATGTCATGTTACAACTCGTCGAGGTAAGATTACGTTGCCAGGTGCCTCAACTAAGAATACCAATTCTTCATCAATCAAGCCTGAGTATGACCTTGTAGAACAGTTAGGGAAGACACCCACGCTCATCTCCATTCTTGAGCTTCTACGCATATCACCTGCTCATAAAGCTATCCTTGACAAAATCTTGAGAGACACTGCCGTCCCTACTGATCTGAATGTGGACCAGTTCCAAGCCATGGTGGGATACCTATCCGTTCCACACTCCCTCACATTCACAGAAGCTGATGACGCCTCCATAAGTCAGCCACATAATGCACCTTTACACGTTGAAGCCTTTATACATAAACATCGAATAAAGCGAGTCCTGATAGATGGAGGAGCAGGTCTAAACATTTGTACTTTGAGCACCATTAGACAATTGGGATATTCTGACAAAGCTGTGAATTCTACAAACCAAATCACCATCAAGGCCTATGATGATGAAGAGCGTTCATCCAAGGGCACAGTTACCTTACCGCTAAGAATTGGGCCAGTCACAAAGGATGTGGTTTGTCAAGTCCTAGATCTGGATCTCACATATAACATATTGCTAGGACATCCTTGGATTCATGAAATGAAGGAAGTCCCATCGACATACCATCAATGCATTAAGTTTCCTCATAATGGAGTCGAGGTAATGGTCAATGGTGATCCAAATCCGTTCATATATTGCAATAACTTGAGATCACATACTGAGACTATAATTCCCAGTAATCGTGAGGCTACTCCTTCTTCGACGTACATTGATCCTGAGTCATTAAAACCCTTGACATCCAAACAAGGTGAACTTAGAAGCAAGTTTCAAGACAAAGGCATGGGAGAATACACTTTGAATCAGACAATGTTTTTACGACAAGTCATGAGTTCTCCAAAAGAATACGGGAGGCCACATCCTAACAAGCAAATCTCCATCATGATACTCAAATGGGATCCTACTACCTTTCAAAGATGGGGTGAACTAGAAGAGGAAAATTTATACAAAATGCTCTACAAAGATGTTGAAGAGGACACACAAGATCAGATTATTATACCCTGTGAGAACTATGGCAAAGGCTTCAAAATTCTGCAAAGATTCGGGTATGATGGAAAAAGCCCTCTCGGGTTACGCAAAGAAGGCGTCATGGAGCCCTTACAACCTGAGTTAACTACAAGAAGGGAACGCTCAAAGGGACTTGGTTTTCTGAATTCCAAGATACACAATAAAAGAACAAAAGAGGCATTGTGAATCAAAGTTGCCGAAATTCAACAAGAGGACTACTATTCCACAGATTCTAATGAGTGGGAATGGGGTTCAGACAAATCCTCCAGTGACTATGAGCTCACCGAGACATTCAGAGAGCCAGATGAACCCACAGAAGAGGAGGAATTTTACAAAAAATTCAGAGTTGGTCAAGAACCAACCCATAAGGATCCCACACAGTCTTTGTTTCAAGGTCTTAGGTTGAAATCGCATAGGATGAGGACACCTGTCCCTGAAGGCGCTACTAGTGATGATAATTTGGATTCGCTCGCGATCGAAATTGATGAGGAGAGTGCCATCGATGACCTCGATGATTGTCTTGACATACCTGAATATAACCACATCTTCACTCTTCGCCCTGCAAACTCTGAAAACACTAAAGAACTTCCCCTTTTTCACCCCCAACTCATTGACTAGGATCATGAAGGACCAGCACAATTTGATACATTTCAAAATGATGAAGCTATTATTGACTATCTTGGCATACGCGATGATCTTCCCCCTGGGGACCACAAAGCAGGATACACCATAGAACTCAACAACATGGCATATTTTGGTGAGGGTGTCGGACCTTCCAGTCACAAAAATGTGAAAATAAGAACAAATCAAGGGTCTTATGGCGAAAACCACACTGTGGCGCTATCTGACTCCAAAAAAGTAAAAAGAAAGGACATATCTGAGGGCGAAAACCTCTCTGAGGCACCCGAAGATGGAAGGCTTGACATTCTCCCAGCATCATATGAGGAAAAATCATCCATGTTGGTAGAGGAGACTATAAAGACAAACATTGGTACGGAAGAGGTTCCACACAACATATTCCTGGCTCAATCCTTGACAGAGTCTGAGAGGGCAAAATTCATAAGCTTCTTCAAGGAACGACAAATCAACTTTGCATGGTCATACGCTGATATGCCTGGATTAGATCCGGATCTGGTAATGCATCATTTGACAGTCAAACCGGGGGCAAAGCCAGTAAAATAGAAATTAAGGAAAATACACCCGCAAGTGGCATTACTAGTCAAGGCAGAGCTGGAAAAATTATTGGATGTCGGTTTCATACGCCCAATTGATTATCCTGAATGGATCTCCAATCTAGTACCTGCCAGTAAACCAGATTGCAGCATAAGGATATGTACAGATTTCAGAGACATCAACAAAGCTTGTCCGAAAGATGACTTCCCATTACCAAACATTGACTTGATCGTTGATCTCACAGCAGGTCATGAAATGCTATCTTTAATGGATGGATTTTCTGGATATAATCAAATCAGGATTGCGCCTGAAGATCAACATAAAACATCATTCACTTGTCCATGGGGAACCTTCTGTTGGAATGTCATGCCTTTTGGGCTGAAAAATGCAGGCGCTACTTATCAAAGAGCGATGACCACTATTTTTCATGATCTCATGCACATAACAGTGGAAGATTATGTTGATGATCTCTTGGGAAAATCAATAGACAGAGATACACACTTGGACATACTTTCAGTTGTCTTTGATCGGCTGGAAAAATACAAAGTAAGATTAAATCCAAAGAAATGTGTCTTTGGAGTAACCTCAGGGAAGCTCCTAGGATTCATTGTGTCTAAAAGAGGAATCAAGGCCGATCCAACAAAAGTCAAGGCTATCTTGGACATGCTGCCACCGAGGAATATTAGTCAACTTCGATCTTTACAAGGGAGACTCCAATCCATACGAAGATTCATAGCACAACTTGCAGATAAGTGTAATCCTTTTCAGCACTTGCTACACAAAAACATCAAGTTCAAATGGGATGAGAACTATCAACAGGCTTTTCAGGTGCTCAAAGACTATCTTTTGAAACCACCAGTTTTGATGCCACCAATTCCAGATCAACCTTTGTTACTCTACATATCAGCTACTCCAACAGCACTAGGGGGACTCCTAGCACAACAAATAGCTGACGGCAAGGAAAAAGCAGTATACTATATCAGTCGCACATTGGTGGGATACGAGCTAAACTACACACCAATTGAGCGTGCATGTCTCGCTGTGGTCTTTGCTTCACAAAAATTACAACATTATATGCTCACTCATAAGACTAAGTTGATCGCAAGAATTGATCCATTAAAATACCTTCTCAAAAAAGCTACACTTACTGGGTGGCTGGCCAAATGGGTAATGATTCTGAGTGAATTTGACATCGAGTACGTAGATAGAAAAGCAATAAAAGGACAAGCAATTGCAGATCAATTGGCAGATGCTCCCATGATAGATGATGTTCCTCTATAGTCAGAATTTCCAGATGAAGCAATTTTAACAATATCACATGTGAAGCCATGGCAACTATACTTTGATGGCTCATACACACAGCATGGAGTAGGAGCGGGTATTCTCTTTATAACTACCCAAGGCGATTCTATACCAAAGTCATACCGCTTATCATTTCCTTGCACCAACAATATAGCGGAATATGAGGCATTAACAACTGGATTAAGAATTGCAGTTCAATGGAAGATCCAAGAACTTCGCATTTTTGGGGATTCTCAACTGGTCATCCGTCAAGCAACTGATGATTACCAAACAAAAGATGAAAAGCTAATGCCTTACAAACAACTGGTAGATGATTTGAAACAACACTTCACAAAGATAGATTTTGAGCAGATACCAAGAGAACAGAATTGTGCTGCAGATGCCATGGCTACGATTGCTTCGCTCATTGATCTACCACAAAATGAGACTTGCTATGAGTTCCTGGTAGACAACCTACTGATTCCTTCATACGAGATCACTCCTACTGAAATGATATGCATTGTTGGTCCTGAATCCCAGTTATATGGTTCCATATTCACATACCTTCGCGACAATATCTTACCTCCCGATCTATCAAACAACCAACACCGCACTTTCATTCGCCAATCCTCTCGATACGTCATTCTTGCTGATATCCTATACCGACGAGGTCTAGATGGCACTCTTCTTAGATGTTTAGACAACGACGA
This sequence comes from Cryptomeria japonica, assembly GCF_030272615.1. Taxonomy (NCBI): domain Eukaryota; kingdom Viridiplantae; phylum Streptophyta; class Pinopsida; order Cupressales; family Cupressaceae; genus Cryptomeria; species Cryptomeria japonica. The sequence goes on from NC_081415.1 coordinate 329,824,918, forward strand.
AGCTCAGATTGTGTTACGAGAAGTGCATGAAGGGATATGTGGTCCGCATACTAGTGGTCCTACCTTGGCCAAGAAACTCATCAGGACTGGATATTACTGGCCTACTATGGAAAAAGACTCATATCAGTTTGTCAAGAAGTGTAGGCAGTGTCAAATTCATGGAGACCTCATACATGCACCAGCACAAGAACTACAACCACTCGCATCTCCTTGGCCCTTTTGTCAGTGGGGACTCGATCTCATAGGCAAGATTCACCCTCCTTCTTCCAATGGTCATAAATTCATTATCACAGCTATAGAGTATTTCACAAAATGGATTGAAGTCGTGCCTCTCACACAAGTTACAGGGAAACAAATTGCTACCTTCATCCTGAACTACATCATTTGCCGATACGGGATTCCTACTTCCATTATTACTGATAACGGGCGTCCCTTCAAAAATCAGGATGTTCGTGAACTCTGTGACCGCTTCCATATCTCTCATCGTTTCTCCACACCATATTACCCCCAAGGTAATGGCCAAGCTGAGGCATCTAACAAAACAATTCTCAAAATCCTTAAAAAGACAGTCGACGATGCTGGCCGTAACTGGCATATCCAACTCAATCCTGCACTTTGGGCCTACCGTACAAGTGTCCGCACACCTACAGGAGCTACACCTTACTCACTTGTCTATGGCGCTGAAGCCATCTTGCCTATTGAGGTCGAGTTACCTTCTTTATGGGTCTCTTTGAGAAACATAATCAATGATGAAGATTACAGGGTCTCTCGCTTACAAGAACTAGAACTGCTGGAGGAACGAAGACATACTGCTTTTAATCATCTCAAGGCTTACCAACAATGAATGAGTCGCAGCTACAATCACAAGGTCAAACCTCACACATTTGAGGTAGGTGACTTAGTCCTCAGAGAAAACCCCAATAATCAGCAAGACAGAGATAAGAAGGGCAAGTTCGAACCAAACTGGCTTGGTCCTTACATCATCACAGCGGTATATGGATCTGGAGCATATCAGCTCTCAACTACAGAAGGTGAACCCTTGGAGGATCCTATCAACAGCATGCACCTTCGCAGGTTCTACACATAATTTTCTGGAATATCCTAATTCAAAAATACAAAAAAATCAAAAACATTGCAAAAATACAAAAAAAAATTATAAAAACAAAAAAAATCGTTACTTGGTGAAAACCTGGCAAACAGGCGCCTTGTGACACAAAAAAAAAAAAACATTGAAAATTTGAAAAATGTAAAGAGAAATAATTTCGTCCAATGGTGAAAACCACTTCGGTGGCGCCCTGGGCAAGTACCATGGTGAAAACTGGGTCACCAGCGCCATGCGTAGAGACTTTGCTCCTCCCTCTTTTAGGATTCTCTTTCATCTTTCACTTTGCACACACTCACAACCTATTCGTTCATAACAAACTTACCCATTCCCATCATGGCTTGTTATTGATCTACCTAAGATTGGTTTGCCATTCATAATAAACCTCCCTTTTCACTCCCTTTCCATCCATAATAAATCAGATCCTATCTGTGACTACGGCAAATCCTACATCTAGTGATGGGTGTGGAACTAAGAAAATCACATGTTTCGAGGAGTACAGTTTCTTCCAGCTTCCTTCAAGTCTATCCGCGCGCAATCCGCAATAAAGCAACATCTGCATCGCCAGTCCACAATAAAGTTTCATCTTCTCCGCAATAAAGTATCAGTTTCATGGATTCAGTCAGTTTCAAATGAGACACAGCAGCAACAATGAGCTTCAACAAAATCAAATCTTTCAACAGACTCAGACAACATATGGTTCAGTGCTATCTATCCTTTTTGTGAAAGTGAACATTGTGACCACAATCAAATAAGACTTATACAAGTGACAAGAGACACTAAACTTGAGGACTACAGTGGATGTTGGTGTCGAGTCTTGGTTTTCTTTTGATTTTATCTTTTGGTGACATGTCTTTTAGCTTTTTCGGGATGTCTCTGACTAGAGAATCTATCTCCAGGATGTCTTTGACTAGAAAGGCGAGGATGGGGTATCGTCACCTATTTTGTTTGCTGTCTGTGGATTGTCTTTTAGTAATGCTATGACTTGTCCAAGGATATGAGGACACTGTGAGTCTAGTATGAACTAGGGCATTCCTTGTTTGTGACTATCTTATCTCCATGCAAATAGGTACAATGACTTTCTGGGCCAAACAAATGCCTCGATTGTCATAACCTATTTTGCCATAATAAAGCTCAATGATGATAACGCACAAGAAGCTCTTTCACTTTCATATCTTCTGTCTTCCATCCCCCTTTCTTGATTGACTTCCATTGTCCTTCTCGAGTTCGCGTAGCCCGCTATCACATGACTGAGTATAATGACACACCAAAAACATTTGCATTTCATATAGTTACACCTACATCACCACATATAAGCATTTCATACATACATATAAATATCACAATTGCATCACATGCTACATACAACACATGTTAGCACATCTCACATTTTCATTATGTAAATAATCATTTGCATTATCATATTCATTTGTATTACATACATTCACATTTGCATCATGCATCAGATCTAAAACATAAAAGAACAAAAATATTGCATTGCATCTATCACATAAAACATACATCATCGAAGCATACATCACAAAAGGTACACATGCATATAGCTGCCACAAAAAATGGTGAATCATCTCATATATAATCAAATGTGTCATGATACAATGATGTCAAAAGAATCATATGGCTACAAAATCACCCGCAGGTGTCTACAATACAAAAAGGGTACATATACTGATACAAAGGGGAGCCCTCTATGGCTATGATGAACTCCCTCCCTCAGAGCCGCCTGGCCTCGACGGACGCTGAGCTGTAGATGGACCCGCTCTAGGATCCCCCTGCCTATCTGGTGGTGGTGGAGGACCCATAACCCCACCACTAGATGCCTACCTCCTCCGACTCCCTCCCGTAGCCGTCGCTGTCCGTGATGGTCTATGGAAGCTCCTTGCTCGCTGATCCGCTGGCACTGCACCATAGTACAGGTCTCTCCAGTAGCCAATCTCCTCACCAGCTCGCAGCACATATGCGTAGCCTGCCCCTGCGTCCTCTGCCGCTTGTCTCCCTGCCCTCAGAGCTGTCTCAGCCTCAGTATATCGCTGAATGGCCTGATCCCTCTCTCGCTCTGTATCTCGGAGCCTGATCCTGAGGCGATCCCTCTCCCGCTCCAACTCCTGGATCTGGCCCGTTATCCAACATAGGCAGATACTCCTGCAGTCAAACAATCAATCATGTCAGTTATCGTGGCATTCACTGTTTATCACACAATGCTACTTGCTATCTAAATGCATATGGTTATCTATCCTAGTGACACTCACTGTTCATCACAAAGTGTTGCTATCTATCCTAGTAGTGCTCCCTATTCATCACAAAGTACTACGTGTGTGACATTCCCTATTCATCACAAAGTGTTACTCACATTCGCACTCCCTGTTCATCACAAAGTGCTACCTATCCTGGTACTCCCTGTTCATCACAAAGTGCCTTGATCTATCCTAGTCTTCCTAGAGGACCTGTTTGAGTGTATCCTCTCAGTAGCTTATCCAATCGATAGCGTATGTTCATCACAGAATTGCCGATTTGACCTAGAAGACTAAAACCATGCATTTTAACACATAAACGCACTTTAAACTCATAAACGCGCTTCTAGATTGCACAAACGCGCTTCTGCGACACAGACGCGCTTTCTGAACATAAACGCGCTTATATTATGCACAAACGCGCCTATGGAACCTAAATGCGACTTCATGACACAAACGCCTCTACAATACCTAAACGCGCCTGCAATCAATGCAAACGTGGTCCCAGGCATAGACGCGCTTGGAACCAACATAGACGTGCCTGGCACTAACACAGACGCGGTTGCACGTTTTTGCATTTTTTTCTGTACCCTATTCCTAAGCGCATTTATTGCTACCTACTGAGCATTAATGACAAAAATTGAAATGCGTGAAAGTACGAGGAGGTTTCATGGTACTTACCGGCTCTCCTGCCTCTGCTGGCCTCTGAAATCGGCGAACGCGGTCGAATCTGTGTACGAAGGCCATTGCTGCTGACTGTTGCTGCTCTTTTCTCGCTCTGCACTGTGATCTCGTGAAGGTGTAGATGACAATGAGGATGTCTTTTCCCCCGTGGTCTATCTTATAGACTACCCCTAGCCTGCATTTTCCCGAGTCAGTCTTCTTCATCCTGTGACTCTGTCACTTTATCCGGTCTGTCCATTCTAGCCTTTCTTTCTTATCGAGAGATTGTCTTCAATCTTTTCCGACATTTTCATCCAATCTCTCGAGGGGGCATATTATTCCCATACTGGGGCAACTCTGTATCAGTTCATCTTATCTTCTTTGAAACAACGCGACAAGCCGCATTGTCTCAAAGAGGGGCAAAATGTAGACACTTAAAATTGTCCAGTCTAATTAAATAAATATTTTATTTATTTAATTATGTAAGCCTAATTCTTCTATTAATTAAATAAATTTTTATTTATTTAATTAATTCATTTATCCTCTTCTAGCCTTATTTCTTATTTAAATAAATACATTTATTTATTTAAATTATCCTTTTCCTAAATTAAATAAATATTTTATTTAATTATCCTTATTCTTCTATTAATTAAATAAATCTTTATTTATTTAATTAATTCATTATCTTTTTCTACACATGACATATGTCATTCATCTCTTAATTCATACACTACCTACCTCTTTCATTATTTTGGTATTTCTTTTACCTACCCTCTAATCCTAGCCGACCTCTCCTTTTACACCTCTCAATCTTAACCCTCCATTTCATATTGTGTCTTCTATTTAAGGAGATGCTTTCTTCATTATCAAACCCTAATGACTAATGACTAATGACTGATTTTGGGAGTACTTGGCTACACTACGATCCTACTTGCAACCACATTCCGTTCTTTGTTGAGCTCTTGTGCATATTAAAATCTGAGAGCAAATATATCAAGCAAGATCAATGGAGATAGGAAGAATGGAGATCCAAACCCTATTGGACATGTGATGGTATAATCTTTGTGATTTTGAGTTATTTGCATTGTCTTAGGTAATCTTCATATGTTATGGTGGATCTTTGTTCATTGTTAGGCTAGGGTTTTGTGGTTGAATTCATTTAGCCTTTCAATATTGTTATTATTGTTATCCATTTTCACCATATACACATAGTATAGTATTAACCTTACAATTTACAACATATGTATGATGTTAAAACAATCTAAACATCATGATCTCATCATTGTTTGACTCGGTAATAGTTGCCCATTGAATACCTTATTCATCCCCTTATTCATCATATTCTTTCTGTGTCTTTTTCTAACATCTTTATACTCTTCAAATCATACTTCTCAAGATATGGCAACATCATACTGAATTAGAAAATCAATTTCTTGACATCAATGACAAAATAATAATATCAAGACAGTAAACATCTTTAATCAGTTATATCCATAATCATCAACAACCTTCTCAATATCCTAATTGAAATGCCAACAATCTTTCATTGTCTGTTATAATGCTATATTGCCAACAATTTTTGTTGTGGGATTGCAAAAGAGAACCCAAACGTGCACGCAAGAAGTTCGATTCCCTATGGACAAACCTGTTTATGATTAAAGAAATGGCTGGAGAAAATTCTTTCTACTTGGCATATCTGGATAGTACACAATTGCCTCTTGCTTATAATGGGTAAGACTTGAAGCTTTGTAGTTGGCTTCGGCCTTTTATCGATAAAAAAAAAAGACTTGAAGCTTTGTAATTGATTTTTGAGGCTCCTAGGTTATGTACTATAGTTTCCTTTTTTTGTCGGCTTCTGTAGCTAAGTCCCATTTTTGGTGTGACTCTATAGTCCTTAGGAATAAGGCTTTGTGCCAGGTTAATCTAGGTTCTCTACATCTTCCTAGTCCTTGTCCCTAGTTAGAGCCAATTGTTACTCATCATTTTCACTAAGTTAGAATAGTTCCTTTGGGTCATTATGCCTCTATTTATTCCTTTCGCACTTTAAATTCATTAGTTCCTAAAACGTCTAATCGACTGATCAACCTTACTTTAGGCATCAAGTCTCACATTAAAAGGGGCCCAACCCTTTGATTTATCAATTTATCGCTATTTGATGGAAGTGTAACTCATTTGGTCCTTATTGTCATCAAGTCTCGTTCCATCCGATCTCCGACTCCCGATAGTGTTGTATCAATGGAACCCTCACAAGTCTCATATCGACCAATCACACTTTTTAGGATCTTTTACACACATTCTATTGTTCCAAGGTTCTTAAAGGACACGATAGCCCGAGATGCTCCGACAACAACAACCCCATGATCAACAACTTGTATGGTGATGTCAACACAGTACCAATTAGCACACATATGTATGCCACCTTTGCTTTGATCATTTGTATTCAAACCTTGTAGTGAATTAGAACGTGTACTCAAGCAAAGGCACAGAAACTAGCGCAGTATAACAGATGCGGTAGAAGAAGACCAAGAAGTAGCAGATGATGCCACAAAGCTAGAAGATGAAGAGGCAAATGAGGACATGGTGGTTCTCTAGTTGTTCTTTAGTTAATCTGTTTAATTTTTAGGTTCCTTTCTCAAAAACTATTGGTTATGGTGGACCCTTTTCTATTTTTAAGTTATGTTTTAAAACTCTCTTTACTCGGTTGTCCTCAAGAAGATGTTATTTTTAATTAGTTATATGTTGAACTATTTAATGGATGAGGAACCGGTTGAATGGGTTCCGAGTTTTGGTATCTATCTAGTTTTTTTTTTCCAGTTAACAATAGCATTGCAGACTTGGAAAAGTTTAATTTAATTCTCTTTGGAACAAACTTTGTGCTATTTCGACAAGAATTTCAATTTATATATGATTCTATTATCTTATATCTAGATCTGAATGATTCATTGAATGCTGGAATATCTGTTCTTTGATTGTAGACTTTGTGTTATGATGGAGAGTGGTTTCCTGTGTTGTGTTGAATTCGAGATAGATATTATGCATGTTGTTGTTACTGATTCTTTTCTATGTAAAGGTCATTTATAGGTAGCGATATTTGTATGGATGTTGGTATATGATTTATAATTAAATTTTGTGAGAGTTGTTCTTCATGCTTTGTTGTGAAGATCATGTGGTATTAATGTCATCTTTCTTTTCTTTATAAAGTTTTTAAAGCTTGCCTTTCCTGCTTTTTGGTTAAAAGCATACCCTAAAAACCTTAAATTACATCATAAGAGGAAGTTGTACCTCTCAAATTCAGAGGAAAGTTGTAGAAATATTCACAAATTCTCCAACTATTTGTTAATGATTTGTTCTCAAGTTTGGGCTAGGAGTCAATATTGCAATAATTTAGAGAACAAAATCTATTAACTAACATTGTTATCCTCCAATACCCTGAAATTGAGATTCTAGACAAAGAGATTCCAGAAAAGAATTTTATTTATCCATCACTCCCACTCACGTATATTAAAAGTTGATGTGTTTGAATTCTTAACAATACGTATAGCCAATGTAATCATTTTCCCTTTGGCAATCTTCATATATATATATATAAATAGTAGCATATAGATTCTCTTAATCATCTGGACATTTTAAAGGTAGTATTGATAAGGGGCATTTATTATTATTTATTTGTTTACTTATTAGTCTTCTCATTGCAATATTATAAACTCATAAAGTTTATATATATATGTCTCTTTTCTATACCCAAAATTGCATAAATGCTTCTCAAGCTTACTATAATTGTATCATACTGTTGGAGCTCAAAATTGCAGATTACTAAACTCTAAGAGAATGCCAAACTCTATGAGCAAGATACGTAGTTAATTTTGGCCATCTAGTGGAATGAACCTTCAAGGTTGCTAATTCCCTACTTCTTTTGGTTCTGCTAAACCAAGGTGGGTATAACTTCTCACCAAGTATCTTTTCCTGATGAGACTCAAGCAGATTATTGTACAAAATTGTTCTAAGGTCAATATAAAATTGGCATTAAAGTTTTGATATGACCTACTACCTCTATCCTTACTTCTTACTTCAAAACTTAAATTCAAATCTTATTAATTGTGATTCTGGAATTATATATTTATGATTAAGACTAGTGCCTTCTTTACCTATTTGGGCTCACAGTCTTGTGAATTTCCTTTCTTATATTCTCCTCGTTAGACAGTAAAATTACCATCCACTGTCAATCCTTCCACACTTAATGATTCAATTTCAATATGATAATTACTATACATGCAATTTTAATCTTTCCTAGAAAGAGGCTTATATAGTAATTAACCCAAGAGAATATTTTATCTTGTTCGCACCACACAACAACGTAGCAAAATGAAAATAATGAAATGACCACAGTATGCAAAAAAAATTGGACAACCTTTGATTTATTAGCACCAAAATAACAAGCTCGAATTGAAAAGTATCCACAATAATCCTTAACATAGTATAGGAAATGAAATAAAACTAGTCTGTATTACTGGCAAAAATATAAAAGTATATATTTTTCATCATGTCTTGCACAAAATAAATGATCTTCCTTTTATAATGAGAGATCAAACACATATGAAACATCATGTCCTTTTAGAAATAAAACATAAGTTAGTTACATAATGTAACTTACCAAACAAGTCTTCTAACGATTTAAGAGAAACAAATTCACTCCCCCTAAGTGGTCTACATATTCTTACTCTCTATAAGTAGTGATATTTGAGACAAAATGTCTCATAACATATTCTTTTCAATAGAGATTATTCAGAATGATCTTCATGTTGTCAAGAATATGATCTTCATCATTGATCTCCTCCAGTGCTCGTGGATGTTCCCGTGACAACAACTCTTTCCATTGTTCCTGAGGCATTGGTGTACCATCATCATTGTTTGATAGTGCGGGGAGACTTCTAGTGTCTTCTGTATCTAACTATTTCATATCATCATTCAACTCTTCTTTGTACTCCATCTGTTTTGATGACAACTTTCTGACATTCTTTGGTAACTTGGAAGATTCGGGATCTTGCACCTTATCGACTATTTCTTTCACCCTTTCTATCAGCCTAGCATGTTCCTATAATGTCATGAAGGTTGCCACATAAGTATTCCAATAATCATTTGCATACTGCATCATTTCATTGAACCTATGGGTGACTAGTCTTGCCATCATGTCATAGATATTCTTTTTTCTTTGTTCTTCCTTTTTCTTCAATTTCTTCAGCAACTTCTCTTTCCGATACCTCCAATAATTTGTGTCTTGTAGTGCTTCAGTAATTTTCTACTCCCGTTCATAAGAAAATTCTTCTTGTTAGGAATCAGCCTCAACTCCTCCTCCAACTAATGAACTTGTTCCTCTGCTTTCTCATATTTTTCCCTATAGGCGTCTCTTTCTTTCACTACATGTTTTATCTAGGCTTTGGTGAATTCTGCCACATTAACATTTAGGTCTACAGTTTCTAATGGATCTGTTTAACCAACCTTTTGGACCATGAGATGATCGAAAAATTTATTAGTCTCTAGTAAGGCGGGCATTTTATTCCTTGGATATAAGGCCCACTACAACAAAACCTTCTTGTTCGGGTCGAAACCAGAACCATAGTAGATTTTGTCAATATCTTGTAATGGAATTTTCTTTTGAGTGTCATGGCTCTTTACAAAGCTATCAAATAGTAGAGTAGAACTCATATCCCATCTAGGTACAATTAGTACATCGACATCTTGCATGAGCTGTCTTCCCCTAACAGGGGTCATGGTATCAATTTCATTATCTACATCTTGTTGCAATTTGTCAAGTAATTCACCCTCATTTTCCTATGTAACTTCACCAACTTATTGCCTAAGCATTTTTTCCTTTGTACTTATACATGAATGTCTTGAACTCTTGAGAATGAAAAACTCATCATTAAAAATAAAATTTTCACCAACAAGCTATTTGATATCCTCTCTTTCAGCTATAGCTTCTGCAATAACCTCCTCTCCTTTTGAGACATGAGATGGATCTTGCTCTTGGATGTCCTCTATATCACCTTGTATTGAGGGGGTAGGCTGTGGTGATATATGCAGAAGAGGTGTTACAACTTGTACATTTCTTCCCAAGGGCTTTATTGTATCTCTATCCAAAACACTCGTAGGGACTCCAATTACTCCACCCAAATGAGCAATTTTTTCATTGATGCGAGCAATGGGGTTTTGATTATCTAAATAAACATCATCTTTCAACAAGTTGTGATTCATTTTTTATTCTTTGGCCCTAGTCACCTTGTCAGAAGCTTCCAACTTATCCATAGCTTGTGCCTCACTCAAGTATCTGATCAAGTCATCATATACAAGTGGAACATGCTCTCAAGTATCTGATCAAGTCATCATATACAAGTGGAACATGCTCATAAGAACATAGCTTTTGTGATTATTTTGTCGAACTCATGAATCTTTCAGGATCAAAATTGACCCTAGGTTCATCCTGTGTTAGGCCAAAGCATTCCAACTTATTTTTTATGAGATCGTAACCTTTGGTGGAGGAAACTGTAAATTCTCCAAAGCATAGGTACCTAGGCATAAGGGACTGTTTCCCATGAGCTCCTAAATGTGTGGAGGTTGCTTCAACAAGTTGTCTTATAATCTCCAAGTAAGAAATATTGTTTTTCACCATTTTAGGGAGTATCAGAGGGGTATCTTCAAATCCACACACTCTGATTTTGGTATAGTCCTTGAGGGCATACCAAACTCCCCAATTGTGATTGACTAGCTGCTTCTCATCATACTCTTTAGGCCTAAGAAATTTCTGAATTTCTGGGGTTAGGGCATAATTGTATGGTCAACCAAGAAGTTGACACAAAGGTTTAACAAAGTATTCTTTGAAATACAAGTATTGGGACCATGAGCACCTCGGATCCCATGCAGTTATCCACATCTGCATTGATTTCCTCATGCCCTGTCTATCGTACTCATTAACTCTAAAACCATCAGTCCACATATCCAATCCTTGCCCAGCAGACAAGAGCATGTGCATAAGCACAAAATAATGTTTGAAATAAATTTCATTAGGGTTAGCTTTGATTTTCTCCAATCCATGATTTATCTGGTTGACAATCAATGACACATAATCAAAGGGCCGAGAATCATGCATTTGCATGTCCACAACCAATACCATAGGAGCTACATCCATAAGAATTCTAGTCTCAATCCCCATAATTTGATAAATTGAATAATATGTGTACTTGAAGTATTCTTCAAATAAATCTAACTCATATGGGGGCTCTTCATTCTCATCAAACACCCTAAGATTATTTCCATCTCTAGGCCTATGAGCCGACAATCTCCACCTCTTGTACACGTCCTTAAGTTTGGAATACTCATTTGTCAAGAGAGTAATATCAATAGGTTGTTCTAAGGTTAGGTATAGGTCAAACACTTTGGACATGTAGTCCCTTGTTATAGGCAACATCGGCTTCCCGATAGCATCATAAATCACTTTGGCTGCAAGATCATAATTCTTGGCTAGCATAATTATCAAATCAACACTAACAAAGATGTCGGGGACTACTAATTTTGCAACATTAAAACCCATGAGTTGCAAATATGTTCTGCCCTGTTTCTTTTTCTGAAATGATACAACATCAACTTATACCCTCTCTTAGGTGTTCAAAAATCCCCTAGGTTCTCATACTTGTCTCCTAAAAAATCTGATTGAGATGACCTTTTTGACTTGGGGCTAGAATCAGGAAATTGATCTATTAAACCTTGATTTAGGTGCCTTCCCTCCTTTTGTTTTTTAGGTTTTGGTTCCGAGGGATTCTCTGTTTCAGTTTCCTTTTCCTTTTGTTTTCTAACCCTAGGCTTTTTAGATGGACCCTCCATCGTGACAAAAACTGAACAATTGAATTTGAAAAGATGTTCTCTAGAATTGGGCACTTACTTGTAATGGAATTACCAACTCTAAATTTTTTGCTTGCTTCTTAATCTGAAATGCTCTAGCCTTCATTGTTTGGATATCCCATAGTGACTTAATGAACACAAAATCTGCCTTTTAAAGTTTAGGAATCATCACTTCGAGGGATAGTTGCAGAATGGTCATTAAATGCCTAAATTCAAAGTTCATGTGGCATAAAATCAAGTTGGCGGATATTAATGTTGAAGTATTGTACGCTTTGTTTCACCGCCACTTGGGCTTTTTGGTGTAGGTAGTGTAGACGTATAAAAAATGACCATATTCCTAAATGAATATTTTATGTTCATTTCTCTATTTAATTAAATCCAATTTAATTAAATTATCCACATTCCTCTATTTAATTAAGCAAATTACTCAATTTATTTAAATTAAATTCACTAGACTTCTTTTTACCATTTAATGAATAAATCATTTTATTCAATTAAATTCCCCCTATCCACTTTTAATTAAATTCAAATTTAATTAAATAGTTATCCTAAATTGAATAAATCTATTTTATTTAATTTCCCCAAATTGCAACCAAATTGAATTAAATCATTTAATTCAATTAAATCCTATTATCCATCCATCCACTTGCATTTTCCTACATCTCCCACTTGCCTTCCTAAACCTATTTCTAATCCCTTCTAGACTCTTCTAATCTCTTCTAATTAGCCTAATGCATCTTCTAAACTTTGTCACATCCCTAAGCAAAGGGAGGTCACTTCTCAAAAACCTCAAAGTCTTTAATAACCATTAAAGGCTTCAAGTTTTCAACCACTTAATTCCCCAAAGTCTTCATAACCATTAATGGTTAACTCAAACCCTCTTACATGGTTAAAGAATTTCTTTTAACTCAACCTTCATCCAACCCAAGGGTCTCATCAAGCATTCATTGCTTTGACCATGGTTATTCCTTAATCATTTGCACAAGGGTTTATCCTTGGATTAACTCTTAATCTAATGGGTAATCTTAACTTAGACTTGACTCTTACCCTCTAGATAACCATAAGGTCTTCTCAGGCATTTAATGCCTCCAACCCCTTCTCTCAACCCAACCCTATGTTGACACTTGTCACCATTTCATTGGTGCAAATTGTAAACATGGATTCCCAACTTTCAAACTCAACCCTTGATCAACTCTTTCAATCCTGACCATCCATTGCCCTGTTTTTGCTATAAATAGAGCTCTCATTCCTCCATTTTAAATCATCCTCCAAAATTTGTAGTATCATACTTATGCTCAAATACATTCAAGCTTTCATATCTCATTTTATGCTTAACATTTAGCCTCTCTTTTAAATAGGAATTAATCTAAATATGCTAATTTAGAGTATGTTCCTTATCATTAGCTTAAATCATAAACTAATATAGTATGCTAGGATAGTTTGTTTACTAACCTTGTCATCTTATACTTAGTTTATTGCATTTCTAGAATCATGCATAGCTTAGAATGCATTTCATTCTAAAAATCTATCAAAGCATCCCTCGTTCTTGCACTTGCCATCCCTAAACCATTTTGCTCAGTGATCTGAGAGCAAAAACATTGGTTTGAGGGACATTGTAAGATAGAGAACCATGGGACCCACCTTGGGAAGCTGAGTTATGCTTCATCACTCCATAGCTTGCACCAAGAAGTCATGTGTGTGTGTGTGGACAAGTATTTTGGAACATTTTTCACATATTGAGTTCTATCGACCCGCTTTTCTCGCATACATTTTTGGCGCCCACCATGGGCCCTACCCCATATATCAAATGGGTTTTTAAAATTAACTCATTTTGCAGGTCTGCGGGAAACAGGAATCAATGCATGGGAAGCATTCCCTAGCACATCCGGTTAACAGTCTAGCGCGTTCCGCCTACTGTTTAGCACGTGGGATCTCTACTCTAGTGCGTAAAGTCCTTACTTTAGTGCATAACCCCCACTAAACTTTTCCTGTAGGTTTCAGTGCGGAAGAAAAATAGAGTAGCGCATCTGCAAAATAGATTGGCGCTTTGGGTCTGTCAGATAGTGCATCCAGTTTACCATCTAGCGCTTTAAGTCCATCATCCAGTGCATAAAAACCATCTTTTAGCGCATCAAAACATCACTTTTCTATAGATCTCAACGCGGGAGAAAAATAGAACAACACTTCCGACGCACAGAGTAGCGCATCAAGAAAATAGTGTAGCGCATGTGGACATAATTGTAGCGCGTATAGTCCTTTCTATAGCGCCTCACAGATAGTGAGCAAGAAAAATACAATTGTAACCGAAATAAAAATTTAGGCTTGTAGAAGTCCACCGAAATCCAGATTTTCTAACTGGTGGATTGAAATTTTGTAGGACTCTAACAATTTTCTTACAGGTGGAGCGGGACATTTTCTTTTAAAGTTTTTTCTTTTGTTGACCACCAAGATCGAACATTTTGTTTTGTTGACCAATTATTTTTCATAGATCAGGTAATCATTGCCTTATAAGGATAAAATAAACACCATGTTTTCATGGAGCAACATCTCCATATAGATTTTAGCAAATAACTGAATTGAAAGGCTAAAAAGAACCAACTTGATTGCCTTGTCTTGAAAGTGGAAGGAATATGCTCTCCCCTTAACTAGGTGATAAAAAATCCAGACCACTCTTACAGCTTTCTGTACTTCAAGCATTTACATCCTTTATCAGGCCTGCCTTCCCGAGGAGTTGGAATCAACTCTTAAAGCCGTTTATGGCCGGTGTGAAGGGAACGACCTAAGTGGGGAATGACTTTAACGCCAAGAAATCCAACCCACTATAATCAAACGTGGAAAGTGATGAAAGTCCTTTTCAACGGTTACGCGCAGTGATTAGCCTTCCCCCAGTATCCTTGAGATACGTAAAGCCTTTGTTCTAAAGGTTGGGAAGCCTTCTGAGGGAGTTTATCACTGATGACCGAACGGGAAGCCTAATTATGAACCATAGAAATAGAAGCTTTGAACCGAGTCAGTAACCAGATATTTATAACATCATAGTGCAAGGGTGGGGAAGAATCCGCCCCCAAGATTACTCACCATATATCTCTCAAGATAACTACTCAACTGTGAAGCAATTCACTTTGGGTTACTTTCTGGCAAAAGGCAAAAAAAAGGCGCCCTCTAGGGGGTGACACGACTGTTTGAGCTGACAGACTATCGAGACTAGTGGGCTATGATGTTATTTATGACCCTTGACTAGAGAGTCTTTCTGATGTGTATTTATTCATATCAAAACCTATTAAAATATTGGGGATTTGAACACATCCTCGCAGAACATACACTTTTTGTTAGATTAGGCAAAATGGTTGTGCCTTTTATGCTGTGTTTGCATTTATTAATTCAAAAAATCATCCATCAAACTTGAAAAATTCACAACAAAAATTCAAAATTTAAAAAAATTCAAACAAAAGAAAAATCAGGGCAGATTAGCACATAAGAGCAACTTCTTAGCGCTTAAAGTACTTATATTAGCACATCCAAACATCTAGTTAGCGCATCGGTTCCAAACAATAGTGTTTTATCCCAAGTCAAAATAGTGTAAAATCCTTTAGCGCATCAAAGAAACAGTCTAGCGCGTGGAAACAACAGTTTAGCGCATGAAATCCAAATATTAGCGCATAAAGTTCAATAGTTAGCACGTGACAGACCCAGAATAGTGCATATCTTTTTCAAACAACTAGACAACAATTTCAAATAGTCAAAACTTTAGCGCGTGTCTGGGGGTAGCCTAGTGTGTGTGGTTATTATTTTAGCACTTAGAGGCATTTCAGTAGCGCATGTAGTCTCTGTTCTAGTGCGTGATTCAAAACAGAAAAATAGAGGGCAAAACCGGGAGGAATTTTAAAATTTTCAAAAACATTTTTAGAAACCTTCTCCATCAGACATCATTTTTCATCAAATGAGAATAGCAAAAACAAACCGTTAAGACTGTTTCTTAAGCTAATTTGTGTCAAAACAAAAGTTGTAAAATCCTAAACGAATCGCACGATAAACGACATCTCTCTTATCATAATCCGGAAACCTCATCATCAGTATCAACATAATCCTTTACCATCTTATGGATTTTATCTCACAAACACCACTTGTTTAAAATTTTCAAGTTGTCAAATCAAGTTTCCATATCGGGAAACTTTTATCCATATCATTTGACACGCTTTGTTGTGAAGGGGCATCTAAACCTTCACTCTGATAGAGTAAAATTTGAAATTTTTCAAACAAGATCAACCAAATCCAAACCAATCAAAGGAAACCATTGATCACTCATGCATGACTAATCCTCATATTCTGAGAAGAAAGAACCTTTATCGTAACATCACATTGAAAAAACAACCTAGTTTTTCCAAATTCATCAAAAGAAACAAGTTCTTATACATCAATCGTCAACTATTCAAATCTCATCAGGTATTTCTTCATCATGTCAAACGCTATATCCAAAACAAATCTAGCGAATTTGACAAGGAACCCTTGAAGACAAGAGCATACTGTCAAAATTCTGCTTTTAATCAAACCATAAACCACAGCGGAAGAAGCAATCCAGCATTCTTGCTCGACGACTGTATCACTTATAACACATCTCGACCAGAACCACCCACCCCCGAACAACATATCAAAGAGGCTTTTGTCCCTTTCATCAGTGAGAGTTTCTACTAAAATGCCTGTTACTCGCTCTCAAAGAAACAACAAAGCAAGACACCCGCTGAGTCTAGTATGAATCAAAGATTATCAAATCCTTTTGAAGTTCCACCCGTAGAAGAACCTGAAATTACTGAAGCACTTATTTGGGAATGTCAAGAAAACCCTTCATTCCAAAAACTTGTAGAAAAGCTCATGGAAAATGACAAAGAAAAATATCTGCTTATGCTTACAAGTAAAGGCATTAAACTTCTCGAAGATTTAGACTCAAACATCTTTAAAAGTGGATCTCGACAATATGCATATCAAGAACAACAAAGAGAAGAAGAAACCCATAACTTTGAACAACACATTCCAGAACAACGCATACCAGAAATGTGTATACCTGAGCTAGAAACACAAGAGCAAAATATACCATTTACCACACCTTTTCAGTTGAGAACAAATACAAGGGAAGAACTTTTCCCTCGATAAGACAATATACTTTTGGCTGCCCTTACTCAACAAATGCAAATGTTGCAAAGGCAAATACAAGATATGCAACAAGGGACAACAGCACGGTACTTTTTAAACGAAATCTGTCCTTATCCATTTGACAAAAGATTAAACATGGTGCCTTTTCCTCCAAACTCAGATGTTCCCAAATTTGATAAATATGATGGGAAAAGTGATCCCCGAGATCATGTTCAATAATTTTTCACACTAAGCCTTGAATTTGCTCATGATGACACCTATTTGATGAGGTTATTCCCTAGAAGCTTGGGAGGGCAAACCATGGAATGGTTATCCAAAATTACACCGCCTGTGAGATCGTTTGATGAGTTGGTTAACAAATTCATAACCCATTATTCCTACAACATCTAACATGCCATAACCATGCTAGATGTTTGCAATACCAAACAAAAGAACAACGAAATATTCATGGTGTTCCTTCAACGCTGGTGACGCATGGTCTCCAGATATCCTCGAGATATTCCCGAAAAGGAGAAAATGGAAATCTTCATCGATAACTTGAATAGTGAAATGAGTTACAGACTAAAACTTCAATGCATACCATCTTTCGCTAAATTAATTGAAAATGGCATTCAAGTAGAGGAAGCCTATGTCAAAAAGGGAACACTCAAATTTTACAAAGAAGGAACAAACTCATCAAACTACCATAACAAGAATAACACCAACCTTGGCAAATCTTGATTTTGGACTTGAAACAAAAATGAAGGCAACAATGAAACACATGATCCCAAATCTAAACAACCAGTGCTTGCATTATCTGGAAATCCTCAAAACACGAAAAATCCTAAAAATGCTAATACAAATGCTAACACATATGCGCAAAACACTGATCAAGGACAACTCAACACAAACAACACCAATGATAGTCAAAACAAAAGCATGAATCCAGGACCTAGCAACAATTCATACAACAACACAAACAGTTTCCAAAAGCGTATCTTCACACCACTGGGGCAATCACTAGAATCAACATTTAGAGAACTTTTGGCACACAAGATTCTTTTCTTGCCTCCAATCAGCAACTATGAACCTCAAATCAAACCACCTTGGTGGAATGATTCATACTATTGTGATTATCATCTAACAAGGGTCATCAGATGAATGATGGCATGAGGTTAAAACATGTGGTGCAAGATATGATTGATCGAGGTGACTTAACAATAGATGGTCTCAAAACAAATAGTGATCATGGAGCCTTTAAAAATCCTCTTCCAAATTACAAAGATGGAGCTTCAACCTCGAACGATACACGCGGAGCTCGTATTAACCATATCTACAACAACACAATAAATCACATGTCAGCTGAAGATCATCAAGTAAATGTCATCACCATCAGAGATCAGCGTAATCATGAATCTGTCAATGTAACAACCCGAACTCAGAAATATGTCTTGAAAGGACATATTGCGCCTACAACTACCACACCAAAAATCCAATATGACTTGGTCAGCCAACTACGTAAAACTCCAGCACAGATATCTATACTAGAATTGTTAAAACTATCATCAAAGCACAAAGACATATTAGAACACGCGCTATTGGAGACCAATGTACCTCAAAATTTGGATACAGATAGATTTCAAGCCATGGTCGCCCATATGACTGGACCTCATAACCTCACCTTCTCAGAACATGATGATGTTTCATTAATCCATCCGCATAATACTCCTCTCCATATCGAAGTCATTGTTTGCAAACATCGAGTAAAAAGAGTCCTAATAGATGGAGGAGCCAAACTTAATATTTGTACTTTAAAGCTTATCCGTGCATTAGGCTTCTCAGAAGAATCTATTGATCCTTGCAAGAAGATTACCATAAAGGCATATGATGATGAGGAAAGATCCTCTAAAGGAATTGTGATATTACCTATTCAAGTGGGACCAATACAAAAGGATACTGTATGTCAGGTCTTAGACATAGACCTTACCTATAATATTTTATTAGGGCGACCCTGGATACATGAAATGCAAGCAGTACCTTCCACATATCACCAGTGTGTAAAATTTCCTTATGACGGACAAGAAGTATCCATATCTGCTAATCACAATCCATTTCAACATTGCAATGCAATGGGGGCAGCCCAAGACAGTTTGGTTCCTCATAATAGAGAAAAGCAACGATCTTCAACATCAGATCCACAAACAGCAAAATCCAACTCCTTATGGGGAGACTTCAAACAGAAAATGCAAATCAAAGACCAAGGTATGGGGGAATACTCTTTGGAGCCTTTATGTTTGGCCAAATTGCCAACATCACCTAGATCTCATGGATTGCCTACTACATCAACACATCTGGTCACTCAGCCCATCACCAAATTTGATGGTACCTTCATCCAATTGGGCACTCTGGCACATGAATCAGAAGATAAGGATATTCTTAGCTGGTTATACAAAGATGAGAAAGAAGATAATAGAGCAGCCGC
The DNA here is from genome assembly GCF_030272615.1 of Cryptomeria japonica. NCBI lineage: Eukaryota > Viridiplantae > Streptophyta > Pinopsida > Cupressales > Cupressaceae > Cryptomeria > Cryptomeria japonica. Next base: position 329,844,434 of record NC_081415.1, read on the forward strand.
TTTGGATATTGTTCTACCTACACACCTATATGGAAAAGGATACTTAATCATGCAGCAAATGGGATATGATGGTAAAGGGCCTATTGGGAAATGTAAGGAAGGAGTCACTGAACCTATAAATATTCCTTCACAACCCAATAGAAACAAAGCAGGATTGGGTCGTGAGCTCACCTTCCTATTAAAAAGGCCACCCCACCTAACTAAAAAACCTCAATGGAAAGTAAAGACGAAGTACAAAGAAGAATCCTGGCAGGAAGCACTCTTTGAATCAGCCGAAACAATTCGCAAGGCATGGGAATGTCAGGATCAGAAGTTACATCAGGAAAAGCTTCTAAAACACAAAAGGGCCATATCTGCAGCAGTAGCTCATATTCAGACACCAATATCTCAAGAACAAATAAAATCATCTCTGGATACCTTTGTTTCTCCCCGAAGAAGCACAGTCTATGAACAAATACAGAAAATAGAAGACGGATTTGACACAGAATCAACAAAAACTATCAAAATGGTATCTATCGTCAAAGATTTGTTTTCACCATACAACATACCAGTTTACAGCACTGATAGAATCTGGGATGATGCCTTAGAGACTGATTCCAATGAATATGAATGGGGCACCTACTCCGATGCTACTACAGATATTCCTAATGATACTGATTCTCTATCTCTTTCTCAAAAAGAACATAGCACAAGAGATAGACCTCTTGAATTTGGACCGCGAAATATCTATGACGCCACGGAAAGCGAACAGGAACATTATGAACAAGTCTATGTAGAGGATAATACCATCGAAGACCTCGACGAAATCCTGGACTTCTCTAAAACCAAGAACAATCATGATGAAAACTCTATCCTAACACTCATAGTAGCCGAACTTAATCCACCTAATGATTCCTTACCGCTTGTCTTTCCTGACCTCATCGACTGGGATTAACCTGAAATCCATGATATACCAATTTTCCCAAATAATGAATCTATTATCCATTACCTATGTACCGTAAATCCAGAAACAGGCTCTACCAGTGAACAAAATAATGATGTCTACAAACCAGGGAGTACCAAGTCTCTCAGTCGCAAAAATGAACTAAATAAAGGATTTGATGCTAAAAACCAGTCAATGGCAGCTCTAGATCACAAAAAAGTAAAAATAAAGGATGCATCTGAGGGTGAAAACCTTTTTAAGGCACCTAACGATGGGAGACTTGACACTCTTCCTGAGAACTTTCATGAGCGATCACCCATATTGATTGAACCCACTCAATCAATCAACATTGGCACCACAAAAGTAGTTAGGAACCTACACCTTGCAGAATCTCTAACAAAGGCAGAAAGATCAGCATTCATCATCTTCTTTAAAGAACAACAAATTAACTTTGCTTGGTCCTATGCTGATATGCCTGGAGTGGATCCACACTTAATCATGCATCACTTGTCCATCTCTTCAGGAGTTAAACCAGTCAAGAAAAAGATATGCAAGATGAATCCACAGGTGGCACTCATGGTCAAAATTAAACTAAAGAAATTATTAGACGTTGGATTCATTCGACCCATTGACTATGCAGAATGGATTTCCAACATCGTTCCAGTATCAAAACCAGATGGTAGTATCAGAATCTGCACTAACTTTAGAGATGTCAACAAAGCTTGTCCAAAGGATGACTTTCCTCTGCCCAATATCGACATAATTGTCGATCTCATAGCAGGCCATGCAATGCTGTCACTAATGGATGGTTTCTCAGGCTATAATCAAATCAAAATAGCCCCAGAAGATCAAAATAAAATCACGTTCACCTGTCCTTGGGGAACGTACTGTTGGAATGTTATGCCTTTTGGCTTAAAGAATGCAGGAGCCACCTATCAAAGAGCAATGACAACAATATTCCATGACATGATGCATACATTTATGGAAGACTATGTGGATGATTTAGTCGCTAAATCCTTCACCAGAATAGAACATCTTAGCATCCTAACAAATATCTTTGATCGATTGGAGAAATTCCAAGTTAGGCTCAACCCTAAGAAGTGTGTCTTCGGGGTTACATCAGGCAAGTTACTAGGCTACATTGTCTCAGCTAAAGGTATTGAAGTAGATCCAGCAAAGGTACAAGCCATTATGGACATGCCACCACCAAAGAATATCATTCAACTCAGATCTCTACAAGGATGACTTCAATCAATCAGGCGATTCATCGCTCAACTAGCAGATAAAAGTCTACCATTTAACCATTTACTCCACAAGATTGTACCCTTCAAATGGGAGGCCAAGTGTGCAGAATCTTTTTACCAAATCAAACAGTACCTGATGAATCCACCAGTTCTAGTACCACCAGTCGCAGGAAAGCCTCTTATCTTATATATCTCAACAACAGATATATCGCTCGGGGCACTATTGGCACAAGAAGATCAACAAGGGAAGGAATGCGCCATATATTACATCAGTAGGACATTGAATGGCTATGAACTCAACTATACATTCATTGAAAAGGCTTGCCTAGCAATGGTCTTCGCATCTCAAAAGTTTCGACATTATATGCTAGCACACACCATCAAGCTAGTTGCAAAAATTGATCCTCTCAAATATCTACTCAGCAAGGCAGCTCTTACAGGCCGATTGGCTAAATGGGTCATGATTCTCAGTGAATTTGACATCCAATACATAGAAAGATGAGCCATCAAAGGACAAGCAATTGTAGATCAGTTAGCTGAAGCACCACTACCAGGCAAACACACCATGGAGATTGAATTTCCAGACAGGGACGTTCTTGCTCTTTCTACTAAATAATGGACCCTATACTTTGACGGATCCTATACACAACATGGTTCCAGTGCTGGCATTCTGTTCATCACTCCTGAAGGACACACTATCCCAAAATCATATAGGCTTATGTTTCCATGCACAAATAATGTGGCTGAATATGAGGCATTAGTTATAGGCATCAAAATGGCCGTAGAGTGGAAAATCACAGAGTTAAAAGTCTATGGAGACTCGCAACTGGTCATCCATCAAATTAACAACAACTATCAGACAAAGGATGACAAGCTACTACCCTACAAACGAATGGTGGATGACTTCAAACAGTATTTTGTGCACATCACCTTCGAGCAAATACCAAGGTTAAACAACAAAGCAGTCGATGCAACGGCTACTATTGCTTCACTACTACAAATTCCAGAGCAACAGAGTCATTACGAGTTCCTGGTAGAGCAATTGTTCTCCCCCGCTTATGACCACTCTGAATCCCAGGTTATCTATGCCTTGACTGGTTCAAATTCTCCATTATATGGACTGATATACGATTACCTCCAGCACAATATCTGACCCATTGACCAATCCCGTAACCAAAAAAGTAACTTTATCCGACAAGTTGCCCATTATACCCTTACCACTGATACTTTGTATTGTCGAGGTCTAGATGGTACTCTTCTTCGTTGCCTTGATCGTAATGATTCCGATTCTACTTTACGCGAGCTTCACGAAGGTATTTGTGGCACATATTCAAGTGGTACTACTCTTGCTAAAAATCTTCTAAGGATGGGATACTACTGGCCTACAATGGAGAAAGACTCATATCAATTCGCTAAGAAATGTCCTAAATGCTAGATCCATGGTAATCTGATACATGCACCAGCACAGGAACTGCAGCCATTTACAACATCCTGGCCCTTTTGTCAGTGGGGACTGGACTTAGTTGGCAAAATTCATCCTTCATCTTCAAATGGACACAAGTTCATTATAATAGCAACAAAATACTTTACCAAATGGATAGAAGTAGTTCCCATGACCACAGTGACCGAGAAACAAATTGCCTCTTTTATCCTCAATTATCTGATCTGTAGATATGGTATTCCAAGTTCAATCATCACAGATAATGGACGACCCTTCAAGAATCAAGATGTCCAAGAACTATGTGAAAAATTCAAAATCCAACATAGATTCTCTACACCATACTACCCGCAGGAAAATGGTCAAGTGGAAGCATCTAACAAGACAATACTGAAAATCCTCAAGAAAACAGTGAATGATGCAGGCAAAGATTGGCACGTACAACTCAATCCAGCACTTTGAGCATACAGAACCAGCATCCGCACACCTATGGGAGCAACACCATATTCATTGGTGTATGGATCAGAAGCCATTTTACCCCTGGAGGTAGAAATCCCATCTTTCAGAGTCTCTTTGAAAGGTTTAATCCCAGATGAAGAGTATCGAGTTAACCGGCTGCAAGAACTTGAACTATTAGATGAAAGATACCAACATGCTTATACTCATCTCAAAGCATATCAACAACGCATGTGCAGGAGCTACAATCACAAGGTCATTCCCTGTAATTTCAAAATTGGTGACCTAGTCCTCAAAGAAAATCCAAGAAATCAGCAAGATCGAGAAAAGAAAGGGAAATTTGAACCTAACTGGTTGGGTCCCTATGTTATCATATCTGTCTATGGATCAGGTGCCTACCAGCTTATTACTTTAGAAGGAGATGTCCTTGACGAACCAACTAATAGCATCCATCTAAAGAGGTACTACACTTAAGTAGCCTAGTGCACAACAAAAGCAAAAAACAAGCAAAAAAAAAAAAAAATCCAGAAAAAGCAAAAACAAAGTACAATAAAAACAAATGGTGAAAACTTGGTAAACAGGCACTCTTGTGAAAGAATGGCTCCTCCATCTATATCAATACCATTTTATCCATAAAAACACTATCGGCCATCACCCAACACTTAGCAAATATCCATTCAGGACATACTTAGCATAGTCACTATCTTGATTTGTCTATATATATCCTCTTACCACTAATCCACCATGGCTTGGAAATCACTGTACATATTCACATCAAGAGGCACACTTAGCTAGGGGCATTCCAATCATCTAAAAATGGTAAACATTCAAGACATCAGGGCTATTTGCAAAACTCAACAGCTTGACATCCAGCAAACCAAAAACGACGCTTCATCGCAAAACAAAACAATTCACAAAATATACCAAGGATGGATGATTTTCTGAAGTACTGGATGTTGCACTATAGCATAAAATCTTGACTAGTTTTGCATTTTGAATTTTTTCAAATTATTGGATTCTCTTCCTTATCTCTAGAGATCATGGGGAACTTCCAATATTTTCTTAGTCTTCTGTTTGGGAGGCGATCACTTGTACTGTGTGAATACATGCCTCAAGACATGATACGTCGAATATCACTGAAGGTCTGATTCCACTTCACACATACAAATGATCTAATCTTGTCTGTTTACGCAATACGCACTCAGGTCATCCTGGTTCAATTATACCTTGACGCTTGTGTTATCTTGCAAAATCAAATATCATGTAAATTTTTCTCAGGTCATTATGGTTCAATTATACCATTATGCTTGTATAAATTTTCAACATATCCTAAACAAATCAATGCTCAATGATGATATCTACAAAGAAAGCAAACAAATGGCTATATCGGATGGCAAATACAGAATGAGGATGCTACCAAAAATAATTAATTGCATATCATTTTAACGATTAGTTGCATATCATTTAACATGTTTACATATCATTTTAGCGATTAGTTACATATCATTTAACATGTTTACATATCATTTTAAACGATTAGTTGCATATCATTTTAACATCATTGCATATCATTTTACATTTAGTTGCAAATCAAATCATACATCTCATTTTCAAGTTACATCTCACAGCATATAAAAGCATACATCCTGCATCATACATTATATCATCTATTTTAAACATTGCATCACATAAATGAAATAATCCAAATAAATACATCCATATAAACACCCCACATGATCAACAAAAATGGTGTCGTATATATATATATATATCTCAAAAATGATCAAAATATACAAAATGTGTTAAACACTGTGTCCAGTACAAAGAATAACAATGATAAAAAATACAACAGAGACCACGTCTCTCAAGTATGACTATCCCCTGACGGAGATGGTCTTGCTCCAGATGCACTCGCCCCTGGATCCCCAGGAGGGTCCTGTCTCGATGGCCCTGTAACACCTCGGCTCTTAGACCGTGACCTAGTATCTCGAGATCGACTAGATCTCAACTATGTAAAGCTCTGTACTCGCCGGTCCCTGGGTACCACAGCCTCATAGTGCCGCCGATAGTACTCCGCCTCCTGAGCTCTCAACGCTAGCTCTCTTAGGGTGTCTCTCATAGGACCACCCGCCATTTCTCTCTGCATGCTGGACACCACCTCCTCCGCTTGTCCCCTCCTCTCTATCTCTGTGTCCCGCTCAGTGGTCAACTGAGCAATCTGTCACTGATAGGTCAAAATCTGTGCCTGCAGTTGCTATACAGTCACCTGTAGGGTTTGGATCTATGCATCCTCAACATGTGTAGGGATCTGAACCCATAGTGGTACCTGTGCGGGGGCAACTCCTCCAACCCTGCCTGTCCTCGGTGCTGGAGGTGGGAGCACATCTGTCCTCCTCCTCTGAGCTAGTCGCCTTGCCTCATCATCACCCCCCACTATAGCTAGCACCTCCCCCACTCTCCCCTCTCCACCGGCTCCGATAGCCAATCCACCTCTCCCCCTATCTATCCTCCCCTATCTCACCGCTCTCTCCACACCCCTATCTCCTCTCCTCACTCTACCTCCCCGCCTCCCTCTAGCTCCTCTCCCTCATCCATCTCCTCCATCCTCTCCATCATCATCATCATCATCATCTCCCTCTCCCTCCTCCTCATCTGAATCAAAAGCTAGCCTCATCTCATCAGGATCAGATATCCTGGCCACTGCCTGCGCAACAAACAATTAGGCAAACTCATCCATCATGCCCGCATCCTTAATCTCAGGGGCATAATCCCATATCTGTCCAGCCAACCCAACAAACTCCTCCACCGCCACTGCACTATCAATGGTCAACTCCCAATCCACTACATCCTACCGCCGCTGTGCATATAGGCATGCTCCCTATGGAATACCCTGCTGGCGTCCAAACTGTCTCAAAACTCGGGTCACCACAAATCTCTCTATCACAAACGGGGTCCTCCTGATTAGGTATCTGGTCATGAAAACAAAGGGCATCTTTAGCCCATCCTCAGCCCACACCTCACATCCTGTGTACGGTTGCCAAGTGACCGTATCTATATCATCCAACACTCTCCTCCAATGCTCTAGTTTGCCCAGCTTACGCTGGACAACTAGACCCCTGTATCCGTACACATATACGCATCCCATGGGCTTGTCCCTGTCTGCTAGTGGCCTCGCTGCTGGAGTGTGCTCCCAATACCATACCTGTAATAATGTCACACCAGTTGAAAAACTACCGTAACCGAGGTATACCACCTCATGTAGACCCCTGTAAAGATGGGTCAGCATAGCTGATCCCCATGAAAATCGCCGGCCCTATGTGATCATCTCCTTCAAAACCAGCCCCCATCCCACCGAGAATCCCTTTGACCTGCGATCAGGACAAAGGAATCCACCAATGAACCCTACTAGTATAGATGGTAGTGGTGCGTAATCTAGGTCCAAAAACTCTTGCCACGGGATCTCATAGCCACACACTGTATCATCATGGAAAATGCGGCGTAGTGCCTCTGTACCACCCTCCTTTGACTGCTCGTAGGGTAGTAGTGCACCTACTATAGGAATGCGCAAGATCTTGTAACAGTCCTCTAGTGTGACGGTCATCTTTCCAGTGGCAAAATGGAAGGTGTTGGTGTCACTATGCCACCTCTCTGCCAAAACTGTCAGTAGCCCCTGGTTCACAGTGAACCAAGGCATATCCAAGAGAGAGGTCAACCCACATCTCTCAATAATGTCAAGATCGGCCTGCGACAACTGCGGTATCAATTTCCACGGTCTAAGAAATCTCTCTCACGACTGAACCACGCCCAATCGCTCCTGTCAACAAGCAAAACAAAGATATCAAAATCAAACTCACATCAACAACATGAAACAATTTGCTCATCTACATCAAGTTCAAAATCCTATCATTTCATATCAACTTGTAACACAACTCAAGTTATCAAAAACCATATCAAAACTTGTAACACAACTCAAGTCTCCACAATCACATAAACTTGTAAAACAACTCAAGTTTCCCACCCATATCAGCTTGTAAAACAACTCAAGTTTCCAACCCATATCAGCTTGTAACACAAATCAGGCTTCACACATTGAACTTGAAACACTGTAAGCAAACAAATCATATTTTGATCAAAACACCACATTGATCTCTATACATAACTTGAAAAATCGCAAATCAAAACAAGTTATATTGACACTCATATTGGACAAATCTATAAAATCATGACAGACAAAGCAAACAAATTTACATATCGGCTCATCTCGCAAAAATTTTACAGATGCGCTAAAACTGACTCTCGCTGCGCTAAAACTCCTCCACGCGCTAAGCTGTTTTTCCTACGCGCTAATCTATTTACCCTGTGCGCTAGACTGACTCTATGCACTAAATCTTTCCCCCCATGCGCCACCTAACCCACCCTATGCGCTAGACTGACTCTACGCGCTAATCTATACCTCCCAAGCACTACCCATTTGACCCTATGCGCTAGGTTAGCCCTACGTGCTAAACCCCCTTACCCATGCAAACCCCCGTGACCCATATGCGCTAGGTCTACTCTACACGCTACCCTGCTGACCCTACGCACTACTCGCCTATCGCCATGCGCTATTCTGTGTCTACGCGCTAACCTAACTTTCCTATGCGCTACCCTATTTTATTTCGGATGCACCCCTGAACTAAGCTTGATGCGCTACCTTATTCTTTGTATGCGCTAATCTATGCCTTTGACGCGCTGAAACGCTAGACCCGAGTTTCAAAAATAAAAAAACGACTAAAATTGACCAAATAAAAAATCAAAAGTAGGTCAAAAGCGTTGACTTACTGGTGGTCCATACGCGGCAGGTCTCCGGTACCTCCGAACGCGCTCGAAATGGTGGTTGGAATATGTAATAGGCATTTTCTCTGGAGACCAAATTCTCTTTCTCCAAAGTCAACAAAGCACAAATGGATCAAATCAAAGATCTTTTCTCCTTTTATAGGAGGAAAATGAAATTAGGGTTAACCAAACGGACCTGTAATATGGTCGTAGTCTCCCCTATACCTTACACATTGTACATTATTGGGAGATGAATCAATTTACACACAAATTACATCGACAAAATCCTACAAATCCAAGCAACTCATCATATCAAATCAAGAAATTTAAAAAAAAAAACAAAAAAAAAAACAAAATTGATTCATCTCTCGAGGGGGCATCACACATCATATCAAATCTGGGGCATCACACATCATATCAAATCTAGGGCATCACACATCAAATCAAATCTGGGGCACAACTGGCAAATCAAAAGAGTGACACAAAAATTGCATTTGATCATAAATCATGATAAGGCATCATTTTCTTTGAAATAACATGTGCACACACGTCACTTCAAAGAGGGGCAAAATGTAGACGTATAAAAATGACCATATTCCTAAATGAATATTTTATGTTCATTTCTCTATTTAATTAAATCCAATTTAATTAAATTATCCACATTCCTCTATTTAATTAAGTAAATTACTCAATTTATTTAAATTAAATTCACTAGACTTCTTTTTACCATTTAATGAATAAATTATTTTATTCAATTAAATTCCCCCTATCCACTTTTAATTAAATTCAAATTTAATTAAATAGTTATCCTAAATTGAATAAATCTATTTTATTTAATTTCCCCAAATTGCAACCAAATTGAATTAAATCATTTAATTCAATTAAATCCTATTATCCATCCATCCACTTGCATTTTCCTACATCTCCCACTTGCCTTCCTAAACCTATTTCTAATCCCTTCTAGACTCTTCTAATCCTCTTCTAATTAGCCTAACCCATCTTCTAAACTTTGTCACATCCCTAAGCAAAGGGTGGTCACTTCTCAAAAACCTCAAAGTCTTTAATAACCATTAAAGGCTTCAAGTTTTCAACCACTTAATTCCCCAAAGTCTTCATAACCATTAATGGTTAACTCAAACCCTCTTACATGGTTAAAGAATTTCTTTTAACTCAACCTTCATCCAACCCAAGGGTCTCATCAAGCATTCATTGCTTTGACCATGGTTATTCCTTAATCATTTGCACAAGGGTTTATCCTTGGATTAACTCTTAATCTAATGGTTAATCTTAACTTAGACTTGACCCTTACCCTCTAGATAACCATAAGGTCTTCTCAGGCATTTAATGCCTCCAACCCCTTCTCTCAACCCAACCCTATGTTGACACTTGTCACCATTTCATTGGTGCAAATTGTAAACATGGATTCCCAACTTTCAAACTCAACCCTTGATCAATTCTTTCAATCCTGACCATCCATTGCCCTGTTTTTGCTATAAATAGAGCTCTCATTCCTCCATTTTAAATCATCCTCCAAAATTTGTAGTATCATACTTATGCTCAAATACATTCAAGCTTTCATATCTCATTTTATGCTTATCATTTAGCCTCTCTTTTAAATAGGAATTAATCTGAATATGCTAATTTAGAGTATGTTCCTTATCATTAGCTTAAATCATAGACTAATATAGTATGCTAGGATAGTTTGTTTACTAACCTTGTCATCTTATAGTTAGTTTATTGCATTTCTAGAATCATGCATAGCTTAGGATGCATTTCATTCTAAAAATCTATCAAAGCATCCCTCGTTCTTGCATTTACCATCCCTAAACCATTTTGCTCAGTGATCTGAAAGCAAAAACATTGGTTTGAGGGATATTGTAAGATAGAGAACCATGGGACCCACCTTGGGAAGCTGAGTTATGCTTCATCACTCCATAGCTTGCACCAAGAAGTCCTGTGTGTGTGTGGACAAGTATTTTGGAACATTTTTCACATATTGAGTTCTATCGACCCGCTTTTCTCGCATACATTTCTGGCGCCCACCGTGGGGCCCTACCCCATATATCAAATTGATTTTTAAAATTAACTCATTTTGCAGGTCCGCGGGAAACAGGAATCAATGCATGGGAAGCATTCCCTAGCACATCCGGTTAATAGTCTAGCACGTGGGATCTCTACTCTAGTGCGTAAAGTCCTTACTTTAGCGCATAACCCCCACTAAACTTTTCCTATAGGTTTCAGCGTGGAAGAAAAATAGAGTAGCGCATCTGCAAAATAGATTGGCGCTTCGGGTCTGTCAGATAGTGCATCCAGTTTACCATCTAGTGCTTAAAGTCCATTATCCAGTGCATAAAAACCATCTTTTAGCGCATCAAAACATCACTTTTCTGTAAATCTCAACGCGGGAGAAAAATAGAACAGCGCTTCCGACGCACAGAGTAGCGCATCAAGAAAATTGTGTAGCGCATGTGGACATAATTGTAGCGCATCTAGGTTATATTGTAGCGCGTATAGTCCTTTCTGTAGCGCCTCATAGATAGTGAGCAAGAAAAAAACAATTGTAACCGAAATAAAAATTTAGGCTTGTAGAAGTCCATCAAAATCCAGATTTTCTAACTGGTGGATTGAAATTTTGCAGGACTCTAACAATTTTCTTACAGGTGGAGCGGGACATTTTTTTTTAAAGTGATTTCTTTTGTTGACCACCAAGATCGAACATTTTGTTTTGTTGACCAATTATTTTTCATAGATTAGGTAATCATTGCCTTATAAGGATAAAATAAACACCATGTTTTCATGGAGCAACATCTCCATATAGATTTTAGCAAATCACTGAATTGAAAGGCTAAAAAGAACCAACTTGATTGCCTTGTCTTGAAAGTGGAAGGAATATGCTCTCCCCTTAACTGGGTGATAAAAAATCCAGACCACTCTTACAGCTTTCTATACTTCAAGCATTTACATCCTTTAGCAGGCCTGCCTTCCTGAGGAGTTGGAATCAACTCTTAAAGCCGTTTATGGTCGGTGTGAAGGGAACGACCTAAGTGGGGAACGAATTTAATGCCAAGAAATCCAACCCACTATAAACAAACATGGAAAGTGATGAAAGTCCTTTTCAACGGTTACGCACAGTGATTAGCCTTCCCCCAGTATCCTTGAGATACGTAAAGCCTTTGTTCTAAAGGTTGGGAAGCCTTCTGAGGGAGTTTATCACTGACGACTGAACGGGAAGCCTAATTATGAACCATAGAAATAGAAGCTTTGAACCAAGTCAGTAACAAGACATTTATAACATCATAGTGCAAGGGTGGGGAAGAATCCGCCCCCAAGATTACTCACCATATATCTCTCAAGATAACTACTCAACTGTGAAGCAATTCACTTTGGGCTACTTTCTGGCAAAAGCCAAAAAAATGCGCGCCCTCTAGGGGGTGACACGACTGTTTGAGCTGACCAAGTATCGAGACTTGTGGGCTATGATGTTATTTATGACCCTTGACTAAAGAGTCTTTCTGATGTGTATTTATTCGTATCAAAACCTGTTAAAACATTGGGGATTTGAACACATTCTCGCAGAACATACACTTTTTGTTAGATTAGGCAAAATGGTTGTGCCTTTTATGCTATGTTTGCATTTATTAATTCAAAAAATCATCCATCAAACTTGAAAAATTCACAACAAAAATTCAAAATTTTAAAAAATTCAAACAAAAGAAAAATCAGGGCAGATTAGCGCATAAGAGTAACTTCTTAGCACTTAAAGTACTTATATTAGCACATCCAAACATCCAGTTAGTGCATCGGTTCCAAACAATAGCGTTTTATCCCAAGTCAAAATAGTGTAAAATCCTTTAGCGCATCAAAGAAATAGTCTAGCGCGTGGAAATAACAGCTTAGTGCATGGAATCCAAACATTAGCGCATAAAGTTCAACAGTTAGCGCGTGACAGACCCAGAATAGCACATATCTTTTTCAAACAACTAGAAAACAATTTCAAATAGTCAAAACTTTAGCGCATGTCTGGGGGCAGTCTAGCATGTGTGGTTATTATTTTAGCACATAGAGGCATTTCAGTAGCGTATGTAGTCTCTGTTCTAGCGCGTGATTCAAAACAGAAAAATAGAGGGCAAAACCGGGAGGAATTTTAAAATTTTCAAAAACATTTTTAGAAACCTTCTCCATCAGACATCATTTTTCATCAAACGAGAATAGCAAAAACAAACCATTAAGACTGTTTCTTAAGCTAATTTGTGTCAAAACAAAAGTTGTAAAATCCTAAATGAATCGTGCGATAAACGACGTCTCTCTTATCATAATCCGGAAACCTCATCATCAGTATCAACATAATCCTTTACCATCTTATGGATTTTATCTCACAAACACCACTTGTTTAAAATTTTCAAGTTGTCAAATCAAGTTTCCATATCGGGAAACTTTTATCCATATCATTTGACACGCTTTGTTGTGAAGGGGCATCTAAACCTTCACTCTGATAGAGTAAAATTTGAAATTTTTCAAACAAGATCAACCAAATCCAAACCAATCAAAGGAAACCATTGATCACTCATGCATGACTAATCCTCATATTCTGAGAAGAAAGAACCTTTATCGTAACATCACATTGAAGAAACAACCTAGTTTTTCCAAATTCATCAAAAGAAACAAGTTCTTATACATCGATCGTCAACTATTCAAATCTCATCAGGTATTTCTTCATCATGTCAAATGCTATATCCAAAACAAATCTAGCGAATTTGACAAGGAACCCTTGAAGACAAGAGCATACTGTCAAAAGTCTGCTTTTAGTCAAACCTTAAACCGCAGTGGAAGAATCAATCCAGCATTCTTGCCCGACGACTGTATCACTTATAACACATCTCGACCAGAATCACCCACCCCTGAACAACATATCAACGAGGCTTTTGTCCCTTTCATCACTGAGAGTTTCTACTAAAATGCCTGTTACTTGCTCTCAAAGAAACAAACAAAGCAAGACACCCACTGAGTCTAGTATGAATCGAAGATTATCAAATCCTTTTGAAGTTCCACCCGTAGAAGAACCTGAAATTACTGAAGCACTTATTCGGGAATGTCAAGAAAACCCTTCATTCCAAAAACTTGTAGAAAAGCTCATGGAAAATGACAAAGAAAAATATCTGCTTATGCTTACAAGTAAAGGCGTTAAACTTCTCGAAGATTTAGACTCAAACATCTTTAAAAGTGGATCTCGACAATATGCATATCAAGAACAACAAAGAGAAGAAGAAACCCATAACTTTGAACAACATATACCTGAACAACACATTCCAGAACAACGCATACCAGAAATGTGTATACCTGAGCTAGAAACACTAGAGCAAAATATACCATTTACCACACCTTTTCAGCTGAAAACAAATACAAGGGAAGAACTTTTCCCTCGATAAGACAATATACTTTTGGCTGCCCTTACTCAACAAATGCAAATGTTGCAAAGCCAAATACAAGATATGCAACAAGGGACAACAGTACGGTACTTTTTAAACGAAATCTATCCTTATCCATTTGACAAAAGATTAAACATGGTGCCTTTTCTTCCAAACTCAGATGTTCCCAAATTTGATAAATATGATGGGAAAAGTGATCCCCGAGATCATGTTCAAGAATTTTTCACACTAAGCCTTGAATTTGCTCATGATGACACCTATTTGATGAGGTTATTCCCTAGAAGCTTGGGAGGGCAAACCATGGAATGGTTATCCAAAATTACACCGCCTGTGAGATCGTTTGATGAGTTGGTTAACAAATTCATAACCCATTATTCCTACAACATCTAACATGCCATAACCATGCTAGATGTTTGCAGCACCAAACAAAAGAACAACGAAACATTCATGGTGTTCCTTCAACGCTTGCGACGCATGGTCTCCAGATATCCTCGAGATATTCTCGAAAAAGAGAAAATGGAAATCTTCATCGATAACTTGAATAGTGAAATGAGTTACAGACTAAAACTTCAATGCATACCATCTTTCGCTAAATTAATTGAAAATGGCATTCAAGTAGAGGAAGCCTGTGTCAAAAAGGGAACACTCAAATTTTACAAAGAAGGAACAAACTCATCAAACTACAATAACCAGAACAACACCAACCTTGACAAATCTTGATTTTGGACTTGAAACAAAAATGAAGGCAACAATGAAACACATGATCCCAAATCTAAACAACCAGTGCTTGCATTATCTGGAAATCCTCAAAACACGAAAAATCCTAAAAATGCTAATACAAATGCTAACACATATGCGCAAAACACCGATCAAGGACAAATCAACATAAACAACACCAATGATACTCAAAACAAAAACTTGAATCCAGGACCTAGCAACAATTCATGCAACAACACAAACAATTTCCAAAAGCGTATCTTCACACCACTGGGGTAATCACTAGAATCAGCATTTAGAGAACTTTTGGCACACAAGATTCTTTTCTTGCCTCCAATTAGCAACTATGTTATACTGACATCTGATCTTTTAGTAAGACATGAAGGAAGTTATACTGATGATAAAGGGACCTTTTTGGTATAAATGGACTTTTCGGAGAAAGTTATGTTTACTTTGTCAGTGTTGCTTGCTACCCCGAAATGGTGCCTTTTTCACTGAGATGCACACTATGTCTTGCTGAAAAATGTCTCTCTCACATAGAGTATTATCTTTGTTATTCAAGTTTTTCATTAATAAACTTGTACCAATAATAACCTTATTTGATAGATGAATAAACCATTCTTCTCAAATCAGTATGATGGATGCATAGAGTTGGGTGTCAGTAATGTAGATAATTTTCTCCCATGTTGATGAAATATAAGAATCTTGATGATGGTAGGGTTTAGGAAAATAGCTACTTGAGAATATTTAAGGAAGACTTAATTTTGCCAAAAATTACGGTTCCAACACATACTATCATTATTCCGAGAGGCATCTACAATGAAATACAAATATCTATAAAAAACAAATTGATTTTGAATAAATTTGAAATGTAGATGACAAGTAAATGCATGAATGTTTCAGTTTCTCTATAAGTATTATTTTCTTACTCTGAATAAAATAGAATCATTGCCACTTGTCTATAAGTATATGAAACTATTGCATCTTTAATGAGAGTGAAAGAGTGTAACATTACTCAGGTCCATGTTCTTCTTGACAACTAATAAACATGAAAGACAATTATGTGATATCTCTCGGCATTATTTTACGTATATTTTTCTAGAATATAAGTATACTAGTATGTTAACAATTGTATCATAGTTTCATATTTTAACAATTGTTAACAAAGTTATTTTTGTGCACCAAAGGGTTCTTCATTGCCTCCTTTACCTCCTTGGCTGATCAAGATTTGATTTTGAGAAATTTATGGGCTTGGGGTGCCCACCCTCTCTCTATCAAGCCCTGGACCACTACCTTCAACCCTCTCACTAAACCACTTAACATGCATCCAATTTGGGTTCATCTCTTGAATCTTCCCCTTCATTTTTGGGAACAATCCTACTATGAGGGCATTGGCAACTCCATTGGTCGCTTCTTGATGGTGGATGATGTCACTTCCTCAATGGGCCACTCCACCTTCGCCCGTATATTGGTTGACATTGATGTTGTTTCTCCTCTCCCTAGAGATGTGGTGCTCATGGTTGGGTATAGGCCTTGGATGCAACCGCTCGACTTTGAGGGTCTCCCCTTTCGCTACCGGAAGTGTTTCTCTACAAAACATTTAACTTCAAATTGCTCTATTTCATGATGCAAGGGGGTTGTAGCTTGGTGGAAAGATGCTACACTTGATCATTTAAATATTTATTCTTTGGAGGATCTTTCAAACGGATTAGGAGAAGAGTCACCTATTGATCCTTTTGGAGTTCCATCAGATTTTGTGACCTTGCAGACTTATTCTACGACTCTTCTGCAACTTGCTACAATTTCTTTGCAATCTTCGGAAGCTACTTGTGCTACACCTGATGTGGCACCTGTTCACTCTTTTGTGGTTTTCTTGCTACCTAATGATGATCCTACTAGTCCTTTCCACACAGACCCCCCTCTGAATGATTCCTCCCTTG
This sequence comes from Cryptomeria japonica, assembly GCF_030272615.1. Taxonomy (NCBI): domain Eukaryota; kingdom Viridiplantae; phylum Streptophyta; class Pinopsida; order Cupressales; family Cupressaceae; genus Cryptomeria; species Cryptomeria japonica. Next base: position 329,861,392 of record NC_081415.1, read on the forward strand.
TTGATCCTAAGGACAATAATGCATGGACGATTGTTCATTGTAGGTGGAAGGGGAGGTCCTTCCCCCTTCCCCAAACCCTCCCCAATCAAGGCTTGGATATTTCTATTCCTCCTTGACTAGGGTCAGTCTTGTTTTTGGTCTTACAAGTCCCTTTGTTTGTTTGCCTAACAAGGTGTGTTTTTTTGGGATGTTGATAGTCTTTGACTATGTTAAAGGGTTGATGCCCTAGTCAATGCTGCTTTGTAATAAAAAACAACTAATTTGAATAATAAAGCAACCTTGACTGAAATTTTAAAATTGAAATAATATAGATATCAAATATATAATTATTTTAAACCATTTTTACTTAACCCAAACAATACATTCAACAAGATAAATTGAGTCTACATTGGTTGTATTGCTGGTATACAACTATTACTCATTATTTCCTCTTACAACATATTTCAAGAACCCAACAAGAGTAATCTTCACACTAAAATGTGATATATTCAAATATATTTTTAGTACTATTGTAGTATACTTTTATTTACAACTCTATTTATAAGAACATAGTCACCAATAATATAATTATTCTCAAGTTCGTTTGTGTATCTCAGAGGTCAACATTATTCTCATTTCACTATCTATTTACATATATAAAGATATATTCACTTCACTCTTTCTTTCAAAAGAAAATTCAAATGATTAATAGATAAAAGTAGTAATGGTTTGCAACACCCCCTTTTTTATGTCTTAGCAACATATTTTTATTTACAGATAGTAAAAAATATTATGCAAAGTAGAATATATAAGAAAACTGATAAAATGATGAAAATACCAAATTTTTTTTTTTATAAGAAGTATTAGCATTGTAACTTGATTCACATTACGAAATGATTTAAAGGGAGTTACAAAACTAACAATGCATGTTCGTCTCAAAATAGATGGTAGCCTGCAAATAAAAGAAAAATTTCTCTCGAAACAAATTATTGAAACTTACATAACTTGCACTGAAAAAGAAACTCACATAGCTCGCTCTCTTTTCAATCAATGGAACTCTTAAGCTTCTTTATTCAATTAATCATATGAACCTAAGTGGAAGGAAAAATACAAAAAAAATCTTGCTCTTCTATTACATAATGAATCTCTTAACCAAAACACCATAAAATATACCTCAAATTACTATTTTTAAGATAAACATATAATCAACATTATATGTATTCCAATGTAAAAGAACTAACAAATACTTTCTCTCCACCCTACAATAATGGCATCATGGAGCCTCGTGGGCTCTAGCCATACCCCCAAGCAAGAAAACTATTATAGACCCATGTCTAATTTATGGAGTCTTGTCATATACCACAAAATGACCAAAGATAACATAATATTCAAATTTTTCACGACCACTACAAGATTTACATAAATTTAAATCTATCACTCACTCAACATCCCATATTAGATTTTTTTCCTATCAAATTAGAGATGAACCTTGCAACCTATTTTAATCTTGTAACACATAAACAAGAAGGGTAGAAGGAGTAGGAAGGAATTATCTCTTGAAATATATGCATCATTTACCTCCATCTCTACATACAATGGCTTCTCTCAAATCTATCCTCCTTTGTAGAACACTTAACCAAAATTTTCCATAAAGAATAAGTGGGTAACACCCCACGCTCTCTTCACAAACCTATTATAAGGAAGTTTACCTTGGAAGACTTGGATGGGGAGGTGACTCTTGTCGCCTTCCCATACACTCATAAATGAAGTATTTTCCTTATTTAAGAGGGGAAAAAAACTAGGATACCCCATTCCCCAAGTCTTCCCTCATAAATGAGGCATGGGGGATGGGTTTGGCACTTTCAACTCATCTATCCTCCAAATTCACCACTCATCTTACTGAGAACCCTTGGAAAGTGAAATAAAATCTTAGGGCCTTTAGTGCATATTTAATTGGTCCCCACCTCAAGGGTATAGACCCTAGGGGTCTATTTTTGTAATTTAAACATGGAAATTGACTCAAAAACTCACATTTAAGACCCACAATGATAAACCTCATAAACACATCTATATCAAATAATAAAATCTCATTTCTTTCTAAGTAAAAAGAAAATGGTTAAATGTATAACTTCTCATAAAGGAAATGAATTTGGAATAGGTGTTTCTCCCTTCTCCCATAGTCCTCATTACTTTCCTGCACATATCCAATGCATTCACAAGCATAGTTAAATCACAATAATAAGTCATAATTTTTCATCAAGTTTACTAGGTAATACCAAGAATATTGCCATAAAATCATCTCATTATAATCTCTCAATCTATCTAACTATCTATTTAAGAAACTCATGTAATAGTTTAAAGTTGTGTTAGCTATATGCAAGGTGGGGTGTTATATATTGATAGCTAGGAATTGAAAGGTACATGCTCATTGTGAAGAGGAGAAAAAAAAGAAAAAGAAAATGAAAGGATTTTTTTTTAATGAAAGGGTTTTTTTTTAATGATGTTTATAAGATCAAGCAGTCCATTGGACTCGATAAAAAAAGATAAAAGAGAAAACTTAGTTAGGAGCTAAAAGCAAAGGGTTTGTATTTGACCTCTCAATAGGAAAGAGTGTCAATGGATATTTGGCTTAACAATAATGACATATTGTAGGCACAAAAAGTTATTGTATTTAACTGAGCTCAATAGGAAATGACATTAATGAACATTGGGTTTAACAATAATGACATGTTATAGGCACCTATATGATGCTGAGTTCAAACCTCAATTATAAAAGAAAAGAAAGTGCATCAAATTCAAATTTTTTTAGAGAGGAGAAAAACATATTGAAAGATTACTTAATAAATTAATTGTGATTAATAATTTTTAATTAGGAAAAGGATAAAAGGTTAAAGTCATAGGCACCTATATGATGTTGAGTTCAAATATCAATCATAAAAGAAAATAAAGGGCATCAAGTTCAACATTTTTCAAAGAGGAGAAAAACATATTGAAAGATTGTATAATAATTAATTACGATTGATAGTTTTCAATGAGGAAAAGTTGAAAAAGATAAAGGGAAAGTCAAAGTCAATGTAGAATTTATAGAGGAAAAACATATTGAAAGTTTGCGTAATAAAGTAATTATGATTAGCAGGTTTTAATGATGAATAGTATGTAATTCGTTCCACACTTGCATTGTGTCATTGCTTTATTTTTATCTAAGATTGACTTTGTATATGCTATATCCCGATTGTTCATATTTCATTCTTTTGTATTGAAATCCATGTGTTGCATCATAATTATAGTTGTATTCTTTTGAGCATGTTGATATCACTGATGATGTGGATAATAGGTTACACTTGTAGATTCAATGATGATCATATATGCATGATGATCCTACGATGATGTGACATGATGTTATATGCTGATATCTAGATTATGTTTATTGGGATACTTTGATAATATTGATTATGATGTGGTTTTGCGATGATACATTAATATTGTTATAGTTGATTTGATGAGATATTGTGTTGTTAACCATGCTGACATGTGACCCCAGTTGGGGAATGAATGTTTATGCATTTTAGGTATATTATATTATATGTGTATGCATAGGTATTTGTCATGTTTTGTTTGTTATAGGTACATGGAATTGAATCCACTTGGCTCCATAGATCTAAGAATGCCCATATCCTCAATGGTGGTTATAGGAGATTGCACTTGTCCATTTATATCACCCAACCCTAGCCATCATTCCTAATTTGGACGCTTTTCCTAATTTCATGTGACATTACCTCCACTTACCATTTTGGTAATGTCTAGTTACCCTAATGCATAATTGTGTAAGACTAGTAGTGATTGTTTGTGCATAGTTAGTCATTTTGGAATTGTTGCTATTATAATATTTATATTAATGATATTTAAATACTATAGTGGCAATTTAATATTTAATTGTGTATGATGTCTTATATGCATTTGATTTAATGAGAATTGTATGATTTAACTATGAGGGTCATTTTGGGGATTTAATTCATATTTAAATTTAATTTGGCTTTATTATTATTTTATCCCTCACTCAAAAAGCGAGTTTATAATTTGTAACTGAGTTCATTTTTATAATGTACTTAGTCATTTCTCTCTCTTTGCTCTCAAAAACCCTACTTGTGAAAATTGGATCATTGATTGTGGGAGATTGAATTGTTGGATTTTTCTGGGCATTGGCTTGGAATATTTGTCTTCACAAATTCTTCCAAATGTCCAAGAAACACATTCTCATCTGATGTGTGCATTCGACATTTTCATTTTGAATTTTTAATCATACTTGGAGGTAGGAATTTTTATTTCTCTTTTTCTTATCAATGGAATTGCTTCTAGTTTGTTTTGAATGATTTGTTGATTGTTTAAAAGCATTCCTCCAATTTAGATTTTGGTATTTGAGTGTTTATAGAGATTGCATGATTTAAATTTTGAAAATGAGAGTTGTTATGGGGATATGTTTCCCAAATTTTATTGGATTATTGTATGGGCATTTTGAATGCGTTTTTGTGATTTTGTGTTGCTAGAGATCAATGGGTTTTCTTGGATTTTTTATCTTTGCATTTTGAATTTTTGAGTTCTTGGAGGTCCATTAATGGTAATTGGTTTTTGGTCCAAAATGGAATTTAATAAAGATATAATTTAGTGATCTAAACTTGATATTATATTGTGGCATAATGATATTATATGTAAATTTAGAAATGGGATCAAATTGGATCCATTCTCTTGGTATCAAGGCCAATAGAGTATGCCATGTGTATGTATAAAAGGGCAATTTCTAATTGAGACACTTTGGTGTATATGATGTATTTCATTGTTTTGGTGTGAGCCTAGGGTCTGGGTATTAGAGTTAATTAGGGGAGTGACTCTCAATGGGGGTCGAGGCCCAAAGTGGCTACTAGGATAACCTATTGGAGAGTTGAGTAAACATGTGAAAACATAACTAAAACAATGGGGTAAACACACTAATAAGATAATTGAGTATGCCTCTTGTGTTCCTTGAGTGTTTAGTTAGGTTAAGGACGTATTTGGAAGGCTTGACCATTTGTGGGGCATTGATCTAGCATGATCAAGTCTCCTTGTCATCATGGGAGGACTACTCAGTTCCACATGAGCCATCTCTTCGAGCTATGCAATGACACTTCTGCTTCTTGGCTCTAATATCCAGCCCCTATGAGAACTAATTAGTGAACCATCATATATTCTTTACTTGGTATCATCTATATCATTGATATTGCATTGCATTCTTGAATGCCTTGATGCTCCATGCATGACATGTTTGTGAGCCTATTATAGCCCTTGCTTGCATTATATGTCTATTTTGGCCTTGTGACTATCTCCATGATCATAATGGGGTGGACCTATAGGTTCTACATGGTCAGGTTTCTTTGCATACCATTTTTGGGGACCAATGGACTTGGTTCATGATCACCTTGGAGAGCTACTTCAGCTTACTCAACACACGATCTTCCTTGTTCTTTCATTCTTGCAAGTTGCAAACCAAATATAAAATTGATATAAGTATTGTAAACATTAATTATTCTAATCTTGAATACTCGAAGTGGAGAATGATGTAATGGAAGAATAAATGATATGAATTAATGCAATTTTACGAGGATCGGTGTTGGAATTAGCAACGAAGTATGATCTTGTATATATCTCAATTGATGATGTTTCATGTTGCTATCATAGGAACACTTCCATTGGTGATTTAAAATGAACATAGATGTAATTTCTATAGTGTCAGAGATTTATTTAGTCATCTCCATTATGGTCATAAGTTCTTGACCAAGTTAGAGTGGTTTTGAGCATGTTGGAGTCATTCTAGGCTCAATCAAGACACCTCAATAGGTGTCCCATGGGGTCCCATTATGGTTTCTAGTTTCCTTGTATTCTTTTGTAAATGTTTGTATTAGTTTGGAGTGCTTTGGGTGGAGTCATTACATTTTGAATCCACCTAGATACCACCTTGCCTTGTTGGTGCCATATGGTTACTCGATGTCACTTATGTTGTCTCAATCCACACTTTTTTTTGTCTAATTCACCTAGGGGTTTGGGGTGTTTAAGATGTCAAATTGTCCAACCGAGAAGCTCACTAGTCTAGACAAATGTGTGTCTCAGAGGATGACAATGTGAGTTCACCAGTCTTAGGACACTAGCATGGGAAAAGGACACTAGTGAAGCATTCTAGTGTCCATAAAATGTGCATGTGTCCATTTGGGTGGCTTGAGTTAGGTCCAATAGCTTGTCCCCGATAGTTCATTTTGAAGAGGTTTCTAAGAGTTTAGGATGTCTGTTTGATCTAGTTTTGGATGTGTTGTGAAGGTAGTGACATCAAGGAACCCTTAGAGGGGTCATGAGTAGGTTTTGAGATATTATGGATTGTGTCGGGGCCTCTAATTGTGATTAGGGTTTCGTTAGAGCTCATCAGTGACACCTAGGACTTAGTAGTTTGATCTTCTCGTCGATTCGACCTTTGCAACTTTAGGGGTTGGCTTTGTAGACGTAAAAATTTAATTAAATTAAACATTTAATTAGTTTTATCCTTTCTATGTAATTAATTAATTTAATTATGTTACCTTTATTATTCTCATAATTAATTAAAGTTAATTTAATTAATCCAGCTGCTATAGTCCAGATAATTAATTTATTCAATAAATTAACTATTCCTTATTCTTCTAAAGTTCTCAAATTAATTAAATTTTCCAAATATCCTCTTAATTAATTAATGAAAATTAATTAACTAAGTTATGTGATTCCTACAAATCACTTTCCCCAATTCTTCATTAGCCTAATTAATTCTTCTAGAAGTCTACTTAACATTATTTCCTAATTTTTAATTCCTCCACTCATTCTCTCTCTTCTTGTCAAATCCTCCTATAAATCCCGCTTGCCTTCTAATCTTCTATTATGCCACCTAATTACCTCTTTAATAATTTGCTAGTAGCTACTCCCCATGATTAGCCACCAAGTCAACCAATAGCAATAAATGGATAAGTCCACTTGTCCCCTCCTCACCTTCCAACCTTAAATGCACCTAATTGGGTCATTTCAAGAAATTAAAAATCTCACACTCTCCCATGTCTCTCACCTTCCCAAGGAATTTTAAATTCCTTTTCCCATTTCCTTTCCCCATGCAAGTCATTATTTGAGATTTTTTAATTCTCTTGTTCATCCCCTAAGAAATTTTTAATTCCTTCTTGTCTTCCCAATGTACTTGGGATATCTTCCCCATGTACATTATGGAGTGTGGAGACAAGAAATGAATTTATGGAAAATCTCTTAGTGTCCACACCTTGTCCTCTCATGTCCTCTCAATCCATGTGTTCCCTTTCCTTCAATCTCCACCCTTGATCCATCTTCAATCTTGACCGTCCATTCCTTCCTCTTTCAATCTATAAATTGGGGTCTCCTCCCCTTCATTTTCCATCTCATTTTTTGCAATCTCATGTTGTCCATTTGAGCTTAGAATTCATCCTTAGCAAATTCATTATAGCCATTTTGCATCCATAGTCACTTAGCAACCCAATCCATTCATCCATTTTTGGCATCCATCAATCCATCTCCCATCCATTGTTGTGCATCTTGGAGAGCAACCCACATCCAAATCAAGGAGTTAATCCAATTAAGTGGAGCATTGGGTGCATTCCACTTCATCCATAGTTCAATCCAAAGCAGAAGGTAAAGGTAGAAAGGTATAATGGTTCTACTTTGTGTTTTGAATGTTTTGTTTTGATTACTAACCATTATATCTCCTTGTTGTTTTTATCCTCTTCATTTTGGCATGCCTGGTGGGACCCACGTCCCTTGAAACTAATTGTTTTTGTGAGATTTTATGATTTTAGCATGCACGTTGACGCTTCAATGTTTTCGCCTTCCCTTCAATGTTTCCGTCCTGATTGCTTCGATGTTTCCGCCAGGGATCGACATTTCTATTTTAAATTTGAAAATTTAACCCGCCTTTTTGCAGGTTTTTCTCATTCGACGCCTCCTCTTGTCGTTCAATGTTTCCACAATGTCTTTAGACACTTTAGTTTAGAGATTTAAATTTAGATATTCATTTTTGTTTTAAGCTTATCAATCACAAAAACATTCAAAAAAAGGATAAAAATAACAAAAAACAAAGCTAGCATAGTTTTTCTACTTCTATTTTTTAACAATTTTAGGCAACTTAGGCTAACTTTTCGGGTATCAGCAGATCAGTGCCTGAGTAGATATATTAATGTCTTCACTCTGGTTCAACGCCTACGTTGAGCCAATCCTCCCACCCGAAGTTCAAATTTTCAAATTCAAATTTGAAATTTTCTCCTCTCTGTCATTGTTTAATTTTATATTTTGATGCTTGCACATACGCATTAGCGCTTGCGCTAGGAATCAATGTCTGCGTAGTAGGTAGATTTAAACTTAAAATTTTGAAAATTTAAAATATGTTTTTTTGCGCTTGTCTATCTGGTAGTTAGGCGCAGGTTCTTTCAACGTCTGTGCAAATGCTTTAACATATGTGAAGGCATTGCAATTTCTGCGCCTGTGGATCAATGCCTATGTTGTATCTGTAGGGTGTTTGGGTTACTGATTAAATTCTGAGTTTTTGTAGGTCCATTTCATTTGTCCAAGGCATTATTTTAAAACTACTTTATTTTTATTTTTATAATGCTTGGTAAACTTTTTAACATGACTAACGACACTGGCATGACACACCCTCTGGCTCCACGTGAAACACTTTTGACCTAGAGCTATGAACCGATGAGACCACAACCGGGGGACCTCATTCCTACACTTCACTTGTTCAAACCTGCAAGTACAACGGCCCAACAAAGACACAAGGCTTGCGAGCACAATGGCCCAGGAGGGGTTTGAACCTTGGTGGCCGCTTCACCAACAAAGTGTTTTAACCATGACACTACATGTCAGAAGACATTTCAAAACTACTAACTATCTTTGTTGCAACACGATTGTCCAAGACATCTATTTCCCACTAGTCTAGTTTGTTTAATGCATTTTAGTTAGAAAATCATATACATATGAGACTAAAATGTATGTCTTTTATGTGTTTGGTGTGCTTGCACACTTAGTGTAGGGTGGACCCACCATTGCACTTAAGTATCCTCTCCCCTCACCTTCGTAGACCTTGGGTGTAAGAGAAAGAGTGATCAACAACACCCATCTTTTATTTTTCACAGTTGAGGGGTATTTCTTGATTGGGGATTTCATCACCCCACAACAGTATCTCGAATTGGGACACGTTAGGGATATGAACTCTCCTGACATGATCTCGAGCGGGTTTTTTGAGCCGCTATATAAATAAGTTGGTCAGGCAGCTGAGGTGCTGAGTGAGTTCGACGTATGTGGGGGTCCTCCCTGCACCAATAAGCTTAGTTAGAGCCTTAAGTGGCTTGCATCGAGAATCCGTCATTGAATTGGTGATCCCTCAAAAATTACACTAGACACCAGTTTTAGTAGCCAAAATACTACATTTGATAGTGCAGGGGATGCGGATCGTACCTCGAAGTTACTCATGTATCCATTCGGGATGAGACATGAATCCTCCATATAATAGATCCTCAGATCTTTGGGGTAAGAGAATCGGGTATGCCCAAGAAGTGAGTGTCATGGAGTGGAGCTTGTGCTACTAGAATCTCTATTTGTTTGCTTGAGTGAGGTATTACTTATGCGAGGGGTCTATCAAGTGGTTTCCACTTTTCAGCCTAAGTCATATGTTTGATGCATGTATTCATTTTGTGCTATACTCATAAAATTTGTTTTGGCTAATCTAGGCCCCCCATTACTTTCACACTCATTATTGAGTGTGACACTTGGCCATTGTGTATGCTTTGTTTTATTTTTTCTTTCCAAGAGTAGTTTACAACGCACCTTTCCCCAAACACTTCACAAACATTTTCCAAATCAAGTTTTCACAAGTCAAACCAAAGTCCCATACATTTTTTATCATCTTCCTTCATGCTCACGTCAACCCAACACCCTCAAAGATCAATCCATTTCCAATTAAAAAAGAAGAAGCTTATCTTGAAGAAACTCCTAAAGCTCCATAAGTTTTTATATATCAACCGCAAGATCTTGTTGAAACATAGGACCTTTTTGCACCGATTCTGCAACTATCTTCGTGGTCATAGCAATGAGTTTGAGGAGGAATCCTTAAGATCCTGTGCCTTTATGCAAAGAAGTGGTCTATCCAAAGACACCAACTTTAGTGGGCCCATCAATTTGTCTTATTTTACTGAGAATCCCATTACCTATTGAGTCATCCTAGGGTGACTTTTTCTTTCCATCCCTTCCCTTCTTTCAAATCCATTTTCTTTACTTACATAATCCATCACCCAGTGATCTTTCAAGTTCTTATCGTAATCAATCAATCAACTTCAACTTTAATCCCCAATCAAATCTGAATCATCCAAAATCAACTAATCAATCAACCTCATCCAAAGGTTGACTTCTTTGTGAAGTTTAATTTAGACCTTATCCTTAATCAATCAGAATTTTTCTTTTGTGCTTGGGAAATAATCTATCCCAAGTACCTTTGCTCAATCATTTGGGTTGATCAAAACCCTAGTCCTTTGGCCCTATTTTTCTTGGGAACACAAGTCCATCTCACATAAGAAAGGGATTAATCAATTGATTCTAATCTCAAGGTCTAAATTTTACCTAACCTAGTTGTCACCTTGTTTGGTGCCATCCTAATTCAATCACCTTTGTCCTAACCAAAGGAAGTGATCCAAATCATTTCCAAATCAACATCAAAATTCACAAAGTCCATTCATCACTTTCCTTCATCTAAAATCAATCATATCAATTCTTGTCCATTCCCACTCACTTTTGAAAGCATTCATGCGTGGTCTTGAATTGATCACAAAAGGCAAAAATGGCTACCCAAGGCAATAATGATAATGTGTCTGAATTTAATGACCCCTTCACCCAAAATCCTCCACCTGAAGAGGAAGCACTTGTTGATCAACCCGACCTTTCTCCCCATATCCAATCATTCATAAATGATCCTTACAATCAAGACATGATGGATAAATTTTTCAAACATGATGCCAATAGGCTTGTGGCTGAACTCATTTCCCAAGGGCAACATTTGCCCCCCGATTTTGATAGATCCATCCTTGACAGGCCATCCCAGGTTGATTTTGTGAATAATTCTAGCCTTAATCCTTTTCTCCATCCTCAACCCACAACATATGCACTTGAAATTTCTACACCTGCAACTTCTATTCCTATGACCACATTTCATCAACCCTCTCATTTGCCCCTCTCCACAACAAGGCTAATTACATCAACATGAGCTTACCTCCTGTTAGAATGATCTAAGATCCACACATTTCCCAACCTCCTCCACATTCTGCATATCAATATACTGGTGGTGGTCCCTCATCCTCATCATATCAAATCCCAACATTAAATATGGGTCATTATGTTCCTAATGTCCACAATCAACAACCTGATCTCATCAAGGAAATCTAGGACATGAAGAACCTCATTAAAAATCTCAAAGAGGGTACTAATAAGAGAACTTATTCCTTTCAAGAAATATGTTCGTACTCCTATGACCCAACCATCTCAGTTGCTCCATATTTGCCTAGTTTTGAGATGCCTAAGTTTACAAAGTACAAAGGTGAGGGCGATCCTATACACCATGTCTGAGAATTCTTTGTTTCATGCCAAGAAGTCTCTTACAACAACATATATCTCAAAAGACTTTTCCTAAAGAGTCTCACTAAAGAGGCCCTCGCTTGGTTCTCCTCCCTACCACAAGGTTCCATCACATCATTCCTTGATCTAGTCAAAAAATTTGTGGCTCATTATGCCTACAACATTGAGAATTATGCCTCCATAATAGACTTGTGTAACACAAAGCAAAGGCCTAGGGAAACTTTTTCCAACTTCCTTCAAAGATGGTGGCATCTCATTAAGAGATTCCCTTGGACAATACCAGAACCAAACCAAGTCGAATTATTTCAACGCAATCTAATACCAGAATTGTCCAAACCCTTGACTCACCAATGCTTAACCTCTTTTGAGGAAATTTCCAGGAAGAGTATAGCCTTAGAGTGTACACTCTTAGAGGATGGAACTATTAAACACTATCAGAAATCAATGCAAAATTCCTCCTCTCATAATGATAAGCCAAAATTTTGGTCCAGAAACAAAAATGTCACCAATGATGGAGTCACTAATACTAAGCGTATCCAAACCATTGCCACACTATTCAAACCCACCACCAATAAATTCTTCAACATCCAATCCAATCCTTACAATCAATCCAATTGGCAAGATCAACCCCGTAATCCTACCTCCATCCAAGGTCACCCCCCTCAGTCCAATAGTCAATGTGAGTACACCTCGCTAGGTGAACCCATTGAGGTAATCTTCTAGAAGCTTGTCAAAGATGGTTATGTTGTCTTCCTAATGACACACCCTTTTAATCCTAATGAATCCAAACCTTGATGTTACAATGAGAATGAATATTGCAATTACCATCATATTAATGGTGACGATACACACAAGTGTATGAAACTCAAAAACTACATCCAAGACCTCATTAATAAAGGGGATATTGAGGCTGATGTTGCCAAATATGGTAAATCTAATGACAACCTTAGGATGTATCAGGACCCATTTCTTAAGCATGGCAAAGACAAGGCCTCATCATCTCATGCGGTCAATTATGATTATACCAACTACATATCCAACTTTGACTCCTTGGTGGGTTGCATAGAGCCTGTTGATACCTTTGTCAACACCATCACCATCAAAAGAGAAGAACCCCCACCCGCTACTAGACCCAGGATCATTATCCAAGGGCCCCCTACCCCTCAGTCATCTAGCCACCCTTCCCAAACAAAGATAGTAATTCAAGGCGCCACACCTCCCAGCCATCAAAATGATTGCAATGTCACCACCTGCAGAGGAAGAGTAATTGTTCTAGGAGCCCCTCCTCCACCTCCCCAACCCCCCATGTCATCCACTTGCTAGTATGATATCCTTGATCACCTTGGGAAGACTCCTGCATATATCTCCATCCTTGAGCTCCTCAAGACCTCACCTATACATAAGGAGATCCTAGAGCAAGACCTCCTCGAGTCCCATGTCCCTGATAATATCAATGTTTCCCAATTCCAAGCCCTCATAGGTAACCTTTCTGCACAACACCATCTTTTATTCACATCCAATGATGCACCCTCTGACGATGAATCACATAACAAGCTTGTCCATATTGAAGCCCTTGTACAAAAACATAAAATCAAGAGAGTCCTCATAGACGGTGGATCTGGCTTGAACCTATGTACATATAAGTTAATTAAACAACTAGATATCTCCAAGGAGTTGGTTGATACATCATGCAAGATAGTAGTAAAGGCATATGATGATGCAAAAAGAGTCTCTAAAGGAACAATCACCTTGCCTGTTCAAGTGGGCCCCACTATAGTGGATACATCTTGCCAAGTTTTGGACCTTGATATCCCCTATAAAATTCTCCTTGGTTGTCCTTGGATACACTCCATTCAAGCCATCCCTTCTATGTATCATCAATACTTGAAATTCCCATTCAATGGTAGGGAAATCACCATTTGTGATGACCCACAACCTTTTGAGTATTTCAAACTACTTGAAGGGAAGCATCCTTATCATTGTCCACTTAATAGACCTACTCTGCTCCCTCCATTTGATCCGTCCAACGTTGCATCCACCTCTTCCTCTCCTAAAAACAAGGTTAAAATCATTGATAATGGTTGTGGAGAGTATACCTTGCAAAATGCTCTTCATATGGGCCAACTTCCACCCTCTCCTAAATCATATGGCAAGCCGAAAGAAATAAAGAAACAATAAAAACCCACTATCCAATGCAAAGAAACCACCTTCCAACATTGGGGTCCACTTGATGAGGAGAGATTTGAAACTGATGTCACCTCTTGGCTATATCGAGAAGAAGAAGAGGAACTAGCAAAAATTCTAAAATAGATGTATCTGAAGGCTTCTGCTATAGTAGAAAATATGGGCTATAAAGTACATGGTCTCAGACCTGAAGAAAAAGGTAGAAAAGCACCCATCTCCCTGGTTTCATACAAGTATAATAGGAGCTTGGGGTTCACACCTGTGCCTAAGATCACTGTCACTAGGGTCCAATCAAATTCTCTTGCCGATGTCAAAGACCCTGTTGGAGAGGAGTTCCATGAAATGCCTTTTGAATACAAAGATTATATATTTGAAGATACTCATGTAAACGTCATCACCCCCATTATCCCTTCCACACCATATGAGCCCAAATTGATTCATCCTGAACTCATCGACCATGACCAACAAGAACCACTTGTTTTGGTTCTCTTATAGCATTACTAAACACACAAGACCTTGAGAATCATATGACTATTCATGGGATTCATCTTCACCCAGAAGCTTACTTTTGTAGTCAAGTCAACTCCCTCAGTCGCAAAAATGAAAACAAAAAGAAAAAGTCCCTTGGTGAAAACCTTTCTAAGGCACCTTTGGACACAAAAAAAGTAAAAACAAAGGAAGCATCTTCTAGTGAAAACCTAGATCAAGTGCTAGAAGATGGGGGAATTGACTTACCTACCATGGTTCCATCCAAACAGGAAAGATCACCATTGCTAATTGAAGAAACCAACACAGTCAACGTGGGAATGAAAGACAACCCTAAGAATTTGCTCCTTGATAAGTCATTAATAGATCAAGAGAAACATAATTTCATGAGCTTTCTAAAGGAGACACAAATTAACTTTGCCTGGTCCTACACAGATATGCCAGGCCTTGATCCAGAACTAGTGGTACACAATCTTGCAGTTAGACCTGATGTTAAACTAGTTAAGTAGAAGTTACACAAGATTCATCCCCAGATAGCACTGTTGATTAAAGAAGAATTACAAAAAATGTTGGATGTAGGTTTCATTAAACCCATAGATTATCTTGAATGGGTTTCCAACGTTGTACCTATCAACAAGCCAATTGGGGGCATTAGAATATGCACAGACTTCAGGGATCTAAACAAGGCATGTCCAAAAGATGATTTCCCATAACTAAACATAAACATGATTGTGGACCTTACAGTAGGGCATGAAATGTTATCACTTATGGATGGTTTTTTGGGGTATAATCAAATTGGGATCACAAAAGAAGATCAACATAAGATGACATTCATAACACCATGGGGCACCTTTTGTTATCAAGTCATGCCCTTTGGCATTAAGAACACAGGAGCTACATACCAACAAGCTATGACAACAATTTCCCATGATCTCCTACATAAAATAATGGAAGACTATGTAGACGATCTTAAAGGTAAGTCCAAAACAAGAGAAGAGCACATTCCCATCCTAAGGCAAATTTTTGAAAGACTTGAGAAATATAAGTTGCGTCTAAATCCCAAGAAATGTGTCTTTGGAGTTGTAGACACCTAAAACTTGCACAACTAATTAAATGAATTTATATTTGTTCAACTACCCTAATCCACTTATTGACTAAACTAAGGTTTAATCAATATCCCTTTTCTTCTAATCAACCATTAATCAAATTAAAGGTTTAATTAATTCCCCATTTCTTCTATCTAATCCATTTTAATTAAATTCAACATTTAATTAAATATCCCCTTTTAGCCATTTTAATTAAATTCAACATTTAATTAAATATCCCCTTTTAGCCATTTTAATTAAATTCAAAATTTAATTAAATATCCCCTTCTAGCCATTTTAATCAAATTCAACATTTAATTAAAATCCCCTTTCCATCATTTTTTTTTTCAATAAAAGTGGACAAGCCACTAAATTTTTTATTATATTTAATAATTTTTACAACGGGTTCAAAAGGCATACCGATAGGAAAGAACCCACAAGAAAACCTCCAGTTATCGCCTTATATATAAACCAAACTATACTACCCTTACAAAATAGTTGTTACATATCCAATTGATCATAAAACCTGCCCAAACCCATTCATTTGAAATATACAATGAAGTCCCATAGGACATTTATAGATACAAATTTCATCATCTGGTTATATCCACCAACGTATAGGCTCAACTGATCACAAAATGAAGAGCTGAATATCCACAAATATTTCTTTGAGAAAATCATGCAAAATGGGGAGCAAGAAATTCTTCCACCTAGCTTGTCAAAACTAAATTATACCAAAATTGTCCATATCTGCATCAAAAAACACCCCACAACTCCAATATATTATAGAAAAATAATCAGACATTTAAAAACCAAGTGTTAGTGCCTTCAATAGGGGGAACATTAGCTACATCCGGAGGAGGAACAACCCATAGAGGGAATTCTAGCCGTGCGGGAGCAGAGAACAGAAATATCAATGAAAGTAACGAGTGCAGAGCCTCAAAAACAACCCAAGCTTTATCCACAAACTGAGCAGGAACCCATTTCAGAAGAAAATCCATACACGCCCAAGTATCATCCATGGTATCACATATCAGCCCCATTCTTAATTCAAACAATAATTGACCATATCATCCATTACCCAAAATCTCATGACGAGGAAGAAAACCCCTATAATAGAAAGTCCCCACATCAAAATGATAATTATCCAAAGAAGAAAAAACCATATCCCTATTAAACAATGTTGGAAATATGAACATGTAAACTAGGAGACAAACCAACTCTGCATCAAGTAAAATATCATAACAAATTATAACAAAGCGAGAAGAAATCTCAGAATAAGAAATATTAAAACAAATTTCCAACCAACGATTCCCCAAAAGCTTGCGGAATTCAAATGCCACCTTAGGAGAAAACAGGTTAAAAACCTTACCAAGATTTTCAAAATTATTCTATTTCTCTTCCTCTGGAACCCCAGATTCAAGCACCACTCTATATTTTCCAGAAGTGAAGAGACTCGACATTTGCAAGAACAATCACATAGAACATGTGAAACTAAATGCAACCTCCCACATACTAAATAATCGAAATGAAAAGCACGAAAGAAGTAATAAATGGTTGCCATCAACTTACCATCATGCCGATGGCAAAAAAATTGATAAAATATCATACTAGGATTACAAACTGCAACGATGTGATATTTCACAATACATAAACACACATCAAACCTGACAGCCATCAATGACAGCTTAATGGGAGAAAACACATATGCCAAAAAATGATTACAAACATCATAGAACAATGCCAATCCTGCCACGACTGAAACTCACACCAAAACAATCTTCAAGAAAGTACAGAGACATCATCAACCAATAATAATCCATGTACACACAACAGATAAAGCCACACACATGCCAATATCTCTTATAAGCTGAAAATCTAAAACAATAACTTGCACATACCGCCACCCTTGAATATATTATGATTACCCACACCCTCACCCTATGAATGGAATCATATATGACAAATACATAAAATAAAAATATAATTTCTACTTCAAATACTAGACATGTACCGAAAGTCATCCATATAGGGAACATGAACATAAACCTGACAAATCAAGGAGGGCAGGAAAGGAATTTAGAAACACCAAGAATTAAATCATTTAGATACCAAATAACAAAAGAGCCATGCAAAACATTAATCATTGTGAATTCCTTCCCAAACTATAGAAGGGATTTATTTAGAATCAACTATACAAAAATGTGCTTTGCTATCAATAGCTAAATTAGCCAGAAAGTCCACAATTGTGTTAATCTCTCTGTAACAATGACATATTAAGAAGGAATCAAAAGAATCTAACTTTTGTAAAATATGATCAAGCAAATATTGCAACTTCCAGCAATTCGATTTCTTCTTCTTGACACTCTGAATTATTACCAAAGAGTCACCCTCAATCACTATATTTTTGATCTTTAATAAAATTGCCATATCCAAGCCAAAGGATAAAGCTTGATACTCTGCAAAATTATTAGTATTAATACCAATATCATGACAGTTAGCAAAGATAAGATGCGCATTATGATAAAAAATTGCCATCCCAACCCCTGCCTTCCCAGGGTTTCCCCGAGAGGCACCATCAAAATTAAGTTTAAAGTGTCCCCAAGGAGGATTTTTCCACTTGGCCAACAACCGCTGCGCAAAGGACTTGTTACTCGTGGATACTGAGCCATGAGAGGGTAAGATCGAGAGGGGTTTCCAAAACTTGGTAACCCTATTATCCCAATGTGAAAAGGAAGACTGGTTACCCAAGTTCTTATAAATATATGACAAAGCAACCTCCGAAATAGATGCTTCAATTTTTTCCAAAACATTCGATACAGAAGAACACACCTTTTTGAAAATCCTACTATTCCGTTCAAGCCAAATATTCTAGAGGACAATAGAGGGAGAAATAACCCAAAGGCATGCATAAAAAGATGAAGCAAACATGAGAGGCCAAGAACAAAAGTGAGAAACAAGATCCTTACCAATAACAAAAGATAAACCTAATTTACTTAGCAACCATTGCCAACACTCATGGGTAAAATCACAATGAAGAAACAAATGTGAAGAGGGCTCGAGATTCTTATTATAGAGAACACATGGAAAAACAACAGTAATACCTAATCTGTCCAACCTCATACCTGTTAGGACTCTATCCTAGACAACTAGCCAAGCAAAAGCTCCAGCTTTAGGTAAACAAGTCGAGTGCCAGAAGAACTTATAAGGCCAATGAGAACAAGATTTAGTAGGTAAAAGGGAGTTATAACCATCCTTAACAGAATAATTTCTAGAATCATTCCCAGTCCAAATAAGTTCATCCTCATAATCCACGAGAGTGACAAACCTCTCACCCAAAATCTTAACAAACTTTGCTTTCAAATGTAGATCCACATCAAGGAAATCAATCGACTTCCATTTAGCCAATTTTAAAGACCATTCTGAACAATATCAAAATAGTCCACCACATACACACCCCAAAGAGAAGTGAGGATTGCAATCAAGGGAGACCAATCTCTAATGCTAATCAAGGAACAATGTCCATTCCATGATTCATCCCAAAACCTAGCTTTCCTTCCATTATGAACTGTTTACGGTGAAAATGGATAACAACAATAATATTGAAAGACTAAATAGATTCAACCACAAAAACCCTAGCCTAACAACAACAAAGATCCACCATAACATATGAAGATTACCTAAGACAATGCAAATCAAATGAAATCACAAAGATTATACCATCACATGTCCAATAGGGTTTGAATCTCCATTCTTCCTATCTCCATTGGTCTTGCTTGATATATTTGCTCTCAGATTTTATGTGCACAAGAGCTCAACAAAGAATAGAAATGTGGTTGAAAAGCGTAGTGTAGTCAAGTGCATAAATTGATTAGCCAGGGTTTGATAATGAAGGAAGCATCTCCTTATATAGAAGACACCATAAGAAATGGAGGGATAAGATTGAGAGGTGTAAAAGAGGTTGGCTATGATTAGAGGGTAGGTAAAGAAAATAATAAAATAATGAGAGGGTAGGTAGTGTAGGAATTAAGAGATGAATGACATGTACCATAGGTAGAAAAGGTTAATGAATTAATTAATTAAATAAAGATCTATTTAATTAATAGAAGAAGTGGGATTAATTAAATAAATAAGATATTTATTTAATTCAAGAAAAGGATAATTTAAATAAATAGATGTATTTATTTAAATGAGAAATAAGGCTAGAAGAGGATAAATGAATGAATGAAATAAATAAAGATTTATTTAATTAATAGAAGAATTAGGATAAAGTAATTAAATAAATAAAATATTTATTTAATTAGACATGACAATTTTAGGTGTCTACATTTTGCCCCTCTTTGAGACAGTGCAACTTGTTGCGTTGTTTCAAAGAAGATAATATGAACTGATACAAAGTTGCCCCAAGATGGGAATGATATGCCCCCTTGAGAGATTGGATGAAAATGTTTGGAAAGATCGCAGACAATCTCTCGATAAGAAAGAAAGGCTAGAATGGACTGACCAGATAGGATAGAGTGACAGAGTCACAGGATAATGAAGATTGACTTGAGAGACGAGGGCTAGGGCTAGGGCAGTCTATAAGATAGACCATGAGGGGAATACATCCTCATTGTCATCCACACATCCAAGAGATCAAAGTGTAGAGAGAGAATAGAGCAGTAGCAGTTAGCAGTGATGGCATTGGTTCACAGATTCGATCGCGTTCGCCGATTTCAGAGGCCAGCCGACGTAAGAGAGCCGGTAAGTACCGCCAAACCTCCTTGTACTTTGTCGCAATAAATGTTGTCATTAATGCATCTTAGGTAGTGCATTCAATGCATTTTAGGATAATGTCAAAAAATGTCCAAAAACATGTAGGCGCGTTTGCGTTGGTGCCAAGCACGTTTATGTTGGCTAGGCGCATCTGTGTTTGTGCCAGGAACGTCTATGCTAGGAAAAACATCTATGCCAAATGCGAGTGCATCTACGTTGTTCAGGTGTGTTTGTGAAATGTGGGCACATTTGTGCAGGACAGGCACGTTTGTGCAGAGAATAGGCACGTCTGTGTATTTCAGGTGCGTTTGTGCAGAGCAGGCACGTTTATGCAGTCTATAAGTGCGTTTATGTCATCAAGTCACGTTTATGTCTTCAAGGTCAAATTGGCAGTTTGGTGACGAACATACGCTGTTGATTGGATAAGCTACTGAGAGGATACACTCAAGCAGGTCCTCTAGGGAAGACGAGGGTAGTAAATAGGGCTAGGATTGACAATTCTATGATAGAACATACATTGCCAATTAGGAAACTACTCAAGAGGATACACTCAAGCAGAGGCCCTAGGATAGGATAGATCAAGGCACTTTGTGATGAACAGTGAGTACCAAGACATAGTACTTTGTGATGAACAGGGAGTACAAATGTAAGCAGCACTTTGTGATGAACAGGGAGTGCAAAAATGTAGTACTTTGTGATGAACAGGGAGTACCACTAGGATAATCAGCAACACTGTGATGAACAATGAGTGTCACTAGAATAGAAGCAACACTTTGTGATGAACAGTGAGTGTTACTAGGATAGAGTACCATATGCACTTAAATAAAAAGTAGCATTTTGTGATGAATAGTGAATACCACTATGACTGACATGATTGATTTGGTTGACTGCAAGAGTATTTGCCTATGCTGGAGTCGCGAGAGAGATTCCCGTCGACTCCGAGGTTGCGACCAGAGTTGACATTCGAGGACAGAGCTGCCATTGAGGGTATGGGTTTGCAACATATTATGTATGTGCTTGAGTTTCGGTCAAACCTGGGGTTTTTGACTGTATTGGCTGAGAGATGGCACTCAGAGACTTGTACGTTTCATTTACCGATGGGTGAGATGATAGTCACCTTAGAGGATGTTTACAGGATTCTGCGGGTACCGATTGATGGGGAGCTGATTCCTTATGATCGAGAGGGAGATAGGGAGGCCTTGAGACAAGTGTTTTAGGATCTAGGCCTAGAGATGAGAGCTGGACATGATGACAGTGATAGGACTGACACTACCAACAGTGCTAGGAGGAGTGATCAGTGGGTTCCTATGTCTAGACAGGGCGACACGAGGGTTGGCTGTGGGCTGGGGGAGCACCTTGGAGACACTGGTTACACAACACACCAGATATGCCTGGGGACCATGTGTGCTGGCACACTTGTACTATGAGCTGCATCAGTTTGTGTATCATGGATCCATAGGATTGGGTTGCTGAGTTACATTGTTGCAGGTATGGGCCTATGAGCATCTACCGGTTACTTGACTAATACACTTCAGGGGCAGGGGTCATGGATGCAGCTTTGTTCATTTATATGATATGATTACATCACAGCCATGGATTGGCAAGTTGGAGCATTGGCGTCGAGTCTTGGATGAGATCGACACTGTGATATGGAGGCCATACCTTAGGTGCGAGTAGTGGGAGGATGATGCAGTGGATCTACCTTATACCTTCCGGAGTAGATATATGATTGGGCGGATGCCCTATGTATTGGAGAGACAACTGGGTGACAGGGTATGCAGGCAGTTTAGCCATATTCAGCGGATGCCATGGGGTTTCAGGATGTATGCTTGGACAGTCAGGGATCAGGCACACTTTGGGCCATTGTTGTCATATGATTAGGCCGTGATGCAGCTAGTGGAGATGGTTCCCTTGCCATGGGATATGTGGCTAGATATTGAGGATGCAGGTATGGATGTAGAGTATACTGCATATTGGGCTGAGCATCCATTCCCATGACTGACAGACCTAGGGGAGGTGATAGATGGAGATGGTGGGGGGGGATGGAGATGATGATGGAGATGGTGGAGGTAGAGGCTGATAGAGGAGGCGGTGTGGAGTTGGAGAGAGGAGGGTGGCTCCACGGAGAGAGGGTGGGGAGGAGAGATAGGCTCGGGTGGTGAGGGGTCACGGTGTATTGCCATTATAGGTGCCAACAGCATAGGGTCCTAGATAGGTGCAGGGACAAGGGCAGAGGTAGGTACAAGTACATGCATAGGCACTAGTATAGGGGGAGCCATAGGAAGAGGCACAGGGGGCCGAGGAGGAGGAGGATGAGCTGATTGAGCTAAGGGAGATCTGCCAGGGATAGGTAGATGAGATTCAGGACCTGGAGAGGGAGACAACTAGGATTAGGAGGCGACTGAGGGAGACAGAGCATGAGCGGGATTAGGCTATCTAGCACTATACTGAGGCTGAGACAACACTGAGGGATGGGAGGCAGGCGACAGAGGATATAGGGGTTGGATATGCCTATGTTCTATGGGCAGGGGAGGAGATAGGTTACTGGCGGGTCCTATATTATGGGGTAGTGCCACTAGAGTAGTGGGTGAGGAGCTTCCATAGACCATTGCGGACAATGACAACTACGGGAGGGAGCTAGAGGAGACAGGCATCCAGCGGTGGGGTTATGGGTCCTCCACCACCACCAGATAGAGGGGATAGGAGAGATGATCCTGTGGTGGGTCCTTCTAGGGCTTAGACTCTGTCGAGGCCAGGCGGCTCCAAGGGAGGGAGTTCATCATAGGCTTAGAGGGCTCCCTATGTATCAGTGTTTTGTACCATTTTGTACTCTGATGTAGACACCTTCGGGTGATTGTAGCCATATGATTTTGACATCATTGTATCATGACACTTATGATTATATATATGAGATGATTCATCTTTGCGGCAGCTATATGCATGCATACCTATGTGATGAGATGTTTCATGATGTATGTTTCTATGTGATGGTTATGATATGGATGCAAATATGTACATGAGGAAATGCAATATTTTTGTTCTTTTATGTTTTTAATATGTTATGCATGATGAAAATGTGAATGTATGAAATGCTAATGAATATGATAATGCAAATGAGTATTTACATGATGAAAATATAAAATGTGCTAACATGTGTTGTGTGCAGGATGTGATGCAATTGTGATACCTATATGTATGTCTGAAATGCTAACATGTGATAATGCAGGTGCAACTACATGAAATGCAAATGTTTTTTTGGTGTGTCATTATACTTAGTCATGTGATAGCATGCTACATGGACTCAAGAAGGATGATGGAAGTCAATCAAGAAAGGGGGATGAAAGATAGAAGATATGAAAGTGAAAGAGCTTCTTGTGCGTTATCATCATTGAGCTTTATTATGGCAAGTAGGTTATGACAATCGAGGCATATGCTCGACCCAGAAAGTCATTGTACCTATTTGCATGGAGATAAGATAGTCTCAAACAAGGAATGCCCCAGTTCATACTAGACTCTCAGTGTCCTCATATCCTTGGACAAGTCATAGCATTACTAAGAGACAATCCACAGACAACAAAATAAAAATAGGTGATGATACCCCATCCTCGCCTTTCTAGTCAAAGACATCCTAGAGATAAAATCTCTAGTCAGAGACATCTTAGAAAAGCTAAAAGACATGTCACCAAAAAGATAAAATCAAAAGAAAACCAAGACTTGACACCAACATTCACTGTAGTCCTCAAGTTTAGTGTCTCTTGTCACTTGTATAAGTTGTATTTGATTGTGGTCACAATGTTTATTTTCACAAAAAGGGATAGATAGCACTGAACCATATGTTTTCTGAGTCTGTTGAAATATTTGATTTGTTGAAGCCCATTGTTTCTGCTGTGTCTCATCTAAAATTGACTGAATCCATGCAACTAATACTTTATTGCGGAGAAGATGGAACTTTATTGCAAATTGGCGATGCAGATATTGATTTATTGCAGATTGTGCATGGATAGACTGAAGAAAACTGGAAGAAACTGTACTCCTTAGAACAAGCGATGCTCTCAGTTCCACACCCATCACTAGACGTAGGATTTTCCTTAGCCATAGATAGGAGTTGATTTATTATGGATGGAAAGAGGGGGAAAATGAATGTTTATTATGAATGGCTAACCAATCTTGGTTAGATCAATAACAAGCCATGATGGGGATGTGTAAGTTTATTATGAATGGATAGGTTGTGAGTGTGTGCAAAGTGAAGGATGAAATGGAATCCTGAAGGAGGGAGGAGCAATGTCTCTACGCATGGCACTGGTGACCCAGTTTTCACCATGGTACTTGCCTAGGGCACCACCGAAGTGGTTTTCACCATTGGACGAAATGTTTTTCTTTACTTTTTTTTTTTTTTTAGATTTTTTTGTTGTCACAAGGCGCCTATTTGCCAGGTTTTTACCAAGTAACGATTTTTTGTTTTATGATTTTTTTTTTTGTATTTTGAATTAGGATACTCTGAAGAGCTATGTGTAAAACCTACGAAGGTGCATGTTGTTGATAGGATCCTCTAAATGTTCACCCTCTATGGTTGAGAGATGATATGCCCTAGATCCATATGCTACTGTAATGATGTAAGGACCAAGCCAGTTTGGTTTGAACTTTCCCTTCTTCTCTCTGTCTTGCTGATTTTTGGGGTTTTTTCTGAGAACCAAATCACCTACCTCAAATGTGCGAGGCTTGACTTTGTGATTGTAGCTATGACTCATTCATTGTTGATAAGCCTTGAGATGATTAAAAGCAGTCTGTCTTCGTTCATCCAATAGTTCAAGTTCTTGTAAGCGAGAGACCCTATAGTCTTCATCACTGATAATGTTTTGCAAAGAGACTTGTAAAGAGGGTAGCTTGACCTCAATAGGAAAGATAGCTTCAATGCCATAGACAAGTGAATAGGGTGTAGCTCCTGTAGGTGTGCGGACACTTGTGTGGTAGGCCCAAAGTGCGGGATTAAGTTGGATATGCCAATTATGGCCAACGTCATCGACTGCCTTTTTTAAGATTTTAAGGATTATTTTATTAGACGCCTCAGCTTGACCATTACCTTGGGGGTAATATGGTGTGGAGAAACGATGGGAAATATGGAAGCGGTCACAGAGTTCACGAACATCTTGATTTTTGAAGGGACGCCCGTTATCGGTGATAATAGAAACAGGAATACCGCATCGACAAATGATATAGTTGAGAATAAATGTAGCAATTTGTTTTCCAGTGACTTGCATGAGAGGCACAACTTCGATCCATTTTGTGAAATACTCTGTGGCAGTGATAATGAATTTATGACTGTTGGAGGATGGAGGGTGAATCTTGCCTATGAGATTGAGTCCCCACTAACAAAAGGGCCAAGGAGTCACAATTGGTTGAAGTTCTTGTGCTAGTGCATGGATGAGGTCTCCATGAAGTTGACATTGCTTACATTTCCTAACAAATTGATATGAATCTTTTTCCATATTGGGCCAGTAATATCTAGTCCTGATAAGTTTCTTGGCTAAGATAGGACCACTAGAATGTGGACCACATATCCCTTCATATACTTCACGTAACGCAATCTGAGCTTTGTCACTTTCCAAACATCTAAGAAGAGTGCCATCTAGACCTCGATGGTATAGGACATTGGCTAAAATGATGTATAGAGAAGATTGGCAAATGAAAGTGCGATGTTGGTTATTGGATAGGTTAGGAGTAAAGGTATTATCATGAAGGTATGTGAAAATGGAACCATATAACTGGGACTTAGGACTGACGACACATATTATCTCAGTAGGAGTGATTTCATATGAAGGAACCAAAAGGTTATCCACCAAGAACTCATAGCGCGTCTCATTTGGAGGTAGATCGATCAATGAAGCAATTGAAGCTATGACATCTGCAGCTCGATTATGCTCTCTTGGTATCTGATCAAAGTCTATCTTTGTGAAATGTTGTTTCAAGTCATCCACCATTATTTTGTAAGGCATTAATTTCTCATCCTTTGTTTGGTAATCATCAGTTGCTTGACGAATTACAAGTTGAGAGTCCCCAAAAACATGAAGTTCCTAGATCTTCCACTGAACTGCTATTCGTAATCCAGTTGTTAATGCCTCGTATTCTGCTATGTTATTAGTGTAGGGAAATGAGAATCGATATGATTTTGGTATAGAATCCCCTTGAGGAGTTATGAAGAGGATGCCAGCTCCTGCCCCATGCTGTGTGTATGAGCCGTCAAATTATAGTTACCATGGCTTTACATGTGACACTGTTAAAATGGATTCATCTGGAAATTCTAAAATTAGAGGAACATCATCTATCATGGGGGCATCTGCTAACTAATTTGTGATAGCTTGTCCTTTTATTGCTTTTCTATCCACATACTCGATGTCAAATTCACTCAGGATCATTACCCATTTGGCTAGTCACCCAGTAAGTGTTGCTTTATTGAGAAGGTATTTCAATGGATTGATCCTTGCAACCAACTTAGTCTTATGAGTTAGCATGTAATGTCATAATTTCTATGAAGCAAAGACCACAGCAAGACATGCATGCTCAATTGGTGTGTAATTTAGCTCATATCCCACCAATGTGCAACTGATGTATTATACTGCCTTTTCTTTGCCCTCAGCAACTTGTTGTGCTAAGAGTGCCCTCAGTGCTGTTGAAGTAGTTGATATGTATAGTAATAAAGGCTGATCTGGAACTGGTGGCATCAAAACTGGTGGATTCAGAAGATAATCTTTGAGTATCTGGAAAGCCTATTGACAGTTATCATCCCATTTGAATTTGATGTTTTTATGTAGCAAGTGCTGAAAGGGATTACATTTATCTACAAGTTGTGCTATGAATCTTCGTATGGACTGGAGTCTCCCTTGCAAAGATCGAAGCTGACTAATGTTTTGTGGTGGTTGCATCTCTAGGATGGCCTTGACTTTTGCTGGATCGGCTTCAATTCCTCTTTTTGATACAATGAATCCCAGGACCTTCCCGGAGGTTACTCCAAAGACACATTTCTTGGGATTTAATCTTACTTTACATTTTTCCAACTGATCAAAGATGACTGAAAGTATGTCCAAATGTGTATCTCTGTCTATTGATTTGCCCAAGAGGTCGTCAACATAATCTTCCATAGTAATGTGCATGAGATCATGAAAGATAGTAGTCATGGCTCTTTGATATGTAGCACCTACATTTTTTAGCCCAAAGGGCATGACATTCCAGCAGAAAGTTCCCCAAGGACAAGTAAATGCCGTTTTGTGCTGATCCTTGGATGCAATTTTTATTTGATTGTAACTAGAGAATCCATCCATCAAAGATAACATCGCATGACCTGCTGTGAGATCGACGATCAAGTCAATATTTGGTAATGGAAAATCATCCTTAGGACAAGCTTTGTTGATATCTCTGAAATCTGTACATATTCTGATTCTACGGTCTGGTTTACTGACAGGCACTAAGCTGGAGATCCATTCAGGATAATCAATTGGGTGTATGAATCCGACATCCAATAATTTCTCAAGTTCTACTTTGACTAGTAATGCCACTTGTGGATGCATCTTTCTTAATTTTTGTTTCACTAGTTTTGCCCCCAGTTTAACTATCAAATGATGCATTACCAAATCCAGATTCAATCCAGGCATATCAGCGTATGACCATGCAAAGTTGATTTGTCATTATGTGAAGAAACTTATGAATTTTGACCTTTCTGACTCTGTCAAAGATTGAGCCAGGAATATGTTGTGTAGAACTTCTTCAGTGCCAATGTTTTTTTTAATAGTCTCCTCTACCAACATGAATGACTTTTCCTCATATGATGCCAGGAGAATGTCGATCCTTCCATCTTCGGGTGCCTCAGAGAGGTTTTCGCCCTCAAATACATCCTTTCTTTTTACTTTTTTGGGGTCAGACAGTGCCACGATGTGGTTTTCACCATAAGACCCTTGATTTGTTTTTATTTTTATATTTTTGCCACTGGAAGGTCTGACACCCTCACCAAAATATGCCATGCTGTTGAGTTCTATAGTGTATCCTGCTTTATGGTCCCCAGGGGGAAGATCCTATCGTATGCCAAGATAGTCAATAAGGGCTTCATCATTTTGGAATGTGTCAAATTGGGTAGGTCCTTCATGGTCCCAGTCAATAAGTTGGTGGTGAACAAGGGGAAGGCCTTTAATGTCTTCAAAGTTAGCAGGGATAAGAGTGAAGATGCAGTTATATTTAGGTATGTCGAGGTAGTTATCGAGGTCATCGTTGGCACTCTCCTGATCAGTCTCGATCATGAACGAATCCAAATTGTCATCACTAGTAGCACATTTCGGGACAAGTGTTCTCATTCTATGTGATTTCAACCCAGGACCTAGAGGCAAAGACTGTATGGGATCCTCTGGGGTTGTTTCTTGACCAACTTTGAATTTTCTATTAAATTCCTCTTCTTCTGTTGGTTCACTTGGTTCTTTGAATGTCTCAGTGAGCTCATAGTCACTAGAGGATTTGTCTGAACCCCATTCCAATTCATTGGAGTCTGTGGAATAGTGATTTTCTTGTTGAATTTTGGTAGCTTTAATTTGTAATGCTTCTTCTATCTTTTGAGTATGAACCTTGGAAGTCATGAAACCAAGTCCTTTGGAACGCTTCTTTTTGAGTGTCAATTTAGGTTGTAAAGGCTCAATGATGCCTTCTTTTCTTAATCCAAGAGGACTTTTTCCATCATACCCAAATTTTTGTAGGATCTTGAACCCTTTGCCATACTTTTCACATGGTATACTGATATGATCTTGTGTATCATTTTTAGGGTCTCTGTAAAGCATTTTGTATAAGTCTTCTTCTTCCACTTCACCCCATTTTTGGAAGATTGTAGGATCCCATTTAAGTGTAATGATAGATACCCACTTAGTAGGATGTGGTCATCCATATTATTTTGGTGAATTCATGACTTGTTGTAAGTACATGGTTTGATTCAAAGTGTATTCACCCATACCCTTGTCCTAGAATTTCCCTTTAAGCTCACCTTGTTTTGATGTCGAAGGTTTTAATGACTCAGGATCAATGTATGCAGAAGAAGGAACAACTTCCCTATTACTTGGGATGATTGTTTTAGTTTTCGATCTCAAGTTATTGCAGTATATGAATGGATTAGGATCTCCATTAACTATTATTTCAACTCTGTTGTGAGGAAACTTGATGCATTGGTGATATGTAGATGGAACCGCCCTCATTTCATGAATCCAAGGATGTCCTAGCAATATGTTGTATGTGAGATCAAGATCTAGTACTTGACAAACCACATCCTTTGTAGACGGCCCAACTCGAAGAGGTAAGGTGACTGTGCCTTTGGATGAATGCTCTTCATCATCATATGCTTTGATGGTAATTTTGTTTGTAGAATTCACAGCTTTGTCAGAATATCCCAATTTTTTAATAGTGCTCAATGTACAAATGTTTAGACCCGCTCCTCCATCTATCAGGACTTGTTTGATTCTATGTTTGTGTATGAAGGCTTCAATGTGTAATGGTGCATTATGTGGCTGACTTATGGAGGCGTCATCAGCTTCTATGAATGTAAGAGAGTGTGGAATGGAAAGGTATCCCACCATGGCTTGAAACTGGTCCACATTCAGATCAGTAGGAATGGCAGTGTCTCTCAAGATTTTGTCAAGAATAGCTTTATTTGCGGGGGATATGCATAAGAGCTCAAGGATGGAGATAAGGCAGGTGTCTTCCCTAACTGTTCTACAAGGTCGTATTCAGGCTTGGTTGATGAAGAAGTAGTGTTTTTAGCTGGGGCACCTTGCAAAGTGAATTTACTTCGACGAGTTGTGACATTACATTCAGAGGTAGGTTTGGAAGAAGATCCAACGCCTTTTAGGACAATCTTGGGTCTCTGGGTAGAATTCTCAGGGGTTTTGTCCTTGATGATAATAGTAGAGACATAATTGTCCATTTAAATTTGATTGATAGTTTAATCATAGTTATAAGATGCTATAGTATAGTTGGTTTGGTCATCTGTGGCTTTAGCTTTTCCCTTGTCATGCTTTGGGAATGGTTCTTTAAACATCTCATGTTCTTGATTGGATGAGTGTCCTTCAATCTCAATGTCACCTCTATCAATAAGATCTTGTATGATGTTCTTCAGTCAATGGCAATTTCCTATCTTATGACCCTTTCTCTTATGAAATTCACAATATTCATCATCATTCCACCAATTTTTTTTGACCTTTTGTTCATATGGAGGAAAATCTAGAATTGTGATTACTTTGTTTGCCACTAGCTTTTTGAAAACTAACTCTAGTGGTTCTCCCAATGGGGTGTACTTCCTTCATGATCTAGAAGTTGTTTGAGTATTCACTTGATTGTTTGTAGAGCTTGATCCTGAAAAAATGATTTTGGGTCGCACTGTATTGGCATCCACAACACCATCATTGACTGTGTTCTTGTTTTTATTCCAAAATCTTGGCTTATCTTTTCCTTTAAAGTCATCTTTGTTTTCCTTGAATATCTTAATGACTCCTTGTTCAATTAGGACTTTCTCTGTTGCTAAGCCTTTTTCAATGACATCCTTGAAGGTGGACAAACAAGCTTTTCTCAGGTCATAACCAATGTCCTTGTTAACATTCTGGGTGAACATTTCTACCATTTGTTTTTGTGGAATTTCACAAGAGCATCTGCTAGCTAGATTCCTCCATCTTTGTAAAAATGATAAAAATGATTCTCCATCTTTTTGCTTGGTGTTGCACAAAGTAGTCACCGATATGTCTGTCTCTATGTTGTAGGAGAAATGTTGGATAAATGCCTCAGCTAAGTCACCCCATGACTTAATTCTAGGTGGAAGTTGGGAGAACCATTCCATAGCTTGATCACCTAAGCTCTGTGGGAATAATCTCATCAAATATGTCTCTTCTGCTGCTACCTCAATGCCAGCTGTGAAAAATTGTCTTATATGTGCATTAGCATCCCCTTTTCCTCTATACTTATCAAACTTAGGCATCATGAAATGTGTAGGAAAAGGAGGCATTGGAATGCTCTTGTCAAATGGATAGGGACATATGTCTCTCATTGTGTATGTTGGCTTCGGTGTATTTATGTCCTCCATTTTCTTTTGTAAATCCTTGATTTGTTGTTCCAAATTATTCTTAGGTGGAGACCGACTTCTTGGACCATACCCCATGCTTGAGGCACCAATTGGAGGAGGAGAATGTTGCATATATGGATGATATTGATCATACACATGTTCATATGGAGGAGGTCTATAATGATGCTGTGTATAAGGACCACTTGGTATAGAGTCATGGTGAGGAATGGAATATCTACTTTGTCCATGTATACCATACTCTATAGGCATGTCATGAGTTTGTTCTAGTGTGTTGCCCCCAAATTTGACGCGAGGTTTCCATGTGTCCAAATTTTGAGCATGCCTTTGAATATCCAATTGCTTTGGTGGTTGTTCCTTAGCATTGGTATGTGATTGAGCACATTTTTTTGCATAAGACTTCCATAATGGTCTGCGAAGGTGAGTATCATATGCTTGACCATGTGTGTATGGGACCTCTAGTTTTTGAAACAAAGATGATGGTGATTCAGGCACAAGATGTGGTCCTCTATTGCCTCCACTATTAGGCCTCCTTTGATCCATGTTGAGGTGAGTTTGTTGCAAAGGTCGATTTTCCATTATTTGAGACATGTCAAAATCATGAGGGATCTTGGTTCCACTTTGTGCCATCACTTGTAGAAAATATTGTCTATCTCTCCTCATTATTTCCTCAACCAATCAATTGAAACGAGGATTCATAATGGTGTCTTCCACTTCTGCTGAATGTACAGAAAAGTTGTCCATATTGTCATTGTGTGTATCATTTTTGTTTATAGTGTCCATGTGCTCAACATTTGGAATGTTTCTATAGGCATCCATGTCAGGTAATGTAGTATGATCAGAATTGAAAAAGACATCATTGTCATACTCATAGGAACTCATGTTTGCGGACTCTTGAGCCTCTTTAGTTTCTCTCCTAGATTTTTGTAAATGGGTTTCAACCATGAACTAGGTCTTCACCAAGATGTGTGAGACTAGATGAAAATGGAAAGAGTATGGAAAACCAAGAGTTGGATGGAATGTAAATGAATATGAGGTTTACTTGCAATGTCCAAAGTGTAAGACTAAGTATGTATGTAGTAGAGTAGGTGTGGCTTCCAAAGAGATGATAGTTTCTCTTGATGAGGTAATTTGACCTTGACTCTAAGTAAGACCAAATGAGACCCAAATGTGATAGACCTTGATGAGGGACCACTTAGCAAAATGTAGTTGTATGTAGTGTATTCAAAAAGCAAGATGAGGACACGCAAGTGACCTTTTGACTCAAGTTTAGAAAAATGTGAATGTAGTGTAAGGTGTAAAGCAATGATGGACTTTGTGAGACCTAAAGACAGGTTGAATGCTTGATGAAAACCTGAAGAGATAACCTAGGAAGCTCAATAAGTTCGAAACTGACTGTTCTTGTTTGCTGAATTATGAAAGTTCTCAATCCTGAACACAGACGTGTCTGTACACTTCATAGATGCACTTAAATGACACAGATGCTATTCTGACACACACAGACGCATTTCTGAGATGTTATAAATGCAAAGTTGCTCAAAACACAGATGCGTTTTTGCCCTTCATAGATGCAATTATATGACACAGACGCTATTCTGTCAGACACAGACGCATTTCTGCAAAATTTGTGCAATTTTTTTCCAATCTGTGAAGTTGCTTTGTTGTGACCAAATCTGAATGTTTGACTATTTTTTGTGACAAGAGGACACAGTGTTGATGAGGACTCAATGTTTGCAAGTTTTAGACTAAAAAATAACTCAAAGAAAAGTGTGATGTCTGATGTAAAATTGTTTTGCATACACTTGAAGACACAAAAGACACAATGTTTTGATGTTTGGTCTTGAATGTTTGATTGTTTAAAATAAGTCAAGCACAATTCTTATGGCTGGCCAAGACAATAGTTGTTGATCCCACATGGAGTTTCCCCCGATGCTACGCTATTTAGAGCAGATACTTAGATGCTTGACCCCACTGGCTCCACCCTCGACACTCACTTCTCGGGGTAGCCAAGCATCAGTCCCCATGAAAACTCTTCATGGGGAACTTTGTATCTCTACTAAGAACCTCATGTGTGTGGGCCGCTACCAGAGGTCCGACCTCTTGCCTCAACAACTAGAAGGATTTTGGATTCTAAAACAAAAAGGTGCAAGTAAGGGCATCCGCTCGTGTGGCCATACATGCAGCACTTTCAGCTCTGTAAATACAAAAGGCTCCTAGCCGGTAGGGGTTACGCCCTACAAATGATCAAATAAATTTGATCAAATGGGTTTATGGGGAGACATAGTGTTGGTATTAACTAATCAGCACACGTTATTCATAGTTTTCACCACAAATACAGTTATTTATAGTGGTTTGCAAGAAGATGGCTTTTCTTTTGCTACCACTTGGGTCGTTCTCTCCTCACTAGTAGTCCTAATGACCACACAGGGAGACAGGCTCTCTAAAGTTTAAACAAAAAGAGCCTATTGCTCAAGACACAAAAGACAATGATTCAATTTTAAAGCACAAATTGAAGTGTTTGCTAGTCTATGAAAACAAGGCACTCAATAAAGATCAAAAACCCTTGCCAAGGTCCTGCAACAAAGATTTGTTAGTAGTTTGGATTGTTTCAAATGATCACCCCTTCCTGCAAGCACACAAGTTAGGTAAATTTTAGATCTAAAAGACTTTGTGAAATGGGGGCCTTCAACAAAATGATTTTTCTTTCAAGACAAGCTGCACCAATTTCGTTAGCTAGATCTGAAAATGTTAGCTCAAAATAAACCAGATCTAAAAAAACTGAATCAATGAAAACCTCTAAAACAAAATTAGTGCACACAGAGGTGGTTACCATAAACACAAATGCGCTTCTGTGAAACACAGACGCAGCTTCAGAATGCAAACACTGCTTCTAGACGCAGATGCACCTTAAAACCCCACAGACGTGACTAGGGAATACAGACGTGATTTTCAAAATCTGCAAAAAAAAAAATATTGTCGAGGGTGTGGACGCGATCCTAGATGTCGCAAACGCAACAGAAAACCAAAAATGCAATCCGAAAGTACGCAGATGTGAAAATACCAAAATACTATCAAAAATGTCAGATCTGCAACCTCAAAACACAAAATCTGTAACAAGGATGTTAAATGCAAAAGGGACAAGAGTCCCACCGGGTGTGCCAAAATGTTTATGGTGAAAATGGATAACAACAATAATATTGAAAGACTAAATATATTCAACCACAAAAACTCTAGCCTAACAACAACAAAGATCCACCATAACATATGAATATTACCTAAGACAATGCAAATCAAATGAAATCACAAAGATTATACCATCACATGTCCAATAGGGTTTGAATCTCCATTCTTCCTATCTCCATTGATCTTGCTTGATATATTTGCTCTCAGATTTTATGCGCAGAAGAGCTCAACAAAGAACGGAAATGTGGTTGCAAGTAGGATCACATATGAAAAGCGTAGTGTAGTCAAGTGCATAAATTGATTAGCCAGGGTTTGATAATGAAGGAAGCATCTCCTTATATAGAAGACAACATAAGAAATGGAGGGATAAGATTGAGAGGTGTAAAAGAGGTCGGCTATGATTAGAGGGTAGGTAAAGAAAATAATAAAACAATGAGAGGGTAGGTAGTGTAGGAATTAAGAGATGAATGACATGTGTCATAGGTAGAAAAGGTTAATGAATTAATTAAATAAATAAAGATCTATTTAATTAATAGAAGAAGTGGGATTAATTAAATAAATAAGATATTTATTTAACTTAAGAAAAGGATAATTTAAATAAATAAATGTATTTATTTAAATGAGAAATAAGGCTAGAAGAGGATAAATGAATTAATTAAATAAATAAAGATTTATTTAATTAATAGAAGAATTAGGATAAAGTAATTAAATAAATAAAATATTTATTTAATTAGACATGACAATTTTAGGTGTCTACATGAACAACCCATGAGAGATAGGGAATAATAAATGCTCTGCATTTACATAAAATTCCATATGATAGAACCAGAAGGCAAATTAGAACATTTAAAAATACTCTCTATGGTACCATTATTTAGATATTTAGCAAACATAACCTGAGCCAACAGAGAATTTGGCCTATCATAAAGTTTCCAGACCAATTTAGCCCCTAAAGATAAATTTTGATTCTTCAAACTATGAACACCAGTACCACCTAATTCTTGAGGAAGACAAATCTTATCCCAGGCTACCAAAGGCAGCCTCTTTTTGTCATCCTTATTGTTATTCCAAAGAAACAACCTTAGAATATCTTGCAAGTTTACAATAACAAATTTTGGTGGTTTTAATATCGACATTAGATAAATAGGAACAACATTCATAACATATTTAATTAACATCAATTTACCAGCCAAAGACAACCATTTGTGGTTCTAAGAAAGAATTCTTTTTGAAATGACCAAAATAACCTTATCCCAAAAACCAAACCTATCTTGCTTAACAAAAAAAGGAATCTCAAGATACATATAGGGTAGATTACCAATCCCAAAACCCCAGAAGGAATGCAATCTCTTATGAACAAGCAGTGAAGTATTAAGGAAATTTTTTTTTGACTTGTCAACATTTACTTTCTGTCCAGAAAACAAAGCATAATCCTATATTATTTCTGAAATTATTTTAGCCTCTGCTAAAGAGGCATGACCAAATAACAGAGTGTCATCAACAAAGAGACAATTTGAAATATTCTGAGGATAATTCTGAATCCTAGTACCTCGCTAGAGACCCCCCAATCTAGCAGCCCTGATAGCCCAACTAAAGGATTCACCAAGAAGAATAAATAAAAAAGGAGAAAGGGGATATCCTTGTCTCAAACCTCTGGAAGAAGAGAAAAAACCACAAGGAGAACCATTTAGAATCACTAAAAATTTTGTAGAAGATATACAAGAGCGAATCCACTTTACCCAAGCATAGGAAAAACCCAACCTCAATAGAATCCTACACAAAAATTGCCATTCTACTCTGTCATAGGCCTTCATCATATCAAGCTTGAGAATCATGGCCATAAATTTATGGGGGGAGATCGAATGCAATACCTCATGCACCACAATTGCACCCTTTGCAGTTTCCCTCCCTGGAACAAAACCCCTTTGTTCCAAGGAAATAATCTTAGGTAAAATCTTTGCTAACCTTATAGAAATTGCCTTAGTGAGTATTTTATATAAGGTATTACACAAAGCAATAGGCCGGAAGTCAACAAAATACTTTATCTCCTCTTTTTTAGGAATAATTGAAATCAAAGTTGTATTCAATTCTTTCAAAATAGACCTATTCCGCCTAGCTTCCTCAAGAGCCAATAAAACATCATTTCCAACAAAATCCCAACATTTTTGAAAAAACAAAGGTGTATAACCATCAAGGCCAGGAGCTCTATTAAATTTCATAGCAAAAAATGCCTGTTTAACTTCTTCTAGAGAAAAAGGAGCCATTAACATCCTATTATCTTCCATGGTTACTAGAGAGGGGACATGAGAATCAAAATTGCTGACATCTCTTAATTCTGATGTCAAAAGGGTTTTGAAAAAACCTCACAACCTCCATAGAAATATCATCCTACTCGGTCAATAATTGACCTTACTGATCCCGAATACAAGCAATCCTATTCCTACTCCTCTTCAACTTGGTAGAAGAATGAATTTTTTTTGTATTCCTATCCCCATCTGAAAGCCATAATTCCCTAGACATTTGTCTCCAATAAATTTCTTCCCTAGCCAAAATCTCCTCAAGCTAAAACTTGAGAGACTTTAGTTCATCAAAGACCCTAGGAAGCATCCCATGTTGAATCACATGATTGTTGAAACATTCTATCATATCCTGAATTCTCTGCTTTTCTTCAAAAATATTCTTAAAATGAACTAAGTTCCATTCTTGAATATTCAACTTTAAAAAAATGAGCTTTCTGACAATTTGAAACATTCTAGAACACAAGACAAAAGGAGCAGACTCCCACCATTTTTTAAGTAAAGGTAGAAAAGAGGAATCTCTAAACCACATAGGCTCAAACTTAAAGGGTGACTTGTGAAGAGGTCTATCCTCTAGAATGGAGAAGGAGATTGGAAAGTGATTTGAGCCTGGATTAGGAAGAATAGAAGAAAAGAGTTCAACATCCAAATCAATCCAATTTTTAAATAATAGGAATCTATCTAATCTTTCAGCTATTTGAGAAAAACCCCTTCTCATATTAGTCCATATAAAAACACCATTCTGAGTTTTACAGTCAAAAAGACCCAAATCTGACATGAAGGTCCCAAAATCATCCATAGCCCTCTTGTTAGGAAGAATACCGCCACTCTTCTCCCCTAATTCAGAAATGGTATCAAAATCTCCCCCAAAAATAACAAAATATCTCTGTCTCAAAGGGGAGGAGATCCTTCCAAGCTCACTCCACAATTTACATTTGCCTTGAATTCCTGAAGGAGCATATATATTAAAAATCCAAAATTTAACATTAGAGACCTTACTCTGAACAAAAGTCAACATCCAATTAGCATTAGAAGCAACAAGTTGTAAGTCAACATTATAACTGTTCCATAAAATAGCCAAACCACCTAAGGCCCCAGAAGAAGAAACAAAGACATACTTCCACCTTTTCCAAGAAGAAAAAATTACATCAGCAGATTCTAAAGACAACTTAGTTTCCTGAAGCGAAAAAACATCCCACTTAATTAAGTTAATCTGAGACTTAATTAAGCGTCTCTTGTTAGGGGCATTTAAGCCCCTAACATTCCATGAAATGATTCTCATTGTCCTCGAGGAGAGGTAGAAGCTCCCCTCTTCCCAAATTTCAGAGAAACTTTACTATCTCCAAACGAATGTTGCTAATTCCTCTTGATAGCCACTGATCTAGTAACCGGGGGGCTAGAAGCTGAATTCTTATCCCTCTTTACCAAGGTTTCAGATATATGACCTAACTTTTTAGGTCTGCCCAAAGAGAGTGAATGCTTCCCTAGCCTATTACTAGAAGATACTGATAGGGTTTTTTGAATACCTGCATCAATCTCCAATTGTGTTTTGCGGCTTTTTGGAGGTCTCCCTCTACCAGGAGAAACCACTGGAGATGACAAAATCATATTTGATTGGGCAATTGGTAATTTCTTACTCGAATTAGGAGACACCATCTCAACTAGAATCTCATCAGAACCCTTAGAAGCTAAAACCTCAAAAGGATTCTCGGAAGCAGATAAAGCAAGAGACTTATTAATAATACCCAAGTCACATTCAATAGAACTAACAACCCGCTCAGTTACATGCTCATCCAACTTATAATCATGATCATTCAAAAGCTCATTAACCTGATGAACTAAATCAACATCTGGGATGATGACCGATTCATCTGAAGGCAAAAGATTACCCCTCTTATCATTATCTTTCACTAAATATTGAATTTGATGGAACAGATGTTCCTCATTTGGAGAGCTCATAAAAATGTTCGAGGGAGCTCCCTTATAAAAAGATTTGTTTTCAGACCTATGCCCCAAAATCAAATCATCATTTTTCAATTTTGAAATGTTATCCAGACCCTCTGCAGATGTATCCTTGCTAATCTTATCAGAAGAATTGACACCAATAACATTCAGAGTAGACCTAGGTTGATCTAAAATAGTAACATCTAACGCTAGGAGAGCACTAGATAAAGTTGTAGAGTTCAATATATTCTCACAAGCTTTAGGACCAACATCCTTACCCATATCAGAATGATATATGGCTTTTTCCAAAGAATTTGACATAGCCTTACCTATTTTAAAATCCATAAACAGAGGTGCATCCACAATTAAAGGAGAGAAAGGGAGATCATTATTCAGTTTATCAATTGGTTGCCACCAAATACCATCATTAGATTTGATATTACAAGTCCTAGGGCAAACACAATTAGGACTAACCAAAACAATTTTTTTTACCAGAACCACCCCATCCACCATATCTGATTTAGAAGTTAAAAAAGTTCCAAGCTTATCACCAATCAGTTTCAAAACCTCAAGATCCATGAATTCAAATGGAAAATTAGGCAAACTGAACCATACCAGACATATTTTAGGTTTAAACTGATCTGGAATGAAAAAAGGATTCCAAGCCGAAACATAGATCACATTATTCCCAAACCAATGATATTCAGATTTGAGAACCTCATTCTAAACCAAAGGAGAATAAATAACAATGATGAACGAGTTGGTAGACAATAATTGAAAATAACACATTCTCGACCAATGTTTTTGCATTTTGTGATGCAATTTAGACAGCCATGTTTGATTACCCCAGATAACCCCAAAAATAGTAACCGAATGTAAACCACTTGCTTTCTTTGCAATATAAGACCC
Source organism: Cryptomeria japonica (assembly GCF_030272615.1). Lineage (NCBI taxonomy): Eukaryota > Viridiplantae > Streptophyta > Pinopsida > Cupressales > Cupressaceae > Cryptomeria > Cryptomeria japonica. Next base: position 329,900,991 of record NC_081415.1, read on the forward strand.
AGCTAGATCCAAACAAGGGATAGGAGCCCATATATGAGGTGAAGAACCATCGGCCGAATTAGGGCCAATGGCATTTTCACTTACCTTATCCACTGATAAGCCCTTATCTACCTCTTTGACCAGTATTTCCTCTGCATTTTTCAAAGAAGCTAAAACCCCAACCCCCACCTTTTCACCCACCGTCGAAGACTTGACAATCTTAGCAAATGAATCTTTACCACCCAACACAGCAGACCTATTTCCCGATTGATCCAAAAAATGGTTTAAAAAACACCATGTCTGTGAAAGTGACCACACAATCCTTGCCCAAAATGATTGTGAAAACCATGTTCAACACCCTGGTTCTTGGAATCCCACAATCTCTCCTGACCTGAGCCAAAACCCTTCAGTTTTTTCCAAAAACCCCAAAAATACCTAGAAGAAGGCCTAATGAAATTACAAATTAAATTCAACATTTAATTAAAATCCCCTTTCCCATTTAATTAAATTTATATTTAATTAAAAATCCCTATTTCCCTCACCCCACTTGCATTTTACAACATATGCAAGTTGCATCTCCTTTTGGCTAAAATAAATCTTTTATTTTATCTAAAAAATCCTATTTTCCTCCACCCACTTTCATTTTCCTACAAATGCAAGTTGCACCACAATTTTAAATAAATAAATAATTTATTTAAAATCCTATTTATCCCCACCCACTTGAAACCTTTAATGGCTTCCCTTAAAGTCTTCAAACCTTTACTGGTTTGTTTTTAGAGTCTTCTCAAACCTTTAATGGTTTCCCTTAAAGTCTTGTTAAGCCTTTAATGGTTTCCCTCAAAATCTTCAAGCATTTAATGCTTTATCCCCCTTTTTCTCATTTAAATAAATTAAGATTTATTTAAATAAAATCCAAAATTCACATTCACATTTAAATAAATTAATATTTATTTAAATATCTATCCAAATGCAAGTTGCATTCATTTTAGTTGAAATAAATCTTTTTATTTTAATTAAAAATTCCTATTTCTCCCATTTGCATTCTCCTACATTTTCCATTAACTTCCTAAGAATTCTTCAAGAACCTCTCAAAACCCACTTAATTAGTCTAAGTCTTCTATCATGGTCACATCCCTAAATTTTGGGGAAATCACTTCTACTTTTGGAAGAAAGTCTTCTAAATGCATTTAAAGTTTTATCTTTTCAACAAACTAACTTTGTTGAGTTCCCCAAATTTGTAGGACTCTCACAAAAGTATTGATGGTTATCTAACTTCCAAGAAGATCTCGCATTTATAGTTTCTACTTTTGGTTATCTAACTTAAAAGCATCCGGTAAGCTCCAAGATGGTTATCTAACTTAGATAACAAAAGTATTGATGGTTATCTAACATCCGGTAAGCTCCCGGGGTTTATAGTTTCTTGTAGAGGCATTGAAGTAGATCTCGCAAAGGTAAAAGCAATAATGGAAATGCTTCCCCCTAAGACACTTAGGTAGCTTCACAGTCTTCAAGGAAAGCTCTAGTGCATCCACAGATTTGTTGCACAACTAGCAGACAAATGTCATCACTTTGCTCACCTCCTTCACAAGGACACCAAGTTTAAGTAGGATTGCCTATGTTAGAAGACTTTCGACAAGCTAAAGGAATAATTGGCATCTCCTCCAATCCTAATGCCACCAATCCCAGGGTAGCTACTTCTCTTGTATATATCAACAACATCAGTGGCACTGGGGTCATTATTGGCACAATCAAATGAGAATGGCAAAGAGCATGTAATGTACTACATCAACTGCACTCTTGTAGGGTATGAGATTAACTACACTCCCATTGAAAGAACCTGCCTTGCATTAGTCTTCAACACACAAAAAATGTGGCATTACATGCTCAATAACAAGACAAAGCTCATAGCCAAGATTGACCCTTTGAAGTATTTATTATCTAAGGCTGCCCTCACAGGCCGCACCGCTAAGTGGGTCATTCTCTTGAGTGAATTTTACATTTAATATGTGGATCAAAAATCCATAAAAGGATAGGTTATAGTAGATCAGCTGGCTGAGGTCCCTCTTCAAGGAGATCACCCCTTAATAGCAGAGTTCCCTGATGATGCCATCATGATTGTCTCTACATCCACCAAATGGTAGTTGTTCTTTGATGGTTCGTGCACACAAAATGGATCGGGGGAAGGCATCTTGCTAGTAATCGCTCTAGGAGACTATATTCCTAAATCCTACAAGATCGCTTTTGCCTGCACCAACAATATTATAGAATATGTGGCCCTTATCGCTGGACTTCGCCTTGCCATACAATGGAAGATCAATGAGAAACAGGTCTATGGAGACTCACAACTTGTCATCAAATAGGTAAATGATGAGTATCAGACTAAGGATGACAAATTGCCCCCTTATCGTAGTATGGTTGAAGATCTTAAGCAACACTTCACTGTTATCTAGTTTGAGCAAGTTCCTAGAACAAACAATAGAGTTGCAGATGCCATGGCAACAATTGGTTCCCTCCTATAAATGCTGACAAATAGTTAGAAGTGTGAATTCTTGGTCGAGCAACTCCTAGTCCTGGTGTATGACCTCCCCGAATCTGAAATGGTGTGTATTATTTTTGGTCCCCAATCTCCTTGGTATCAAGAAACCTACACCTACCTCTGAGACAACATCATCCCACCTCACCTCACTAAAACCCAACAACAGACGTTCATTTGCCAATCTGCCCGATATACTATCCTTGGTGACACCCTCTTCCGAAGGCATTTCGATGGAACCCTCATAAGGTGTTTAGACGAAGAGGAGACTGAATGGGCACTACATGAGGTGCACAAAGTCATTTGTGGGGCACACTCAAGTGGCCTTACATTAGCTAAAAATATCTTGCAAATAGGATACTACTGGCCAACCATGGAAGAAGATGCATATCACTATGTGAAGAAATGTATCCCTTGTTAGAAGCATGGGGACAAAATTCATGCACCTTCTCAAGATCTGTAGCCGTTTATCACACCTTGTCCCTTCTCAATATCTATAGCCATTTATCACACCTTGGCCCTTCTCATAGTGGGGTCTTGATCTCATAGGGAAAATCCATCCACCTTCCTCCAATGGTCACAAATTCATAATATCTACCACTGAATACTTTACCAAGTGGGTAGAAGCCATACCACTCACATTCACAACTAGCAAACTGATTTCTAAGTTCATCCTAAATTACCTTATCTGTCGCTATGGAATCCCTAAAGCAATTATTACAGATAATAACATACTGTTCAAGAATTAGGATATCAAAAAGCTTTGTCATAAGTTTGGCATTCAACATTGCTTTTCCACTCCATACTACCTGCAAGGTAACAATCAAGCTGAGGCTTCGAATAAAACTCTCATCAAAATCCTAAAAAAGATAGTCAATGAAGCTGGCCATGATTGGCACTTGCAACTCCATCCCACCCTTTGGGCCTATCACACAAGCATCTGCACACCCCTAGGTGCCACCCTATATTCACTAATATTTGGTTCCAAATCTTTCCTTCCCCTTGAGATTGAGATCGCATCACTAAGAGTCTCGGTGTAGAATATCCTCCTAGAAGAAGAATACAAAGTTGCCAGGCTACAAGAGCTTGAATTGTTGGATGAAAGGCACCTCAAGGTCTTAAACACCTCTACAGGTATATCAGAACCACCCATGGTTAAGCTAAAATAAGAAGGTTCAAACCCAAGAGTTTGAAATTAGTGATCTTGTGCTCATGGAGAATCAAAGAAATCTACAAGACCGTGAAGAGAAAGGCAAGTTTGAGCCTAATTGGCTTAGACCCTACGTGATCACTGCAAAATATGGATCAGGTGCCTACTAGTTGGATACTCCCAAAGGTGAACCCTTGGAGGAGACCATGAACATCATTCACCTGAAAAGGTTTAACGCCTAGTCCTTAGAAGATCACCAAGTTTTCAAAAAATTAAAAAATCAAAAAAATCAAGAAAAATACAAAAAAAATGAAAACATGGAAAAGGTAAAGAAAAATCAATATGTCCATTAGTGAAAACCACTCTATGGTGCTATGGGAAAGTACCTTGGTGAAAACCTAGTTTCAGGTGCCAGGGTAAATAATCTAGATCCTTTGTCTATCTCGACAGACTCAAATTCTGCCCCCACCCAGTGGTTTCCCAATTTTAATAGTGTTTGTGACCAAATTCTGCATCATAACATATCACCCCGTCACACTGAGCTTCATCCCATTAGACTGAGCTTCCATCCTAGTAAACCGAGCTTAACCTCAATTCTTGATCTTGAGCTTCTTCTTGGCTTGTGTGCCATACAAACATTCATCCACATGAGCATAATCCAGTCTTTACAGTCAAGTACCAGATCTGCATTCATGTGTCTATGTCACCTAATTGATTGCCTATTTAGTCTCATCAGTTACTCTTGTCCATCAGGATGCATCCTTCCCCTATCTGGTAGTGTATCCACAATCCCAAGTCCTACACTTGCCAAGAGATGTCAGTTGGCCTTGTACATTTTTCTTGCATGATTTGGTTTGTTGCTTTGGTTTGCATTATTTTGTCCTACGACTACTCTTACCTATGGCTGCCTGGATCATTTTATATCCTGGTATGTTTTGGATGGGTGTATACTAGGGCATGTTTGAGGGTTTCTCTTACATGAACCTACAACCCTATATCTACATCTATATGGTGTTTACATGGTTGTGTGCAAGGGATACCTATTGTGTGAGAGTCAGTCCATGCCTCAGATTTTTCATAACATCCCGATTCCTATAGTTAGTGGTGTATACTATCCTTGGAAAAATAAAAATTAGGATTTCTCTCCACATTTTGCACAACAAATCCCTCCATCTCAATCTCATCATTTGCATTTCATGCTACCACTATGCATTTTGGAAACTTCAATTTATTCACTTTCTTAATTTCTTCTAGTCCTATGTGTTGTCCTATGGTTGGCACATTCCAAAATATCAATTCATTACCATCTAGTCTCATCATTAGGTACATTATTCATTTAGTTACATAATCATCTTGTTTATAATAATCATTAATTACATTATCCATTTAATTGCATAATCATTTTATTCATTTAGGTGCATAATCATTTTTTCATATTCATAATCATTAAATGCATTATCCACTTAGTTTCATTATTCATTAATTACATTTCAGACGCGCAAGCTGGTACATACAATCTTGACTATCTATCAAAATGTATCTGTCATGCATGTTCACAATTACATATTTTAGGTTCATAATAAATACTGATGTAAGGTTAATTAAATCCCATTCAAACATTAGTATCTCATGTAGCACAACAATCATTAATAATCACTCTATTTAATATAAAACATTTTGCATTACATCCTTAGGTCATTTTAGGTCCACTAAATTTTTATTCAAACATTAATATATCACGCAAACGATAAGTCATCAAGTAGTATACACATCACTAACCAGCCTAATTAGTCACATTTTGGTTTTTTATTTTTATTAGTGGCTAAATAAAGGTTTTCATTACATCACTTGACACATTTAGTTATCATTCATTTAGGTGCATTACATTTACCACATCATAGTATAAAACATACATATAGGACATCATCACATAAAAATACCAAAAAATGCATATCATATAGAAATATTTTCCACATGCATCCTGCACCTACAAACATGTTAGGAACATCATAAATAGTATATGCATACATATATAATCATCCATTTGGCATCACAAATAAGTTAGATAATATCTATCACATGCATTAAATCATAATCATAAGCATTACCATCCATCACATCATAAAAACAATAATTAGAGTCCATCAAAGTCCATAATAAAGTCCATACATGCATATACACTGCCAAAAATCACATCTCATATATATAAATAAAGAATGAATATGTCAAACATGGTACAATAAATATCCTCCCCAAAGGGTCAAAATAATCAAAAGTCACATACATCTGATGAGTGCTATCCCACACTCCTTGTCTTCTCATCTCCACCTCCTCCTCCTCTTGATGACCCTGCCCCCCATCCTCAAGGTGACCTCATCCCCACTGATCCTCCCAACTGCTCATTGTGGTTCCAATGTGATCAAACACTCTTAGTGTATGATGCTACCGTCTAGTCTACTAGCACTGCCCCATGGTATAAGCCCCTGTAATAGGATGCCTCTTGACTTAGACTCTCTACCCATCACTGTTGACTGGTAAGATCTATGTATACCCGTGCAAACCCTGTGAGATCCAATATTTGTCGGGCTGCATCCCTCTCCCCTCACAATCTAACTACATCCACCTGTGCTCTAGTCAGTTGAGAGAGCAGTGTGTCCATATCCCCATCCATCTTCTGTAGCTCTATCCTCATCTAGTTGATAGCCTCCCCACTCCTTGCCTCGTCTAGGAGCTGGTTGGTCTCATCTCTCTCCTCTCAAAGCTACCATGCCCGCTCGAGCCTCTTGCAGGCTCTTTGTCAGATCATCTATCTCCCTCGTCAGCCACTGCACCTCTATTTGAAGACTAGCTACCCTCACCCTCTCCACTGCTACCTCCTCCTCCAAGCCCCCTGTCCTCCCTCGAGATACATCCCTCTCCTATAACTCTGCCTCTAGTCTCCTCTCCCTCTCTGAGACAACCCTATCATACTCCGCCTGGGAGATCCATCCTTCCTATGCCTGTCCACCCTCCTCCTCCTATCTATGTGTGGCTGGAATATCCATAGGTTGTGCATCACCACCCTCCTCCTTCTCCTCCCCAGCCACCTATCCAATCTGTACTACTAGGGGCTATACTTGTAATGGTACCTCATCGCGAGGTACCTTCTCTCTCCCTCTCCCTCTTTGTGCAACCTGTTCTTTCCCCCCTCCTCCCCCTCATCTCTATCTCCCTCCCACTACCACCCTATCTGCTGGCCCAACCTCATCTCCACCCACTACCTCATCAACTGATGGCCCTAACTCATCTGGCTCTAGCACTCCAGGAATGCTCAGTCAAACTAGCATGTGTACCTCCCACCAGTGCCTGTATACCTCTGTACACCCTAGATCCTCACCTGCCCCATATCTCTCATCCTTGATTGTCATCTCTATAGTCTCCCAACTGATCCTGACCTCTAACAGCCTGACTGCCTATCCCCATACCTTGACATCCCAAGTGCTCTGTGGTTATATCCTCTCATACCCCACCAAATCCTACACAAACCTGAACTGTCGCATGACCCAATGTGGTGCATAGTGCTCAATAACATATACAGATCTACCAAACAACCACATCTCTGAGTGTGCCCACGCTAGATACCAATCCCGCTGCCACCCCTCACTATCCATGTATGGGCACCAATAGAAGAAAATCATCTCATCAAAGGTGCGCGTCCAAAACCACATGGCCCCCAAATGGTGATAGTGCAATAGGCCTCTATATTTGTCAATGTAAGGGAACCGTCTCCTCCTCTTCTGGTGACCTATCGACCGCGTCACTGCAATGTGATCACAAGCCCAAATGTGGAGCAATGTGACCCTTGTACCTAGATTCTGGTAATCTCGATATAAACCCAAGTGCATATCATGCTAAAGATGGTATAACATCACTGAACCCCATGCATACTCCTACCCGTCCTCAATCATATAATATACACACCTTCTCCATCCCACTAAAAATCCATGTCCACTCAAATCTGGCATCAACTGCTTGCTGATCAAACCGCAAATGAACAACACCAGTCGTGGGATGTGACAAATCTGCATAGCCTAGCCCAAGTGCATCCATGTCCACTCCATCAACAATGCATCATACTCACATACCTATCATAGATAGTACTCCCCTCCATCCAATTTGTACTCAAGGATGATGACTCAGATGGGGATCTTCAAGATCCTCCATACATCGAGTAGTGTGATAGTGGCCTCTCCAGTAAGAAGATGAAAGGTGTAGGTCCTTCTATCCCATTGCTCCACCAATGCGGTCATCATGACAGTATGAGCCCTAATCTTGGGCCATCTCTCGATGAACCCTAAGCCCACCACACTCAAGATCTCCCGCTCATTCGCTCGAAGTCATCTGTATATCCTCATAGTTGGAGGCCAGCTCTCTTGCAACATAAGTGGCCCCTCATCCGCCTGCATCCAACCAATTCACTTCATTAACCTTCATAATTCTATTCCACCCTATTTCCTATTCTATGCCTCCCTTGGGGAATGTATATGACCCTTGAACCCATTTCCCTCCCTTCTTGCCATCCAGTTTTCTACCCTTTTCTTCCTTGGTAGAGATGTTGATTCCCCTCTAGCGGAGGCATTGAAACTATGACGTATACGTCATTCCATAGGTGGAGATGTTGAAACACAACCTCTGCCCCCCTTCCAGCCCCTTTGACCCTGATCAGTGCCTGTGCTTGCGTTAGAACGCAAGTGCTGGCATTGGGCCCCTTCCTTAGCCCTTTCAATGCCTATGTAGACATTATTTGCCTATGAAGATGTTGATACAATGATCAACGCCTTCGCCTCGCTAACCTTTTGGTCTATTTATTGCTTACAATAAATTCTCTAACCTACTAAATAACAAAGTGGGGTCAAGGTACCTACTGGTGGGCCATACTCCTCTAGTCTCTAGTGTCATCAGACTCTCTTTGTGTGGTGCTCATGTATAGGAATGCGATCCATCTCTCTCCAAGGGCTCTGTGCTCTCCAATCTCCCAAAGATGTATGTGACAATTGCCCCTCCTTGGGCCTCGTGTTTCTTATATAGGACCCCCCATAGCCCCATTTTCTTGCCCTTCTGTCAACTCACTTATTTTCTTCTCCCATCATTATTCTTATTTTCTCATCTCCCTTTTCCTTCGTTTCTTCTATCATTTTCTTATTTTTTCGAGAATTTTCCTGATTTTTTTTCTAAAATTCTTGGCTAAATTCTCGAGGGGGCATATGCCACTCGCATCTTCACACAAGGGCATCTTTTTTCTGTCTTTTACCCATCGCTAATTTTGCCACTGTGTAAAAGAGGGAAAAAATGTAGATGTAAAAAAAAAATTAAATTAAATATTTAATTAATTTTATCCTTTCGATGCAATTAATTGATTTAATTATGTTACCATTATTCTTCTCAGAATTAACTAAAGTTAATTTAATTAATCTCATCACTATAGTCCAGATAATTAATTTATTCAATAAATTAATTATTCCTTATTCTTCTAAAGTTCTCAAATTAATTAATTCTTCCAAATCCCCTTTTAGTTAATTAATGACAATTAATTAACTAAGTCACGTGATTCCTACAAATCACTTTCCTCAATTCTTCATTAGCCTAATTAATTCTTCTAGAAGTCTATTTAACATTATTTCCTAGTTTTTAATTCATCCACTCATTCTCTCTCTTCTTGTCAAGTCCTCCTACAAATCCAACTTGTCTTCTAATCTTCTATTATCCCACCTAATTACCCCTTTAATCATTTGCTAGTGGCTAATCCCCATGATTAGCCACCAAGTCAACCGATAGCCATAAATGACTAAGTCCACTTGTCCCTTCCTCACCTTCCAACCTTAAATCTAATTGGGTCATTTTAAGAAATTCAAAATCTCACAATCTCCCATGTCTCTCACCTTCCCAGGGAATTTTAAATTCCTTTTCCCATTTCCTTTCCCCATGCAAGTCATTATTTGAGAGTTTGTAATTCTCTTGTTCATCCCCCAAGGAATTTTTAATTCCTTTTTGTCTTCCCAATGTACTTGGGATATCTTCCCCATGTACATTATGGAGTGTGGAGACAAGAAATGCCTTTATGGCAAATCTCTTGGTGTCCACACCTTGTCCTCTCACGTCCTCTCAATCCATGTGCTCCCTTTCCTTCAATCTCCACCCTTGATCCATCTTCAATCTTGATCATCCATTCCTCCCTCTTTCAATCTATAAATTGGGGTCTCCTCCCCTTCATTTTCCATCCCATCTTGTGTAGTCTCATGCTATCCATTTGAGATTAGAATTCATCCCTAGCAACTTTATTATAGTTATTTTTCATCCATAGTCACTTAGCAACCCAATCCATTCATCCATTGTTGTGCATCTTGGAGAGAAACCCCCATCCAAATCAAGGAGCTAATCCAATCAAGTGGAGCATTGGGTGCATTCCACTTCATCCATAGCTCAATTTGAAGGAGAAGGTAAAGGTAGCAAGGTATAATGGTTTTACTTTGTGTTTTGGATTCTTTTTTTTGATTACTAACCATTATATCTCCTTGTTGTTTTTGTCCTCTTTAGTCTTATGTGACCCTAAACACATCAATGACCTTTCCTAGGGTATAAAATACTTTCCCCCTTATTCATTTGAAGTTCCAGGTGTTTAGTCTTTTACTTTTGCATAATCGATTATTGATAGTTGACCTAATCTTGAGGTTTGAGCATTGTTCTTGTATATGTTATGTATGTTTACACTTAATTACTTTAAAACAATATTTCCATGTATTATTTGTGTATTGTGCTCATACCCTCTAGGGTTCCTTAGCAATGTGTTACATAGTATATTTTTATATTAAGTTATTTTAAAATATAATAAAAAATCAAAGTAATTATATGAGTTAAAGAGTTCAGTATATTGGATGATAATATAATATGTTGTTCTTTTCCATATTGGATTGTTTTTTATAGTGGTTTAAAATAGTTGAAAAAAATCATTATACTTATCAATTATAATAAAATCAAGAATTTGAAAATGGGACAAAGTTTGTGAAGATTTTTTATTTTATTTTTTAATATTTATAAATTTATTTCTACCACATTTGATTTAATTTTTAATAAGATGTTTTTATTTTATGTTTATTATTTTTATTAAATACTTAACTACAAATATATATATATATATATATATATATATATATATATATATTATTCAACTAAAGATATATATAAATTTTTACACCCATATCTAATAGAATGTTTTTTAATTATTATTATTTTTTAATTTTTAATCAACAAAATATGGTAGACCATCTATATATTATGTTAATAAAAAAGTTATAGCAGCGAAATGGCTAGAGAGAAAAGTCCTCAAAAGCTCTTCCAAGCCCAAATCACATAGCCAAGGACTGATAGAAAAAATCAAGAACAAATACAAAGTTTAATTACAACTATTCAAAAGAAGACTCAAAGGATTCATTATTCAACTTGCAAGGAACTTTAGGCTTTAAAGGAGTAGAGAAAATAATTGGAATGGCTAGAGGCGATAAATGGGTGTTCTTATAAAGGAAGCACAAAGTAGAAAACATTTTACAAGTCTTTTTTGCTAGCTACTCCCTGTGTTGATCTTGATGAGAGTGTAGAGAGTGAAAAAATGTCGATAGGCAATTGTAGGAACCCTCATTAGAAAGGCATCACAGATGCAAGACACAACATGATACTTGGTGACTAGTTTGTGAGTCTAGAGTCCACCCAAAGGAGCCTCCCACACCACTTCTTAGTCTCTTGAAACATCATTATGATACCCAATGGGAAGTACTAAATAATCCTACACATACCTAAACACCATTATCATCTAGAAACTACTTGTCTTACACCAAATTCATGATGTTGGAGAGGAAAATGGAGGTAATATTAAAGTAGTAGGTATCCTCAACAAATTCAATACCCAGTAATGTTTGATGGTGTGTTCCACACAAGGGTAGTTAATGTAGAAATAATGCCCCAAAATGGCCGAGTTTAATGACCCTATGATTAGTAGTTCCAACTTTTGCGGGGGAGGAAGATCTATTAGTTTCTTATAGTTATTTTTGTTGTTTAAGAAGTCTTTGAGAGAGAAATTTGAAATAGAATAATGATAGGGGAGGGCTAATATAGCAATAAAATTGTTGATTTCTTATAAGAGGGGTAGGTTGGCCCAATATCTTCAAGACAATACTTGCAAGGTTGAGAAATATTGGTGAGATGGATGAGATTATAAAAAATAGTTCAAATGATATTTTGATCAACTTTGTGTTGGAAAATCCAATTTGCAATAGCATCTCATGTGTATATTTAAGAATGAGGGGATAGTCTAGGTGGGAGTATTATATAGTATGATCAACATGTAGAAGATTTATAGTGTAAGTGTCATTGAATAGGATACTTGTGATCATATCGTACAATGTACATTGACAGTGATCTTAAAAGAACTAGATCAACTATAGGTGAGGAAGGCTTTATTTTTATTTTTAAAAAAATTTGGTTGATGTTCAAGTTGGAGAAAGAATCACTTGTCATATTCTTCTCCATAATAGTGATGTGTTTCAAACAAAGAGAATTGAATCATCAAGGACCTTACATCCTAAATTACATAACTGCTAGAGTAATTTATTATTCTAAAGGGTGATAAATGCAACTATAATGGTTATTCTAGCTTATGGATGTAGATTTATTAATTTAGTGATTAATTGGAGGGCTAGTATATTTTGACTTATTCTAGCAAGCTAATTAATTTGCCACATTAATTCAATAGTAATGTGTTTCAAGCAAATATAATTTATCGAGGAGTGGCCAAACTTATTTGAAGATGTAATTTACTTTCCAATGAAATATTTTTGTAGATATGATCACATTGATCGTAATTTGTGAATCACCTTCAATGTATATTTCTCTGAAATTAGCTACCCTTATCATTTCGATTTTCTAAAAGAAAGCAAAGACTTATACTTCATTATATATACCATTTAGTAGTTTGACTTCTTTGCTAGTAAAATTTCTCTTTATAGTTTCTTAAGATGCATCTAAAAAAAAGTTTTGGGTTTCCATAGAGGTCTATTGAAGTTCAATTTTACTTAGGGGAAGTGGGAGGAGGGATCCATGAAACCTTTTTTGAGTCAAACATCAATTGATTCCAAGAATTTAGGTTTAAGATGCAACTAATTCTATAATAAACTTATAATAAAATTGTGTCCTTGTTAGTGAAGGATTTCTATGGTAAGGAGTTCTTAAGGACTACCACCAAAACAACTTCTAAAATTGTCTTTACTATTTTTTGATTAATAAAATAAAATAAATTAAATTTTTTAATTCAAAACTTTTTCTAAACTAAGGTCATGCCTTTTTAGGTTTTATTCAATAATTATTTTCTCATATATATGCATAAACAAATTATTTAAAATTTAATAATAAAATAAATTAAAAAAAAAAAAAAACTTACTAATTTTAAAAAGTGGATTGAAATCAAAATTTTATTTAGAAAACTTCAAAGAAATCAAAATTAAGCTCTTAAAATAAAAGTAATAAAAATTAAAGTTTTCACAAATAAATAAATAAATAAGCATAAAGACACATAAAAAAATGGCTAGCACCAGAGAAAATCTGCATAATAGTAATTCACATGGGGAACTCCTTTAAATAGAGAAAACCATCATTTTTTCCTAGGAAATTATGATATATCTTGAAGAAGAAGCAAAGATATACACACAAATTTGTAAGAGCTTGCAATAACCAAATGATTATTGGCCCCAAATAGATAAGAGAAAAATAGATTCCTGGCTAATAGCCAACTAAAAAATAAAAATCATCCTGAAATTCCTGCTGAAACGTTTCTTTTTAATAATATTCTTGAATCAGGAATATATAGTTTCCATAATTTCTAACGGTGTCTATAAAATGGATGGAATCCCTTTACACCTTTATAAATGGGTTCTAATTTTCAATCCCTACAACTACCCTCCTGGTGATGGTCCCAAATGGATTAGGCTACACAATTTGCCAATTGAATTTTGGTCAGAAAGATGCCTCTTTTAAGGTAGGGGTCCCTTGGAGGGGGGCTTAAGCTCTATTTTTAAGGAAGAAGTGGTCCCATGGAAAAATTAATTTTTTGCTATGAGATTATTTGGAATATTTTTGAAAAAAATAGAGCCCCTACTTTTTAGGCTTGTAGATTTAAGCAAGTGAAAATGGGGTCGAGCTAGATTTCCCCCGACTAGCTTAGGAATATTTTATGCCACTCATCAATCATCTTAATTTTAGAGAGAACTTTTTTTTTTCCATCAACTTGCTTAAATTTAGGAGTTTAAACTTAAGTTGATTGCACTACAAAATTCATGGGACTGCCATGATCCTTAAATTTAGGAGCTTAAACTTTTAAGCTGAAGTATAGTATAAAATTCATGGGACCACCAGATTTGAAACATTCCTAAAATATCTCTGCAGCTCCATATCTATTTTTTAGGTAGCCCCCCTCCATGGGACCCCAGCCTAAATTGGCCAAACTCTTGGAACCCTCATTGACATAGACAAAAATTTGAAATATAATTCATAGCTATATGTGTAGCTTCAAATAACAACAATCTAACAAATCCTAGATGAAATCACACTGACGACAACAAATATAAGATGGATCCAGGAAATTGAAATCAAAGACCAAAATTTCTTTTGCCTCAAATGTCAAAGCAAGAAACACTCATTTGTAAATTTCCCCCATGTTTTAGACAAAAAAATAATGGAAGGGGTTCCAAAGAAGACTGAAGAAAGGAAGAATAGGAATAATGACCATAAAATCCAAGATTTGGATACCTTGGCCGCTCCCATCTATGCCCTAATACGAACCCTAACCCTAGTGAAGTTTGAGAAAATTTCTTGACAATTTCCACACTCAAACCCTATGATACAAACAACCTTTTCCTCCTTCAAAGGAATCAAGCCCTCACCTAATGATGGAAAAGTTCTATTATTTAATTTCAAAGAATGGAATGAAAGTTTTACTCAAGCAATTGGTTCTTCGAGAGGACCAACAATATACTCAGGAAACACCAGAGATGTATGTAACACCAATCCAGAAGATACCAACTGGGCGGTGGCTTGGGATTCCTATCGATGTTTACTTTCATCAATATCTATAGACCTACTAAAACAAAGGAGAAGTTTAAGGTATTGAACCTTAGTCAATAGGCATTTGGTTCAATGATAAGTTCATGTTGTAAGCATCTAAATGGTGTTGAGTTCAAATCTTTTTCAATAAAAAAAGGTATGGAACTAAATCTTTTTCTTTCTTTTGTCTTACAAATTATTATTACAAGCACTTCCACCAAAAAGAGATACAATGGTTACATTGATAGTAAGATATAGTTAAATTGATATAATCCTCATAAGTCCCTTAGGATCCTTCATTGTACATTGTAGCCTTTTTACAATTTAAGAAAATAATTAACTTATTCAGGGTTAGTGTTAGGTTTTTGACTTGAATTAGGCCCAAGGGTTGGAGATAGGGTTAGGGTTAGGGTTGAGATTATCATCATAGTTAGGATTGCAAATAGAACCATAACCTTAATTACATCCTAACCATACAATTTAGCACACATTAACTCTAACCATAATAATAACCTTGATCCTAATACTAATTGAACTCTAACCCTAACACTATATCTAACCTAATTTAAATCTTAGGTACACCAACTCCAATTCTAATTGAACTCTAACACTTACCATAAACCCTGTTCAACTATAACCCTAACCCCAAGCTTTATCCTAGAATAGTAATCTTGTACTTCAATTCTAACACTAACTAATTAAGCCTTAATACTAACCCTATCTCTAATGTAAGCTTTATCTTAGAATGGAAACCTTAATTTTAACCTATCATCAACCCTAAACTTAATTATTTAATATTTACATTAGATTAAGGATTGTGATTTTTCTTATGAGTGTTGGCATTAGTTGTTTGAAAAGTTAAATCTGTCCTTTGTTATTAGTAAGGATCTTCTCTCCCATTTCAGATCTTGGCCCCTCCCATTTGCTTCATCTTTTTATGCATGTCTTTGGGTTATTTCTCCTTCTATTGTAATTTGGAATATTTGGTTAGAACGAAATAATAAGATTTTCAAAAAAACAAGCTCTCCTGTGGATGAGGTTTTATTGAGAATTGAATCTTCTATTTCCGAAGTTACTTTGTCTTATATTTACAAGAATCTGGAAAATCTTACTTCTTTTTCGCATTGGATAGTAGGGTAACTAGGGTCTG
The DNA here is from genome assembly GCF_030272615.1 of Cryptomeria japonica. Lineage (NCBI taxonomy): Eukaryota > Viridiplantae > Streptophyta > Pinopsida > Cupressales > Cupressaceae > Cryptomeria > Cryptomeria japonica. Next base: position 329,916,927 of record NC_081415.1, read on the forward strand.
GAAGATGTTGTCGGTCTTACCTGCGCATTATTCAATTTTGAAAAAGAATTATGCTACATGTAAGAGAAATTCGGCTTGTTGGAAACCTCCTCTGCAAGGACATTTTAAATTGAACTTTGATGGAGCCTCTCATGGGAATCCTGGTTGGGCTAAGGTAGGTATGGTGATTTTTGATCATAACTCAAAATTTATTCAGGCTCGGTGTCATGCAATTGGTGTTGAGACTAATAATTTTGCAGAATTTCATGCTTTATCTTTTGGATTAGATTTGGCAATATCTCTGGGAATTAAAGATTTAGTAATAGAAGGTGATTCCATGGTTATAATTCAATATGTCATGAAGAAGAAATTGAATTGGCAATTACAGTATATTCTTGATCACATTTTACAAAAACTAGATTTTTTTTATTCCTTTTTAATTTTTCACTGTTAAGAGAATTGAATAAAGTTGCGGATTTCTTGACTAATCTAGCCATTGATAGTAATGCTAATCTGCGAAAGGTATGCTTTGAATAAATTCCATCGATGGTCTTGGAATTTTGAATTTTGTAGTTTTCTCCCGCTTTCCCCTTTCTTTGGAGGTAGTCATGTTCACTGACCTACATGGAGTTGTTCAGTGTACATTTTAATTGATGGCTTTGTCCATCTTTTATGATGTATGGTTTGCACCTGCTGTAGGCAGTATAGATGAGTATCTGCAATGATAAGGGGTGACGGCTTGGTTTTGTATTCAATGGGGCTTGTCTTTTCATTTCTGGCTCTCACGTTTGTTATCATTGCTTTGGTTTGAGGTAAGTGATGGGAGCTATCATTTTTTGATATGTCTAGTTCCTTTTGTATGTATTTGGGTTTATTTTTTGATTGCTATGATACTAGGTTATTTTTGATGTACTTTTAATCAGTGGCTTTGGTATATTGTTGGCACTATAGTGTTGGATATTTGGCACTATTTGGTTTTTCTCAGCCGCCATTTTATGTTTATATCATGTTTTGAGGTGCCTTCTTTTAAAAGTTTTCAGTTTTTACATGAGCTGGTCATTTAGTGCTCTGGAAGGGTCGTTTTATCATGATTATTAAGAAGTGGCTATTTATTTTCATCTACGGTGCATTTTGGGTTTATAGTTTTGTCGACTGTAGTTTTTATTTGTTCTATGTCTTCACTGCTTCTCATCTGCATCGGTGGGTTTTTTTGAAGCTCTGGTGATGAGTTGAGACATTAGCATATTTTATCCTTAGAACTCTTAAGGTTTTCTCATATTTTTATTCACATAGTAGTAATGAGCTATCAAAAGTTTACTATATGTATTTCAGATGTTAGCCTGAGCCTATTAAAACATGTTTTGTCTTTGCTAGTTTATTCCTGCAACCATGTTTTTCATTAATGTTGCCATGCAGATTGTTTAGGCAATATCATGTGTGAAATTAATAAATGTTTTGATTAATTAAAAAAGATGTTTATGTTCTTGTATGTTCTTTCTTTTTGAGATTGCAGGAATAAATTGATGCTATTGGGAAGGATCTCCTATCGCGCCAGTTGTTGTAGGAGATATTTAAGGAGGAGACTGAAAGATCAAATCAGTAGAAATGTTGATGAGCGTAAGGAACGATCGAGGAAAAGTAATTGTGCAATGTTTACTGATGTCTTACTCAAGTAGACATTAGTGTTGAAAATACTACCGCGATGTGTTATGACTGTGGTTCAGTTTAGATCCACATTATCGGTGACTTAACTCCGGTTGTTTCCTTTCTTGATTAGTTATCCGCCTCTTCTAATTGGTGTGATATGTGTAATAGGAAGTAATTATTTTATTTTAAATAAAGGTCTTTATCTCTTTTTGTAGGTTAGATAGAAAAGGGAGAAAAGAGAGCAGACGATTTGAGAAATAAAGTTACAAGTGTTTTCTTTTCTTTTGATGTTTAATCATGTAATGACTTCTAAAGAACAATGAATAAAAATTTGTTATTCTGAGCACTTAGAGTTGTTTTTGGGAAGCCTAGAATCACTCATCCAAGGGGACCCACTTGGTGAGTGTTCATGTGTCTTTGTTAAGATTAGTTTTCTTCTTTAGCTGCAGTAGATGTTCTTGCATTGACTATTCCTACAACCATTGGAAATAGATCCATTGACTGTTCCAGCAACCAAACCAAAATAGAGTAATTTCTATTTAGCAGCATTGAACTTAGCCATTATTGCTTGAATGAATTTATGTTAATGCATCAGTATCACCAACAATAGAGCATGGAGCAGATAAGGCAGTAGTGTCTCCACATAGATGTTATTTGTTGCAGTAATGCAGGGTAGCTATTGCATGAACTTAGTGCATATATAGTGCAAACCCATTTCAAGTATTACACACCTCGGTTGACAATCAAATGAACACTAGCTATGGAAATAGTGACTTTACCAAGTGAATGTTTAAACTTCAGGTTGAGACTTCAACTAGAGTTATTATTCTTATTGTTGGGTTGAACATTTTTTGGCTGTGTAAGATTGTAGCCCACTTAGACAGCCAAAAAGAAGAATCAATCCTGCATTAAAAGAAATAGTTAAAGAGGAATTGCAAAAGTTGTTAAAGGCTAGGTTTATTTATCCTATCTTTGATAGTCAATGGGTATCACCTTTGGTAATAGTTCCTAAGAAAGGAGGAAAATGGAGAGTATGTGTTGATTATAGAGCTTTAAAATTAGCAACAAGAAAAGATCATTTTCCATTGCCATTTGTGGATCAGGTATTAGACTCTTTGGCTGGGAAGAGATACTTTTAATTTCTTGATGGATTTAGTGGCTACAACCAGATTCAGATAGCCCCAGAGGACCAAGAGAAGACTACATTTACTTGTCCTTTGGGAACATATGCATATTCTATTCTTCCTATTGGATTATGTAATGCTCTAGCCACCTTTCAAAGAGCAGTGATAAACATATTTTCAGATATTTCCCAAGACATCATGGAAATTTATATGGATGACTACAACTTATGGTTCTGAATTTGAAGAAGCATTAGAGAACCTGAAGAAAGTTTTGCAACAGTTCGAAGACTATAGTTTGTCATTAAACATTGAGAAGTGCTTCATTATGATGCAAGAAGGTATAGTACTTGGTCATCATATCTCTATTAAAGGAATATAGGTTGATCCAACAAAAATTGAAGTTATTCAAAACATCAATGCACCAGTAATGCAAAAAGATGTTAGAAGTTTTCTTGGTCATGCTGGATATTATAGAAGGTTTATCAAAGATTTCAACAAAATTGCAAGTCCCTTATATTCTCTACTTACCAAAGATATGGAATTTAAATGGACTTCTTCATGCAATGAAGCTTTTTTAAAGCTCAAGCATGCTTTGACCCAAGCACTAGTTCTTAAAGGTCTGAATTGGTCTTTACCCTTTCAAATTCATATAGATGCATCTGATTATGCAATAGGAGCAGTCTTAGGATAGAAGGTTGATAACTTGGAGAGTGCAATATATTATATTAGCAAGAACTTGCAGGGGTCTGAGTTAAATTACATAGTCACTGAAAAATAAATGTTAGCAGTTATATATGCACTCAACAAATTCAGGTACTATATAATAGGGTATCCCATATTTGTGCATACTGATCATACTGCAATCGGATATCTCATGAATAAGCCTTCAAATACCAATAGATTATCTCGCTGGTTATTATTGATGCATGAATTTGATATCATGGTTATTGATAAACCAGGAAAGTCCAATGTGGTTGCAGATTATCTTTCAAGGCTTTAGTTATAGGAAGATCCTACAGCCATAGATGATGCTTTTTTGGATGAACATCTATTCCTTATACAAGCCCACACTCCCTAGTATGCTGATATTGCCAATTATTTAGCTGCTGCTAAAATGCCACTTCATTTCTCCCCTAAAGAAAGAAGGTTGCTAGTTGAGAAAAGGTTTAACTTCTCATGGATTGTTGATTGTTTGTTTTATACTGGACCTGACCAAGTCATGAGAAGATGTGTAAGAGAAGATGAAACATATGATATCTTGCATGCATGTCATGATGAGCCATGTGGAGGACATTTTGCTGCTAAAAGAACATCACTCAAAATACTCAATATAGGATATTATTGGCCAACATTATATAAGGATGCAACACAGTATACAAGAAAATGTGACAGATGCCAGCGCATGGGGAGACCTACTAAATCTGATGAGATGCCATTGTATCCATAAATATTGGTTGCATCATTTGATAAATGGGGATTAGATTTTGTTGGCCCAATTGATCCCCCTTCTAATGGAAAATCTTACATTTTAGTATGTACTGATTATGTAACCAAATGGGTTGACACATGCAAGGGATAATAAGGTGGTTGAGTTCCTTTATGAGGAGATATTTACAAGATATGGAGTACCAAGGGAAATTGTATCAGACTAAGGACCACAATTTACTTCAACATTGATTGTAGCCTTGGTCAATGAATACAATATAAGGCACAAAAAATCTACCCCATATCATCCACAAGATAATGGACAAGTAGAGGTTACAAATAGGGAGCTTGAGGCTATTCTTACAAAGACAGTAACTGTTCATAAAAAAGACTGGTCTCATAGACTTTCAGAAGCAATTTGGGCATACAAAACAACTTGGAAGACACTGATTGGTTTTACACCTTTTGAGATGGTGTATGGAAAAGCAACAATGATGCCTATTGAGTTTGAGCATAAAACTATGAGGACAACTTGGCAATTAAATATAACACTTTCTGAAGCACAAAAAGATTGTATTCAGCAACTGAATGCTTTGGATGAATGAAGAAAAATGGCAATCCAATAGACATAACTGATACCAAATCAGAGAGCCAAGTGGCATGATAAATACATAAAAGAGAAAAAGTTCAAAGCAGGTGACTGGGCACTATTTTATGACTCAAGATATAAAGATACTATGGGAAAGCTGCAAACTAGATGGTTAGGTCCATATAAGATAGAGGAAGTTTTCAACAATGGAGCTGTTCATTTGACCATAATTGACCCGGTTCAGTTCAAGCTTTTGGTAAATGGTCACATATTGCATCTTTATCATAAGCCTACTAGCAAAGAGAAGTTCCTACAGCAATTTGCTAAAAATGATCAAATGCAAGTTCCTACAACAACTGGTCAAGTTCCTTCTACAATTGAACAAAGTATTGGAGGTAAGGTTCCTGCAGCCTTTGCAGTGAACATACTTGCCACTTCATAATTCTCCACACATCATTTCACAACAATATTTCCATATCTTATGGAAATATTATTCTTCATAAATAAATTTTTTCATCCACATCATCCCATCTCATTTCCTTATCTGTCATTTTATTTCATTTCGCCATTCTTTTTGCATGCTTGCAGGTATGTACATATTTTATTTTAATTTAATTAGGCATTTATGATTTCATTATGATTATTGCCTTTGCTAAATCCGTGTACACTTCCCTAAATCCTTTCAGCTTGTGTGGACACATGCCAAAGTAAGTTGGGGTGGTGTTTTATGGTCCGATTTCCAAAATTAGTAATTGCTCGTCCTTTTCGATACCTTGATTTGATTGCTTTCCATCATTCCTTTAATGAGATATTTTTTGGCATAATAAAGTAATGAATTTCGCTGCCAAATTTGGAAATAGGTAAGGAAGTTTCAATTCTCAGTCTGTAGAGTATTTTGGTTCTTTGTTTCTCAGCTACAAAGATTTCTACATAAATAGATTAAGAAATGGGTGGAGATCCAATCCGTGATGAACCAATAATCCATGATGCATTGCTACAGGATGCTCTTTGTGAGCATTATTTCCAGCAGCATGGTTGGATTGTCTACTTTTTGAAAATAAGGGATTATAATGAAGAAATTGCCTCAGAGTTTATGCATTCATTCAATGAAGGGGAGGCTACTGTTAAAGGATTAAGGGTCATTGCTACAGAGCAATAGATAGTTGAGGTTACAGGGTTTCTGCAGGAAGGAGAATTATTTCCAGAATCAAAAGACGCTAGAAGCACCAGAGCAGAACTTACATGCCCCACATATGGACCTCTAATAGTGGACAAGCAAGGAACCAAGAGGGTTTTCCTTCCAGTAGAGTGGCCTTAGGTGGCTTTATATGTAATGAAGTACATTACTTGTGAAGGGAGGTATTCAAATTTACATTCACCCCATTTCAAATTGCTTAGTTATTTACGACATGGCCGGAGAGTGAATGTTCAAATTTTTTTATATCACCTCATTTCCACAAGTGCCAAAGAAACATGAAATAATGGAAATCGTTCTATCAGCCATCATGGTTTGATAAAATTGCTGGTAGAACATTCTCTTAGGGATGTTTCATAGATGGAATGGGGGGTATTTGAAGACATATTGCAATTTAGGGTTTAAGATGCTCCTATTGCAGATGAGTTAGCAATTGAAAAGGAGGAAATGGGAGAACCCTCTTCTCCCATAATTTCTGTAGAGAATGAATTGCTCATCATTGAAGGAGTTGTGACTATTACGAAGGAAGAGATGGTTGAGACAAACATGGAGCAACCCTCCACTTCTTTTCAAAGAGAATCAACATCTTCTAAAAGAAAAGAGAAGGAGTTAGAAGGAATTAATATAGAATATGCACCTATGGTTCAGTCGCAGGAAACTCAAGTTTCCCTTGTAGCCAAGAGGCATAGAATGAAGAGAAATACTCCTATACCAAAGCCACAGGTAGAAACCATTCCTGCAACCACTCCAAAGGTTTATGCAAGAAGAACTAGGAGTAATACCCAAAAAGTTCGTCCAGTAAGTGATGCAACAAAGGTTATTTCAGTAGAAGCATCAGAAGAAGAGAGCCCAGCAGAGGTTGAAATTCAGAAGGAGGATGATGTTGATAGACTTTCAAGTCTGGCATATGTGGTAGGACAGCTTGAGGAACCTATTGAAGAAATTCCATGTCCAAAGGTAAAAACTATTAGACCTCCATCATCTCTCAACAGTTTATCTATTGCATTAACATTTTATAGGCAGTGGGAGATAGAAAGGGCTAGATTAGAGGGGATTATTGACAAATAACAGAAGGAAATTGAAAAAAGGGATAATAAAAATGAAGATTAGAAGCCAATGTTGATACAATTACTAGTAGTGTTCTGGAGTTAATGCAATGTAGGGCACCGCCAAGAGTTTATACTTTGCATTTGAAAGAGCGGTATTTAAATTTTAAATTAAATCGCATTATCAGGGACCTTAGCCCTTCTTTAGAAACCCCTGAGGAATTTTATGATGCCTATCAGACTTCCCCAACAACTGTGAAAAAATTATTGTGTGAGCTTTACTTGCATAACTATGTTGTAACTTTTGATAGTGAGTGGAATCCCTTGTTATACATTGGTGATATCCACATAAAAGCCTTAATGCCATGGATTCAAAATGAGATCAGCATGGGAGCACATGCCAAAACACATAGGGATGTTGAATTTGACTGTCCATTACCACTGAGGAAGGAAGAAAAAGAGACAAGATTTCTCTATTATGAATGGCATAAGCTATTGGTAAGGCAAGATGTGAGGAATCAAGTGTTGCCAATGAGGGAATAAATATTCCAAGCATATGAGCATTTAGTTCAAAATGAAAGTGCAGCTGCAATTGAAGGCCTAACTTAGTGTTGGAATAATTTGCTAGAAGAATTGAAACAAGGAGAACCTCATTCATTGCCAAATTTTCATGTAGCTATGCAAAGAGCCCCTAAATATCCAGCTGGGCAGGATGAAAATCAATAACTGGTTACCTTTGATCTTTCATCCCCCTATACTTATGTGGCTATTGTTGGGATGTAAGGTTACATATCACCCCTATGAAGTAGCTACAGAAGAGGCTAGATGGTCTAGATTAGAAAAGATGAAGGGGTTTTATTGGAATTTGCCTTTAGGAGGAACAGGTCAAGGAACCGTTGGTGACTTAAGAGTTAGTGCCAGAATCAGGAATTTTCCTCTTGCTAGAGGATCAACAAGACCTTAAAGTTGGGGGGCATGATGAATTGAGATGTTAGCATATTTTTATCCTCAAAACTCTTAAGTTTTTCTCATATTTTTATTTGCATAGTATTAATGAGGTATCAAAAGTTTACTTTATGTATTTCAAATGTTATCTTGAGCCTATTAAAACATGTTTTGTCTTTGCTAGTTTATTCTTGCAGCCATGTTATTCATTCCTATTGCCATGTGGATTTTTTAGGCAATATCATGTGTGAAATTAATAGATGTTTTGATTAATTAAAATAGATGTGTATGTTCTTTCTTTTTGAGATTGCAGGAATAAATTGATGTTGTTGGGAAGGATCTCCTGTCGTGCCAGTTGCTGTAGAAGATATTTCAGGAGGAGACTGAAAGATCAAATCAGTAGAAATGTTGATGAGCATAAGGAACAACAGAGGAAAAGTAATTGTGCAATGTTTACTGATGTCTTACTCAAGTAGACATTAGTGTTGAAAATACTGCCACGATGTGTTATGACTGTGGTTCGGTTTAGATCCACATTATCGGTGACTTAACTCTGGTTGTTTCCTTTCTTGATTAGTTATCCACCTCTTCTAATTGGTGTGATCTATGTAATAGGAAGTAATTGTTTTCTTTTAAATAAAGGTCTTTATCTCTTTTCGTAGGTTGGATAGAAAAGGGAGAAAAGAGAGCAGAGGATTTGAGAAATAAAGTTACAACTATTTTGTTTTGTTTTGATGTTGAATCATCTAAGGACTTCTGAAGAACAATGAATAAAAATATGTTATTCTGAGCACTTAGAGTTGTTTTTGGGAAGCCTGGAATCACTCATCCAAGGGGACCCACTTGGTGAGTGTTCATGTGCCTTTGTTAAGATTAGTTTCTTCTTTAGCTGTAGTAGACGTTCTCGCATTGACTGTTCTTGCAGCCATTGGAAACAAATCCATTGACTGTTCCTGCAGCCAAACCAAAATAGAGTAATTTCTGTTTAGCAGCATTGAACTTAGCCATTATTGCTTGAATGAATTTATGTTAATGCAGAAGTTTTCCTGTAGCCTTTCCACATAGATGTTAGTTGCTACAGTAATGCAGGGTAGCTATTGCAGGAATTTAGTGTATATATAGTGCAGACCCATTTCAAGTATTACATCCCTAGGTTGATAATCAAATGAACACTAGCTATGGAAATAGTGACTTTACCAAGTGAATGTCCAAACTTCAGGTTGAGACTTCAACTAGAGTTATTATTCTTATTGTTGGGTTGAACATCTGGTCTGCAACAAAGGTGATTACTATTCATGTCTTCTCCATTATCTAGGTATCACATTCATTTTGTGTCTCCATTGGCAGAAGTAGTGGATGATTATGGGTATTGTTTTGAAAAACTTGCTAGAGTTTTTGTTTCGCATTCTACAAAATTAGAGTCTGAAATTTGTAGGGTGGTGGGGAATCGTTGGCTACGTTCTCATGCTTATATCTCTTTCTCTAAAGTTGTGTCTAGATTTCTCACTATATGTTTTGATGTGTTATTGGATAAAGCATTGGTCTGCCTTCTGGCAGCTAAATTCTTGTCTCCTGCATTGCATAATTTGGGTATTATTGAGCCATCTTTGGACAATTACATGTTTGATATGGGTTCTTTCCCTTATGGTGGTTTTCTTCCTGGTCAAGATTTATTGGATAATGGGTGGTGTGGGGAGTTGTTATTTGAAATTAGAATGGGTTTAATTTGTGACAGCATTGATGATGCTTTCAAGGATTTGGAAAGGTTGGGAGTGTTTGTTCCTTCTCAGATTGTGAACAGGGCTCTTGATGTGCTTAAGGCATTACATGGTTTGATTAATTTCTATTTTTTTATGTCTGCCGCTCCTCTTCCTATAGATCCACTACAGGTTGTTGTTCCTTATGCAATTACAGGCATTCCTCCGAAGGAGAGCTCGAGCTCTTGGAATTTGGTATAATGTTGTATTGGTGCTTTTTCTCCATGGGTTTTTTGATATTCTCTTTTTGCATGAAGGAGGATGATATTTGGTTTCTAGTACTTGGAATTCTTTTTGTTTCCTTCAATTGGTATCGGCTATGGGGTCTTCATTCATATATGTAACTGATGAACTCAACCATTGGGCTCTATGTATCTGATGAGTTTTTCTCTGACTGCACCTTGCTGGCAGATTTTGGGTTGGGACTTTGGTATAAACTGATATGTGGGATATTATGGGTTTATTTTATGGGCCGTGACTGGAGGTTTTCTTTCCAAGATTCTTTCCTCCAGTATGCTCTTTTTTTTTTTTTAAACAAGTACTTTCTTTGATGGGGATAGCTCCCTATATTACTTATGAAAGGATATTACAATCATGTTCCAACTAACTAAAACAACTCCCTACATACACAAAGCTATAACATAAACTATAAAAATAAGACTCTTCGCAAACCATATTATAAGAGCCTCAGTATGGTAGCAAACTGAGACCCGATCAATGCCACCCATTCAACGCTGCCTTCTGAGAGACAACCCTCCTCTATCTGCATCATCCTCTTGAAGGGGTCCATTTCATCATTTTTCACACCCACACGAAACACCTCCTAGGCGTTATACATGAATTCCTCCTTCTTGGCTTTGAGGGCCACTGCAACAACCTGTTCTTCATCCTCTGAGTCTAAGCATTCAACATCTAACAAAAGATTGTAGTGTTAAAAAATGGGTCCCAAAATGCTAGCCCATTCTTCTTCCACCTCCATGACCGCACTTCCCACGACATCTACATCAACCTCCCTGACAAAACTAGCAATTTTTTTGATACAAGCCTCCTTAGATGGTAAAACATCAACTAGAAGACACATTATTATTTCATAGATCTGCCCATCCCACTAGTGCCTATCATTGCTAAGGGAACCCTCCACTATTCTGCATATCGCCTCAAGACCATCTTTGTCGATGCCGAACAATCTATCGCACTGTACCTCCAATGTCTCCTCTCTGCAAAGGAAACTAAGCCCGAATCGATGCACCATATTCCTTCACTATGTGCAAAAACAATGACTCCCCATGTGTTATATAAATCCTCCATCCATTGGATTCATTTGCACTCAGATTTCAATGTGTCATGATAGTTTCTTGCCGTCACTGCGACCACCATAATCTCGATAATCAGTGAAATCCATCAACTTGAGATTGAATATACACCTGCCCTGTCCTCCAACATCGAAAATGATAAGAGAGCTCTTCTCTTATCCCAATGGTACCTTTCTATGGCTGGGATTACCTGATCCCCTTCCTTGGGATTTTATCTCTGTCCATTTCCAGCAAAACACTCAATTCCTTGAACACGAAATCTACCACCGAAATGACCTTTGTCTGAGATTTGATTACACCCTAATTAGCAAGTAAGTCTGCCACTTGGTTTCCTTCATGGTATATGTGTTTTACCTGATAGTCTTCCAGCTTTTGAATAAGCTGATCTATTCTTGGGATCCATTCGTTAAGCCTCCAATTGGTAAAACTTTTTTTGGTTACACCATTTAGTATAATTTGAGAATCCCCTTCAATAACTACTTTTAGATGATTATTTGCAATGACCCAATTAAGCCCCTCCTCTAATGCAGTGATTTATGTCACATTGTTGGAAACAATTCCAAAAGGCCCACATATATCCCCCAAAAGACTACCATCCTCATCTCTGGCCACAACCCCAAAGCCTGACAAACCAAGATTGCCATGGCTAACACCATCAAAGTTTAGCTTTTTCCAACTAGGAGGTGGCGAGCACCATTTGAAATTCTTCCTCCCAATCGATTTATCCTTCAACCTGTGGAGACTTGACTGTTTCAAATTCCATACCTATTCCATTTCCATATCCCACTTTGTATATAATCTATAGCTTTGACCATATATCTTGGCATTTACATTTTCTTCTATTGCCGCCTGGACTTTGTTAATGAGTATTGAAACCTCCAATTCTTCCTCCCTGAAAACTCTCCTATTTTGTTCTTTCCAGATCAGCCAAGCGACCATTGATGGTCCTATTATCCATAAGTTGCCCCACTTTGAGTTTTTGCCCGTCATAGGCCAAGCAAATACGAAATCTTTGAAAGTAAAACTACAGACCACTTGATTCTGCAACTTACTTACAAACCAATCCCAACATTGAGTTGAATATTTGCATCCATATAATAGGTGATCAACTGTTTCTTCCTCTTCCTTGCATAGATAACATCTGCTTGGTTCTGATATACCAACTATTTTTAATCTATCACTTGTCAGTATCCTTCCATGAACTGCAATCCATATAAAGGCACCCGCTTTTGGGAGTACCCTTTTATCCCAACATAGGATCACATGACAATTACTATCTTTTTGTCTCCTTCTTTGTATTTCATAGCCCAAATTTACCTTGTAGTTACCTACATTCCATATAAGTGTGTCTATCTCATTCAAGATATGAACCTTCCTACCTTTAAGAATCTCTACCAGTTTTAAGTTGTTACCCCTGTTCTCTATGCCAACCATTTTCCAAATGATCAGTTCCTTCTGGGGATCAAATTTCCCGATATAGTCCGCCATGAATAATCCAACCTCTGCCTCCACCTGATTGACACAATCTTGATCTTCCATCAAATCTGACAATGTTTCCTCCCCACACCAAGAATCTCTCCAAAACTTGGTCTTTTTCCCATCGCCAATCTTCCATGTAAGATGATCTGTGATTATTTTCCTACTCTCCCAAATGAATCTCCAAATTGGAGAGCCTCCTATAGTGTTTTCCATAGTGAATATTCTTTCAGGCTCATTTGCATCCAGATACTTGTTTGCCATCAGTCTGTACCATCCCTTGTGGGGATATTTATACATTTTCCAAGCTAATTTATCACCAAGTGCCAAATTTTGAAGGCTCATTTTTCTCAAGCCTGCCCCCCCATCTTCCTTTAACAAACATGTCGTGTCCCAATTGATTAAGGGAATTTTTTTCTCCTCTTTATGACCTTCCCAAATGAATTTTTTTAGCGTCCCATCTAGAGAAGAAGCCGCCCTGCTGGACAATCGGTAATAAGACATAAAATAAGTGGGGATAGTCGAGAGTACTGACCTAATCATTTGTATTCTCTCGGCTTGAGACAAGCATTTATTTTTCCAAGAGGTCATTTTTGTTTGGCACTTGTTTATCACCTCTTCCCATATTTTAGTGTCCACTCGCCCAACAAATAATGGCACTCCTAAATATTTTATAGGGAAACAACCTTGACCATAATCCAAAATGCTCTTGATCTTCAATTATGTCCTTTTGTTTGTATTTAAAAAATATATCATCGATTTTTGTTTATTCATACTCTGACCAGAGCATTCCTCATATTCATCTAGCACCTTTTTTATTATCAGAGCTTCTCTTTCCGAGGCTTCTCCAAATAATATTGTGTCATCATCAAATTGCAAATGTGACACAGGTTCCATATTCCCCTTGATAGATATACCTTTCCATGCCCCCTGTCCAATACTATATTTGATACTCCTACCAAGCACTTCTGCCATCAATACAAACATGAATGGTGATAGGGGATCTCCTTGTCTTAACCCATTAGTATCCTGGAAAAAACCGTTCACAGTCCCATTGACAATCACAGAGTAGTTCATAGAGGATACATAATTTTTTATACAATCCAACCATTTTTGCTTAAAACCAATTTTTTTAAGAACCTCAAAAAGAAAATTCCAAGAAACCCAATTAGATGCTTTGCTCACATCTAGCTTAATAATCATACCTTTAGCTTTGGAACTATGCATTCAGTGGATAGTCTCTGCTGCCATGATAATATTGTCCATAATCTCTCGCCACAGGGTGAAGCCATGCTGCTTCGGTGATATGATCTTCATCAGAATCAGTTTGAGTCTATTCACCATCGTCTTGGAAATTATTTTATATATAGAATTGCATAAGGATATAGGTCTGTAATCTGACATTGAAGTGCAATCCTATTTCTTTTGAATAAGGGCAATGTTTGTATGACATATTTCTTTTACAAATCTTCCTTGTTTTCTAAAATCCTCCACCACTTTGAAGATGTCATCGCCCATAAAACTCCAACATTTCTGGTAACATTCCATTGTAATTCCATCCGGACCAGGGGCTTTGTTTGGATGCATATCAAACACTGCTTTTCTCACATCCTCTTTAGTAAAGGGACTTGACAGATATTTATTATCCTCATCAGAAATCTTTTATTGAATAACATCCACCATCTGAGCCGAATGTGTATTTATCACACCATTGTCATTGCCCAGTAATATTTTGAAGTTATTAATTGCTATCTCTTCTATAGCCTCAAGGGAGGAAATAAGATTGCCATTATGGTCCATGACAAAATCTATTCTATTTCTATCACGCTTTGTCTTGACCGACACATAAAAGAATTTTGTATTAGCATCTCCTTCTTTTATCCAGAGCTCTTTGGATTTGTCTTTCCAAAATATTTCTTCTCTTAGTAAAACCTCTGCCAGCTCCTCCTTTAGTAATTTTCTCTCAAAAAAGTGTCATTGGTCATTCCCCTCAAAATTGAGTCCGAATTTATTTGCAAAAGTGCTTCTTCAATTCGACTTTTCTCTTCAAAAATGTTTCTGAAGCAATCTCTATTCCACCTTTTGATTTTTTCCTTCATAAACTTCATTTGTTTTACAAAGCAAAAGCTAGGGGTACCCTTGAAAAATATTACTTTCTTTCCACCACCATTCAAGATTGGTCAGAAATTCCCCACCTCTCCACCACATACTTAGGAATTTGAAACTGCACTTCCCCTTAGGTAGGCCTTCACTCAACTTTAGTTCCACAGGGAAATGATCAGATAGAGAGATAGGGAGAATGCAAGCTTCCACTTGGAAGGAAGACCCCATCCAATATTTACCAATAAAGTGCCTATCCAATCTTTCAGAAATATTAGCAAATTTTATTTTTCTATTGGTCCATGTGTATTGACCATTTTTGGGCTTGACATCCACTAACTGATTTCATTCTACAAAGTGTCTAAAATCGTCCATCACCTTATTTGTCATTCGCAGACCCCCCCTTTTCTCATCCAAGTCCAATAAGGCATTAAAATCCCTTGCCACAACCACCCTGTCACTAAATAAATCCTTAATCTTGAAAGTCAGAGTATTCCATACCTTTGTCTTATTTGCAGTTTTGGATGGCCCATATACATCTAGTTTCCATAAAATACCAAGCCCACCTGCAGAGCCATTGGCCTCTTGAAAGACACCCTCCCAATCTCTACAATATTTCAAAAAGCCTTCAACATTGTCTATGCTAAGTTTTGTTTCCTGCATCACTATGATTTCACTTGTGCTCCTACTTAACGTTCTTTTGACCAAGTGTCTTTTGTCAGGAGCCGAAAGGCCCCTGACATTCCAAGTAGTTATTTTCATGTCTCACCAAGGGAGACAAATCCTCCCTGGGCATTTTTCATAAATTCGATGACACTCACTATCCCTTTCTCATTGGCTATGGCCTCTCTTACTTGCCTATTGGACCTTCTTCCACACACTCCTTTGGCTTTCCCTAGCAGAGAGTTTGTAGATTGGCTGATACATCTTTGATCGACATTGTCTAATTCATCTACAGACTTGAAATATTCTTCTGAACCCAGGTCATACTCAATCTCAATATTTGATGAACCTTTAAAGAAAGGATTATGCATGGGAAAATTCTCTACTCCAGTAGAAATGGCGTACCCATTAGAGTCGTGCCCTACCTCCAAACGACCTTCTTTTGACAAATTGTCATCCTCCATTACTTGGTTTTTCAGAGAGAGTTCCAATGGAAAAGTTATGATTGCTTCATTAATCAATGGCTCACTAGCATCCTTGTTTGAGGTTTATTTGTGTATAACCTCTTGTGACGGTTGGGTTACCATCTTTTTCTAAACTTTCTTCTCCTTTCTGGGTGGGCTGCCTCTTGCTCTTTTGACAAACATTTTC
Organism: Cryptomeria japonica; assembly: GCF_030272615.1. Classification (NCBI taxonomy): domain Eukaryota; kingdom Viridiplantae; phylum Streptophyta; class Pinopsida; order Cupressales; family Cupressaceae; genus Cryptomeria; species Cryptomeria japonica. Next base: position 329,932,837 of record NC_081415.1, read on the forward strand.
AATTCACCATCGAATGAAGGTGACTGCCACATCTAGAGCAAGGAGAAATAGCCTTTTCAATCTCTACTTTTTGCCTCCATTCACCCGACGTGATAGAAAGAGTAAGCTGTGATGGTATTCTTTGGACTGCAGTGATTCTCAATCTGGTCAATTTGTAGAGGTTGTTTTCAATAATATGCTTGCCTACTTCCAAAAGAGTGCCTAAAGATCTACCAATTTTCTCCAACACCACATCATCCCAATATTCAATCGGGAGGTTATACAGCCGAATCCATACCAGACTATCATACACCGCTAATGGAGTAGGGTCGAAGTTTGGGGACCATGGCTGTAAATAAATTGGGTTGCCATTAACAAACCAATTTTATTGATTTAAAATCTGACATCTTTTTGATTCCTCGGCAAAGACAACCACAAAAAAACCTTTTGGAATATATTTAACCACAATTTCCTCCCCCCAATTTTTGGAAACCCAATTATTGATTTCCGCTTGGGACAATTTAGGGCCAATAATCATTGCAATAACTGCAAAGTCCTCCCACAGAGCTTTCTCTATTGAGATTTCCATAGACAGATCAATCACAAATTCATCTTTTCCACCTGAACATCCTCCTCAGACCGGACCTTCCTGGTTTCTCTCCTACGAATCTTCATCTCCATCCTCTGCCTTCCCTAAATTTTGTAGAGCGCATTTTCCAGCCATATTCTTTGCTCCGTGTTGTAATTTTTTTTAATGCCACCTTTTTCTCCTCTGGTATGCTCTTTGAATCCTGTGTAAAATAAAATAAAAATTAATTAAAAAAAAAAGTTTAGTGGAATTGCCACTTTTGTGGAAAAAAAAGAAGATTGTAATTCAACTCATAAAACATGGTATTCTACATACTTTTTAATCATTCAAATTTCTAATATTTTTTAAAATTTTAATTATTATTTTTAATTTTGTCTATATAAATAGTAATAAATTTATTTAGTCAAATATTAAATTCAATTTATAAATTAATAAATTTTATTAGTCAAATATGACATTCAATACTAACACTTAATTTTAATTCTAAAATACTAAAAAATAATAAAATTATTTTTCATCCAGGGAGTTTTTTAGTGGCGAATCTTCGCCAATTGGTGAATTCCGCACGAATAGTCTTGGGCACCATCGTGGTCAAATTGCCTAGAATTTTGGGGTTAACGACACACTATAGAAACTGGCTTCGCCATTGACCACGGACCATCGACGTGCATGCCCGTAATATTCGCCTGGAATCACTCAGACATGGGTATTAGATCACCTCTCCTATTCGCCAGCAATAGTAAAATGACCACGTACCCAGGACCTAATTCGCCAATGGTAAATTAAATGTTCATTGCACGCGTCAGCCAAATTCGCCAATATCAATTAAAACATTATAAGCATTTGAGGACCCATTTCACCACGCTTAAATTAAATGTTCATTGCATGCCCACACAATTCACAAAAAATGCAATTAAATTAAATGTTTATTGGCAATTGCGATGCCCGGGCCCCGTGCAATTCACCAAAAATGCAATCATGGATTGCTATAAATACACTATTTCTTACACTCTTTCTTACAATTTGTTCATGTTTGATTAGTAAATTGGGAGCTCTCGGAGTCTTGAGTCTCAATTTGCATTCCGCAAATTGAGTTGGAAAGTCAAAGTTCATTGTAGGGCGGAGGGCCAGAGTTACAATCCTGCAACACAGGCCCACACATTCATTCCTGATTCCTGATTCAGAGAATTGAGAAGGCATAAAGGTGAGTAATCATTTTTTCATACTTGATAGTATTTGTAGTCACACAAATCTGTCCAGCTTAATTAAATATATATTCGCTATTTATATGATTAAGAATCCACTAGCCATCAATTAATTAAATTAATATTTAATTAATTTATTCCTAAACATTCTTCTATTAATTAAATAAATTATTTAATTTATTTTAATTAATTCATTAAATCAAATTCAAATCAATTAAATAAATAAAATCTATTTATTTAATTAAATCCCGCTATTCCTCTTTTAAATAAATTAAATAAAACATTTATTTAAATCATTTATTCCTCCCCCCACTTGCATTTTCCTACAAATGCAACTTGCACACATTTATTGAAATAAATGAATTTTTATTTTAAATAAAATCCTATTTTCCCTCACTCACCAAATCGACTTGCAAAAATCTAATCCCCTTCTAGATTCTTCTAACCCCTTCCTAATTAGCCTAATCCATCCCCTAATTATTGTCACATTCCTAAGCAAAATGGAGTCACTTCTCAAAGACTCCAAAGTCTTCTAAGACCACTAATAGCTCTTACATGACCATTTATGGCTCTTACATAACCATTTATGGTTATTTCAAACTTATCGCCCCAAACATTTATTGTTTTGACCATATTCATCCATTTCACATTTGCACAAGAGTTTATCCATTGGATAAAAGCTTTATTCTTTGAATAAAGAGTTTTATCATTCAACCAACCTTGACTTTAACTCCCAAAGTCATATCAAGCATTTAATGCTTATTCCCTCTCCTCTCAACCTATCTCACATTGACACTTGTCATCTTGGGATTGGGTTGAAAGCCCTCACATGGATTTGAAATCATTCAATCCTGACCCTTGTTGAGATTGCTCAATCTCAACCATCCATTGCTCTATTTTCCCTATAAATAGAGCCCATTTCTTCATAATCCAGATCCTGAAAACTTGTATGCATTTAACCTATAGGCATTTTAGAGAGTATTTTAGTATAGCAAACTCATGTATTGTCCTTTTGGTTAAAATAAATCATTTTAGTATCAATAGCCTAATATTAGCTTCTTTATTTACATTTAGAGCAATATTTCAATCTCAATCCTCCATAAGCATCCATAGTGCAAAAAGCTACTGAGAGCTACACTATTTTGGAACTTGGAGAGGAGAGGAACAAGGGAGAAGGAGCTAAGAACATGCTAAGAGGCATTTGGAGATGCCTCATTATCTTTGTTTCATTTGTTAGATATATTAGCATGATTTTAGTGTCTCTCTTGATATGCCTATTTAGATTAGTTTTTGATTGAATAACACTAACGATTTTCTTGTGTGTCTTGTGTTGTTTCTCTTAGACTAACCCTATCCATTTTGTAGGGCATCATTTAGTGAACCCGACGTGAATCGAAACACCAAAAATATCATTTTTTTTTTAACTAACATGTCTGAATGTTGAAAGTGTCACACAGGTTGCGCTTTGGCGCTATCGAACTCGTTTTAGCGCTATCGATACTTCTTCTTTTAGCGCTATTGTCTCGAGTTCAGCGCTTTTGAAACCATTTTGGCACTTTTGACATTGTTTTGGTGCTATTAACCTTTTTCAGCGCTTTTGCCTCTCTGTCTTTCCCCTTCTTTCAGCGCATTTGCATTAAATAGTGCCTCTGTTCAAACACAGACTAGCGCTATTGTAACAGAATGTCATAAAAATCACCTTGTAACCAAAAAAATGAAAAATTTTAGGCTTGTGGAAGCCCCCCTTGGATATGGATTTTGCTAACTGGTTATTGTTTGTGCAGGTTTAAAACTCATCATAAAAAAATCACAAACTTGTCTTTTGGTGCTTTTAAAACTTGAACAAACAAAATTTCATTGCTTTCTAGTTAGGGTCACTCATCTTTTGGTGCATTAAAATTGAACAAAACAAACTTTATTTCTTGCAAGTTAGGAAACAAACTTCGTTTTGGTGCTTAAAATCAACAAAACAAAATTTATTTTCTTGCATCAACTTAAACAAATTTACAATCAACACTTTGTTTTGGGCAATCTAAAAAACAAGCCATTTTTTTTCATTCAATCTCAAAAACAATTTTACTTCAAGCAAAACGTGCTTTTTGTTAAGTTGACCAAGATTTCCAATTTCTAGATTACAACACATTGTGCCTTTGAAGTTAAAAAGAACACCATGACTATTGGAGCAACATCTCCAGATAGTTAGATCACATTGCAATGGTGGATTAAAAAGAACAAGTGTTTTTTGTGTTTGGCATGCTTGTGCAAAAAGTCGGTCGAGTGGTCCTACCTCTAAACACACACTATCCTCTCCCTTGGCTTTCGTGGTCCTAGGTGCAAGAGAAAAGTGTTAGTAACACTCAAATTTTATCTTTTTAAGAGAGGCCTACCAAGGGATCGATACTCTTGGGAACGACCTCGAGCGGTAAATCCTTCGAGCCACTATAGAAATCAGGTGAGAGCAAAAGTTGTAGCCTTGGGTATAGCTGTTCCTATAGTGTAACTAGCCGAAAGGACAAATGGGCCCCACCACCAGTTACAAGGCTCTTAAGTGAGTCACTATAGAATGAACTTATGTCCAAAAACATCGAACATGACTAAACACCTTTTAGTAGTAGCCCACCCATTCTATTGATTGAGGATATTTGCGATATAATTTAGTGCAAGAGCATAGATGGTTTTGCTCCCAAGATACTCACCATACATATTTCCTTGAGTAGAAACATAGCTTTTTGAAAAGTCACTTGTGACTTGATAAAAGTGGTGACTCCCCCATCATAGGGATCATCTATTTGTTATGCTCGTGCAAGACTTAGTATATCACATCCTTACCTGCCACAGTGGGATTCATAAGGTATGTAGTACCAAAGTCGAAGAAATATCAAGATGTGGGCTAAATTTATCACAACTAGCCATTTGACCTTAGGGATAAAAAATATTTGAAGTGTGTTCATTTTAAAGACCAAGTGCAAATTGAGCCGACTTCAGGCTTTGGAAATACACCTTAAAATACATCTAAAGAAAGGGTCATATACAAGTCCAAGGATTGGGTTGATCTAGACCCATACTCATTTGTGCCTTTGAGGCAACATTCTTGTGTTTGTGTGCTTGCTTTGTTTTCTTGTCAAAGAAACATCAAATCAGAAAATCACTTTCAAAACAAAGTATTCATCCAACCAAACATTTTTCAAAAAAACACATCAAAAACAAAGTGCAAACAACAAAGAGTCAAATTTTATGACCATTCTTCACATCTTGCAAAAGAAGAAGTGTCATCAGAATATCAACTTGAAAAGAAGACCATTAAGCTCAAAGGCTTTCATCAAAAGGAGGAAATTCTTCTATATAAATAGACAAATATTTGTCTCACATAGAGTCTTTCTGCGTCACATGCGCCTCTACCTTCAAAGCAAAACAAACGAATTTGATTCAGTATCATTGAACCGCAGAGCTTTTATGCAATATAGAGCTCTAAGTTATCACAAAAACCAAGGAGGTAAGATTAATCCCAACTTTTTCCCAAACGTCTGTATCACCTACAACATAGCTCGAGAAATACCACCAACACTTGAAAGAGAAGAGGTAGAGTTTGTCCCATTTGTGACACAAAGTTTTTATTGAAGTTGAAAACATTTCATCCATTATCTTACTCATACATCATCACTTCATCATCAATCCGTCCCAACTCTCAAAACATTAAGAGGTTCTTGTCCCAAGTTCTCTTTTATATATTGCTTGAATCAAACACATCACATCACTTTTTAGATTGTTTCTACATCTAGGATAAGCTCATCCTAAAAGACACATCTATGCAGGTTAAAACTAGTTCATGAGTGAATCCTCTCATTACTAGGTAGTTCAATCTGTAACACATCTCAGATTGCTCTACACCTTATCACATCAAATCTTATCAAAACAAGCAAGCAATTCAAAGAAGGAATTTTGGTTACATCTACCTTAACAGTGCTACAGATCCACATGTAACACAATTCACCAACCATCAATCTCTCATTTCATCAAAAACTCATCATCATCTTCACTCACCTTCAACAAAAGCTTGTAAGCAAAATGGCTCAAACACGATCACGATCAAGGCAACAAGAAATAGAAATGGAAGAAGAAGAAGAGGAAAATCTCAATGAGTTTCAAGAAGCACTTGGAGGAAATGCGAATGACGAAAACCCAAGTACTCCTACTCCTGCAACAATAGAAAGGGCTCAGCATAACCCTCTCTTTAACAGACTGTTTGATGAAATACTCAGGAGCAATGCGGATGCTCACTTCTTAAAACTTGCTCAAGAAGGAGCCAAACTCCCCTCTGACTTTGATCTTGCCCAATTAAGACAAGCATCAGAAAGACAAAGTCGCCATGAAGAGGAAAGAGGTAGAGATCCCATCAGATATAACATTCCTCAAGGTAACCCACCACCTCCTCCTCCAAATGAAATGGAGATGTTGTGGCAACAAGTTGAGAATCTTGCCCAACAACTTCATATTGGTGTCAAGACTAACCAATTCTCACTCAATGACATTTGTCCCTATCCTTTTGATAGGAATCTTTATATGCCACCCTTTCCATGAGGATTCGAAACACCCAAATTTGAAAAATATAGAGGAAAGGGAGATCCCCGTGATCATGTCAGAGAATTTCATTCCGCTTGTCTCGAAGTGGCATATGAAGACACCTACCTAATGCACCTTTTTCCCCAAAGCTTGGGAGGAACAACCACATCATGGTTTTCCCGACTATCAGGTGGCATTAGAACATTTGAGGAACTCATCCAGAAGTTCCTAGCTCATTACTCTCATAACATTGAACGCAACATCACCATGGCTGATCTGTGCAATACTAAACAAAAACCAGGTGAACTATTCGCAGTATTCCTACAATGATGGTGTCAAATGTCTAGCAGATGTTCTCTTCAATTACCTGAATGAGAACTAGTGGAAATATTCATTTCCAACTTAAACAAAGAAATGGAATTTCACCTGGATGTCAAAGACATAGACTCTTTTAATGGTATGATCACCAAAGGTTTGAAATGTGAAAGGGCACTCATCAAGAAAGGACTCATCAAAATCTATAATGAACCAAAGGATGGTCCTCGCCCACACTTCAATAATGATAAACCAAGCTTCTAGAATAAAAATAAGAATATCATCAACGATGGAGTTGTGGATGCCAGGACTATACAAAATGCACAACCTGTGGTTCGGTTTGCAGGACAAAATCCTTCACCTCAGAATAACACAAATATCCCTTCAAATCAAGGTCGCATCACATCTCACGATGAACCTAGACCTCATCAGCAAAAACAAAAATGCACATACACTCCCTTAGGGGAACCCATTGAAACAGTATTGTGACAACTCATTTCTCAAAATTTAGTCACTCTACCTAAAACATCAAACTATGAGCCTCAGGTCAAACCCGCATGGTGGAGAGATACTGAACACTGTGAATTCCATCAAGGAAGAGGACACAAGACAAGTAATTGTCAATGATTAAAAGATCTTATTCAGGATCTTATTGACCGAGGAGAAATTGAAATTGAAGGACATGACCCAAAAACAACAAATAATGATCATCTGATGTTTAAAAATCCACTTCCATCACAAGATCAAAGGGGTCCTTTCACTTCCAGGTGAGGCACTGATACCATTGATTATACACAGGCTATGTATAATTACACTGTAAATCATCTGTATGATGCCAATGAACAAATTGCAACTATAACCTTCAAAAATCCCAACTCAAATTGCAATGTTGTTACACGTCGTGGCAAAGTCACCATAAAGGCAGCTCCACAAGGCACCACTTCCATCCCAAAGTAGTACAATCTTGTGGAACAATTAGACAAAACCCCTGTGCTTATATCCATTTTAGAGCTATTGCGCCTATCACCCTCCCATAAAACTATCTTGGATCAAGCACTCCAAGAGGCGTTAGTCCCTGCAAACTTGAATACAGACCAATTTCAAGCCATGGTTGGAAGTCTAAAGTCATCACCTTGTCTCACTTTTTCCGAAAGTGACAACTCTTCTTTCCAGCAACCTCATAACGCTTCGCTACACATTGAAGGCTTTATCAACCAGCATAGGATCAAGTGAGTCTTTATCAATAATGGAGCAGGCCTGAATATTTGTACACTACAGCTGGTCACAGCATTGGGATATGCGGTAGAATCAGTGGATCCTCATAAGAAGATCACAATCAAAGCCTATGATGATGCAGAGCATTCCTCCAAAGGAGGTGTGGTACTACCAATCCTAGTGGGCCCCGTGGTAAAGCACATCATCTGTCAGGTTCTGGACCTTCCTTTGTCATACAATCTATTGTTAGGAAGACCTTGGATACATGCCATGCAAGCCATTCCATCTACCTACCATCAATGTATCAAGTTCCCACATAACAGTGTAGAGATCACAATCCTGGGCGATGCAAATCCCTTTGCATATTGCCATAATATCAGCCATCAACCAGAGATTACCGTTCCTAATAATAGAGAAGCTATTTCCTCCACATCATATATAAGTCCTACCTCTCTTGCCAGTTCAAACACCACTATACCCAAGCAAGAAAAGCTTAAAATGAAGATAGCAGAGGAAGGTCTTGGGGAATACAACTTGAGTCAACTCTTTTGTGTGGGACAAATGCCCACTTCTCCTTGAACACATGGTAAACCATAGCAGTTACTCTAGCAACCACTAAACATGCCTGCATGTGCTTTGACACCTTTCATCCTTGGAAAGAGTCAAGAAGAAGAAACCCAAGATGAGGACTTAGTGGACTAGATCTATAAAGATCCCATCACCACTAATATACCGCAAGTTAAACTTCCTACAGATCAGTATGGAAAAGGTCTCCTCATTATGCAAAGAATGGGGTATGATGGTCAGAGTGCTTTGGGATGTTGCAAACAAGGATGACATGAACCTTTGCTGCCAGAATTAAAGCCCAACGGTAATACAGGCCTAGGCTTTGAAAAAGATATCTTTCCTAAACTCAAATTCAAAGGAAAACCTAGCAAACCACTATATCAGCCTACTGCCAAAAAGCCACCTTTCATTATCAAAGCAGCATCAAACACCATCACAACTACCCCACCGAGGCTCAGAATCCCAACACAACTATCACCAATGCCAATCATCCCACCAATCAAACCAGTAATCCCATTAGCACCACCATTAGCAGCATCAACTGTATCAGAACCCGTAGCAGCATCTATGGCACTAGCAGTTCCAACAGAAGCCACTGAGTCAACACTGCCGATACTCCCTGTACCATATTCTTTTATCCCCTTCGACCTTCTTGCAGCACCGATCATTTCATCTGCAAAGGTACATCAACTAATCACACCTGCAGTATTTAACTCAAAGGACATCCCAGTATGGTATAGTAATCGGATGCTGGAAAGTGACTCAGAGACTGACTCACATGAGTGGGAATTTGATTCTATACAGCTTAATACTTTAGATGAGGAAGACACATCACCACCTCCACCACGCAAAGACATCCCTATTTACGGAGAAGCACAGATAAAAACCACTTGGGTTCCTGAACTGGAAACATCTTTCACAGACTCTACGTCTCATCCTACACCTGGTTCTGATAGGGAGAGTACCATTAACGACCTTCACCATAATGTCTTAACCCTCACTAATACATCTAACACACTTAACCTAATCGATGAATTAATGCCCATTATTCACCCTGAACTTATCGAATGGAACCAACCAAATCCCCCATGTCTTGATCTCTTCCAAAATGATGAGGCCATCATTGACTTTTTGGAATTAAGGGATAACCTACCAAGCGGGGATCACAAAGCTGGATTTGCCATTGAACTTAATAGCACAGCATACTTCGGGGTGGATGCCAAACCTTTCAGCTGCAAAAATATAACAATAAAACATGGATCTTCCAGTGAAAACCACACTATGGCACTGTTTGATCCTACAAAAGTAAAAAAAAAGAGCGTATCCGATGATGAAAACCTCTCTGAGGCAGCTAAGGATGAAGGGTTTGACATTCTCCCTGCTAGTACACAACAGGAATGATCAATGATTCTCATCAAGGAAACCAAAGAATACAATGTGGGGACTCCTGAAAATCCTCATCTCATACATCTAGCATCTCTTCTCACTCCAAAGGAACAGCCTAAATTTATAGAGTTCTTCCAGAAGCGTCAGATCAACTTTGCATGGTCATATGCAGACATGCCTAGGCTTGATCCTGATTTAGTCATGCATCACCTCATCATAGCAGAAGGAGCCAAACCTGTCAAGCAGAAGCTTCATAAGATGTATCCTCAGATTGTGGTGCTAGTCAAAACAGAACTCAAGAAACTCCTAGATGTTGGTTTCATTAGACCAATTGATTATGTAGAATGGATCTCCAACATTGTGCCTGTCGGCAAACCAAAAGGGGGCATCCGCATTTGTACTGACTTCAGAGATCTAAATAAGGCATGTCCTAAGGATGACTTCCCCCTACCAAATATCAACATCATAGTGGATCTGACAGCAGGACATGCCATGCTTTCACTTATGGATGGCTTTTCAGGATACAATTAGATAAAGATCACACCAGAAGATCAACATAAGATAGCCTTCACATGTCCATGGGGCACATATTGCTGGAATGTAATGCCCTTCAGTCTAAAGAATGCAGGAGCAACCTATCAAAGTGAAATGACCACCATCTTCCATGACATGATGCATTCTAGAGAAGGTCATTTGGACATATTAGAGAGAATCTTTGATAGACTAGAACAATATCATGTTCGACTCAACCCAAAGAAATGTGTCTTTGGAGTAACCTCTGGGAAACTTCTAGGATACATTGTCTCAAGCAAAGGCATTGAGGTCGATCCAGCAAAGGTTAAGGCAATCATGGACATGCCACCCCCAAAGAATATCAGTCAGCTAAGGACACTACAAGGATGGCTCCAATCTATCCATAGATTCATCGCACAACTGGCTGATAAGTGTCACCCATTCACACACCTGCTACACAAGAACATCCGCTTTCAGTGGGATGCCCAATGCCAGCAAGCATTTCAGACACTTAAAGACTATCTCATGAAACCACCATTGCTGATCCCACCAGATCCAAGTAGACCGTTGTTACTCTATATCTCAGCAACAAGTATAGCATTGGGTGTACTACTGGCACAACATAATGCAGAAGGAAAAGAGTGTGCTATTAACTACATCTCTCACACACTAGTGGGCTATGAACTCAATTACACGCTTATTGAGCGAGCTTGCCTAGCAGTAATCCTGGCAACCACTAAACTGAGGCACTATCTATTAACACACAAAGTACAACTCATTGCAAAGATTGATCCACTCAAGTATTTACTCAGCAAAGTAGCATTGATAGGTCGCTTGGCCAAATGGGTGATGATTCTAAGTGAATTTGACATCGAGTATGTCAATCGTAAAGCTATCAAAGGGCAGGTTATTGCAGATCAGTTGACCAACGCACCTCTCATAGGTGATCATCCTCTCATTTCCAATTTTCCAGATGAAGAGATATTCATGATCACAACAACACAACCATGGAAATTATACTTTGATGGTTCATACACTAGGCATGGCTCGGGGGCAGGCATTCTGTTTATTACACCTCAAGGTGACAGCATCCCGAAGTCTTACAGGCTCACATTTCCATGCACTAACAACATAACAAAGTATGAGGCCTTGATCACAGGACTCAGGCTAGCCGTACAATGGAAATTACAAGAACTGCAAGTATATGGCAACTCACAACTGGTCATTCGACAAGCAACTGATGAATATCAGACCAAGGATGATAAACTCATGCCATATAAGCAAATGGTGGACACTCTAAAGACATCATTTACTACTATCACTTTTGAGTAGATACTAAGAGATTAGAATCGAGCTGCTGATGCTATGGCTACCATCGCATCTCTCCTAGATCTTCCACAGAATTCAACACGTTATGAGTTCTTGGTAGAATAGCTTTGGATTCCTGCTTATGATATCCCCGAATCCGAAATGATATGTCACCTTGTCGGTTTTGAATCCCCATGGTATGGTGAATTCTACACCTATCTATGCAATCACACCCTTCCTCCCAACCAATCGAATAACCAACATAAAACCTTCATTCGCCAAACTGCTCGATATACCATTATTGCTGAAACCCTATACCGACGTGGTCTTGATGGTACTCTCCTTCGATGTCTGGAACAAGATGAGATAACAAAGGCCTTAGAAGAAGTACATGAAGGAATTTGTGGAACTCATGCAAGCGGTCCGTCACTAGCCAAGAAACTCATACGAATTGGATACTATTGGCCATCTATGGAAAAGGATTCCTACTACTTTGTCAGAAAATGCAAGAAATGTCAAGTTCATGGTGACCTGATACATGCATGAGCCCAGGAAGTGCAACCAATCACAACATCGTGGCCTTTCTGTCAATGGGGTCTTGACCTTGTGGGTAAAATCCATCCATCTTCATCCAATGGCCACAAATTCATTAGTACCGCCACTGAATATTTCACAAAGTGGATTGAAGCTGTTCCACTTACCCAAGTCATCGGCAAGCAGATCGCCTCATTCATCCTCAACTACATCATCTGCCGGTATGGTGTGCCCATGTCCATCATCATAGATAACAGTCTTCCTTTCAAAAATCAGGATGTCCGTGAACTTTGTGAGAAATTTCACATCCAACATCGCTTTTCCACTCCCTATTACCCACAAGGCAATGGTCAGGCCGAAGCATCAAACAAGAACATATTGAGGATCCTAAAGAAGATAGTCAATGATGCTGGTCATGATTGGCATGTTCAACTAAATCCAGCACTATGGGCATATCAAAATAGCATTCGAACCCCTACAGGTGCAACTCCCTACTCATTGGTCTATGGTGTCGAAGCTATCTTACCTATTGAGGTGGAGGTACCATCACTATGGGTTTCCTTGCATAATCTAATCGATGATGAAGCGTACAGAGTCTCACACCTCCAAGACTTAGAGTTACTTGATGAGAAGCGACAAGCTGCATACAACCAACTCAAAACCTATCAACAACGTATGAGCCAAAGCTACAATCATCGAGTTAAGCCTCGTACCTTCGAGGTGGGTGATCTTGTTCTTCGAGAAAATCCTCGTAACCAACCAAATCGAGAACATCAAGGAAAGTTTGAATCAAATTGGCTGGGTCCATATGTTGTCACTACTGTATTTGGGTCTGGGGCATATCAGTTGGCTACTTCAGAAGGAGAACCATTAGCAGATCCGATCAACAGCATGCACCTCAAACGGTTTTACACATAAGCTGCACAGAGTATTAGGCTCCCATATATAATGGCAAAAATACTACAAACATCCAGATAAATGACCTGAAGAAAACACAAAAACATCAAAAGAGTAAAGAAAAATCATGCATCCAAATGGTGAACAACCACTCCAGTGGCACCTTGGGTAAGTGCGATGGTGAAAACCTGGCAAACAGGCACCACTCGTAAAAGGCTATGGCTCCATTGTCTTTCAAACTTGTTGCAATCACATCTACTTCATACATACATCCATCCATCCATCAACCATGGCTTGTTATAAATCTACAAATCCAAGAAAGTACTGCATACATCCTACATCCCGCTTTTTTTTATATAGTCATGTCTAAAATGGGGGCAATTTCCTTAAACTATTGATGGAAGTGGATTCTACATTGTCTTGTGATTCATTAAAATTCTTCATTTAAAACTATCTCACAAAATCCACAAACATTCAAAAAAATTCAAAATCCAAAACATTCAAAACAATTCAAAATCCAAAAACATCAAAAAACATCGAAAATCACACAAAAACATGGCAACACATTGTACATACTCGTTCGTGTAGATACCAAACAAGCATCGAAAAAATCCTCACACAATGATCACTTCTCAAATTGACCAAAACAATCAACATCAACAATCAAACTGTCTTCAATAAGGATGCATCCTTCCTTACCAAAACAAAGACAAAATGACATTTTCTTTGACAAGAAAATTGTGTTAAGCTATCAAATACTTGGTTGATTTGTGAAGTAATTCATTCGTTTATATATCAGGTTCCTACAACATTGTTTGTGTATCTTCGGTGCATTATTCCGATGAAGTTCTGGGGCATGTACTAATGGTGTCTACGTGGGAAGTTCACCAAGCTACGTGATCTTATGCCAAATGTAGTCATAGATCATTACGGCTTGCTGACTACAGTGTATACCTCGACCATATGAGCATGAACCATTACCAAGGATCCTTATTCTTTATTCTTTATGTATATACTATTTGTTTGCAGGTACAATGCTCATTCTTTGGTTCCTCCTCATCCAAATTGGATAAAGGTTTGTATTTCTTAGTACGCTATGCACTTGTCTCAGGATATGATCAGCTTAAGATCAAGGAGGATGATCCAAGTCATGCATGAATGGAGATAATCCTTGTCTGTTCTGCAAGCAATACTCTGGTCGACTTGACCCTTATATCAAGTCGTTTGTATTAACTTGCTATATAAAATCCATGCAAGGAATACTTAGGTCATCTTGAATCATTATGTCAAGATGCTTGTATTCTCTTCCAACATTTTAAAAGCTCAATGATGAAAATAGAGCACTATGGATCGTCATCTCATCTCATCTGTATATATTGCATTTCGTTGCATTCCACCCATCCATACATTCATAATAGCTGCATATCATGTATACATAGTCATAATAATGCATACTCTATTTTCCTCTTCTTCCATAGGAATGAGTCATAGGTTCTCCATTTCTTCTATCTAACATCGAACCCCCCCTCCTCACCCTCCCCATCTCAATAATCAGCATCACATACCCTACATCATTTCTCAATCAACCCAATCAAGCCACACTCATCACCATCCATCTCTAAATAGGAGGGATTGTGTTTCCTATGCTAAGTCATCCAATAAGCCAAGCAAGTTACTCTCTCTACACAGGTACCTTGACTCACAAACACCTAGACTATCAACAGATACTCTGATCAAGTATCTTTGGGTCTCAACAGGTAATCGATTATGGTAATCCTAGACTACATCAGACATTTATCATAATGACCTAGTTTCAACGGGGTTGCCATGATTCCCCACAACCATCCATCACACGCACACACTATCAATTGATCAACCAATCAAACACAATCCAATGGACAATTACATCAATTGTCTACGTCTCAATGAGTATTTTGCTTCATATACCTTGACTTCATCGGGCAATTACATCAATTGTCTAAGTCACATCAGGTCACTTTGATTCACTTACTCAGACGTTATCATGTCCAAGCGACCAACTAACATCAACTGTCACGCTTTGACTTGATTAGGGCAATTAAACCGATTGCACCAGATTGTCTAGCCAATTTTGATCAATTGTATAGCATCAATCCAAACCCCACACTACATCTGCTATGTATCTCTTGCATGACCTCAGGGTACTCGTTGGCTTGTTGTTTCTTCATATTCACTCCATTTTCTCCCATTCTTTCATCATTAGTTCTGATTTCTTCTATTCTACCACCCTGCCATTTTTCATTTTTTTCGAGAGATCGCCCGATTTTTCAAAAAATTTCAGCCCATCTCTCAAGGGGGCATACCACCCATTAAATTTACATTTTATGGGGCATATTTCTTCACACCAATTTTTTCTTTCTTTGAAATGACGTGATAAACTGCACCGTCTCAAAGAGGGGCAAATGTAGTCACACAAATCTGTCCAACTTAATTAAATAAATATTCGCTATTTATTTGATTAAGAATCCACTAGCCATCAATTAATTAAATTAATATTTAATTAATTTATTCCTAAACATTCTTCTATTAATTAAATAAATTATTCAATTTATTTTAATTAATTCATTAAATCAAATTCAAATTAATTAAATAAATAAAATCTATTTATTTAATTAAATCCCCCTATTCCTCTTTTAAATAAATTAAATAAAACATTTATTTAAATAATTTATTCCCCCCCCCCACTTGCATTTTCCTACAAATATAACTTGCACACATTTATTGAAATAAATGAATTTTTATTTTAAATAAAATCCTATTTTCCCTCACCCACCAAATCCACTTGCAAAAATCTAATCCCCTTCTAGATTCTTCTAATCCTTTCCTAATTAGCCTAATCCATCCCTTAATTATTGTCACATTCCTAAGCAAAATGGAGTCACTTCTCAAAGACTCCAAAGTCTTTGAAAAGCATTTAATGCTTTGTGTGTTCAACAAATTAACCCCCAAAGTCTTCTAAGACCACTAATGGCTCTTACATGACCATTTATGGCTCTTACATAACCATTTATGGTTATTTCAAACTTATTCCCCCAAACATTTATTGTTTTGACCATATTCATCCATTTCACATTTGCACAAGAGTTTATCCATTGGATAAAAGCTTTATTCTTTGAATAAAGAGTTTTATCATTCAACCAACCTTGACTTTAACTCCCAAAGTCATATCAAGCATTTAATGCTTATTCCCTCTCCTCTCAACCTATCTCACATTGACACTTGTCATCCTGGGATTGGGTTGAAAGACCTCACATGGATTTGAAATCATTCAATCCTGACCCTTGTTGAGATTGCTCAATCTCAACCATCCATTGCTCTATTTTCCCTTTAAATAGAGCCCATTTCTTCATAATCCAAATCCTGAAAACTTGCATGCATTTAACCTATAGGCATTTTAGAGAGCATTTAGCATAGCAAACTCGTGTATTGTCCTTTTGGTTAAAATAAATCATTTTAGTATCAATAGCCTAATATTAGCTTCTTTATTTATATTTAGAGCAATATTTCAATCTCAATCCTCCATAAGCATCCATAGTGCAAAAAGCTGCTGAGAGCTACACTATTTTGGAACTTGGAGAGGAGAGAAACAAGGGAGAAGGAGATAAGAA
Organism: Cryptomeria japonica; assembly: GCF_030272615.1. Lineage (NCBI taxonomy): Eukaryota > Viridiplantae > Streptophyta > Pinopsida > Cupressales > Cupressaceae > Cryptomeria > Cryptomeria japonica. The sequence continues at coordinate 329,949,552 of NC_081415.1, forward strand.
CATGCTAAGAGGCATTTGGAGATGCCTCATTATCTTTGTTTCGTTTGTTAGATATATTAGCATGATTTTAGTCTCTCTTGATATGCCTGTTTAGATTAGTTTTTGATTGAATAACACTAACGATTTTCTTGTGTGTCTTGTGTTGTTTCTCTTAGACTAACCTTGTCCATTTTGCAGGGCATCAGTATTAGTTTTAACTTTTAATTCGTAGTGAGAGGTCAAGACTCAAGATGTTACAGTCAGACATGGGTGGGACTCCTCAGGGTGGTGAAGGGATTGGGATATCAGAAAAGGGTAAGACTCCTCAGGGGGGTGAAACTAAAGGGATTGGGAGGCCATCAAAATGCCCAAAACTTAAACTTAAAGATAGTACCATAAAGTCTTTTTTTGGAATTGGCAAAGTTTTTGTCCCATCAACCTCTGCAGTTGCAAAACCCATTCATAGTAGCTCACCGCCACCATAAGGTGGGATTGCCATTGAGTTAAATGCATCAAATGAGGATGACAATACCGACATGACAGAAGATGTTCTAAGGGATACACACAATGAGATACCATTGGCGAATGCAAATGCTAGTACTAAAGATGATGTTGGTAGGAAGAAAAGAAAAAGGAAAGTAAAACTAGGGCAAGAGTGGGAGATGACAAGGAGTTTTAAGATTGATTGGGTAGCAAAGTACCCATTCATTGAACCGGTCTCAAACAATGATGAACAACCAAAAAAATGCAGGTGTAAGATTTGTAGTTGGAAAACTAAAAGAGAGAAGAAGATGCAGCTAAAGATTGACACCATAGAAAAGCATATTGGTAAGGTTTATGAAAAACAGATCATAGACGGAAAGGAAACATGAGTAGTAAGATGGAAATCAAAGGAAGATTGTCTTCATGTTAAGTATGCCGTGGAATATGAAGAGCATAACCACAAAATGACACTGATTTGTAATAGTGGATTTGGAAATACAATCAAGGCTGGGCTTGAACATGCAGTGAAAGATGCAAACCTGACAAAGACTGTTTAGATGAGTGTTGTTTTTCATATTATGTCGAGAGGGCATCCTATGAAAGATTTCCCAAAATTTAGTAATTTATTATCTTTTTTGAATGTTCCTCACTATCCTATGTCACATTGGTCAATAAACGCTGGATGGGAAATGACAAACTGTCTTGCTGAGGTGGAAAAGCAAAATTTACAAGAGAGTGTAAAAGAGTCAAATTTCATTTCATTATCCATAGATGAAGTTACTATGGTAGATAACACTGCTTGGGTTTGTATGCATGTGTATACCGTAAGAGAAAACGTCCGCCAAGCTCATCTACTCTGTGTTCATAAAATGAGGGGCGATTCAACAATAGAAAATTTATATTTGGAAGTTAAGAAAGCTTTGAATGAAATTGCTGGTATGGATGACTTGACAATTGCCAAGAAGCTGGTGTGTGTTGGAGCTGATGGAGCTGCAGTAATGCAAGGTCAAAGGACCGGTCTTTGTGCAAGATTACAAACTAGTATTGCACCATACATGGTTGGCATTCACTACATGGCCCATCGAATGAATTTAGCATATAGAATTGTAAGAAATTTCCCTACAGTGTCAAAAGTTGAAGATTTGGTCCATGAGCTCCACTCATACTTTTGCTGAAGTCCTAAATGTTTTGTAGAATATTAGATTTTTGCTGAGGGAGTAATAGGAGGAAACAAGCTTCTCAGGATGTTGAGACCAGATGGATCTCCTTGCATGGACCAGCGGAATGAGTTCTAACTGAATGTCAATCCTTGATCGGACTAATGTATGAGAAACGCCTCACAGTAGACAAAGCTCCTGATCAAATCCTTTTATGCCTCTGAAACTATCATCCTTACTTGTCTAATCAACCTCGACTCAAGAGAAACCTTCAAACTAGTCCCTCAGGAAAGAGTTAGCATCCAAGCCTTAAAAATTTTAGGTTGCGAGCTAGCGACCAGATAGTTTGTGGTTAAGTTTTATGGTTATTGCCAGCTTGCGAGGTAAAATGTCTGAAGACGTGATCAAGCCACGAGTTGGTGACAAGTTGGTTTGGGTTTACATCACGAGGTCTCTAGCTTTTTGGGTGTTAGCATTTTATGTTACCAAGCTAGAGATTGTTAGTGAAATTGCTTTGGTCGCGAGGTCTCGAGTTAGTCTGATGTCATACATTATAGCCGTGAGAGTTAGTGAGTAACTCATTTCATATATTTGTCACTAGCTCTCATGTTTGTTTAATGTTAGCATTTTTAGGTCATGAGCTAGCGACTAGACAGTTTGTGGTTAGGTTTAATGGTTATCGCTAGCTCACGAAGTTAAATGTTTGAAGACCTGATCAAGCCACGAGCTTGCGAGTGAAGTTAAATGTCTGAAGACCTGATCAAGCCGCAAGCTTGCAAATGAAGTGCTAGCGGTTAAGAGATAAACAATTTTATGTTGGTGAGTACACAACAAGGGTTAAAGTTACCACTATCTCCAAGTTGCTGCAGTGACGAGGACTTAACATTTGTGGTCAAGAATTGGCGAGTGCCAGTTTAGTTTTCCTCACTCACTAGATCTCGAGGTTAAGAAGGCTTAGCATTTTCAGCTTGTGAGTTGGAGATAGAGAGAGTCATAAGGGCTTGTCGCTAGGTCATGAGATTTTCTAATGGGCAATCTTCCAGGCAGAGAGTTGACGACTGTGTGCCATGTGTTTTAATTACTTAAAGTTAATATCTTGAAATCGCCAATATTTTTTTTTTATGGTTTGAAAATAGCTTGAAATCACCAATATTTTTTTTTTATGGTTTGAAAATAGCTTGAAATCACCAAATTTTTTTTTTTATGGTTTGAAAATAGCTTTAAATCGCCAATATTTTATTTTTATGGTTTGAAAATAGGTTGAAATCGCCAATGCAAATATTTTTCTAGTTTTAAAAACATTAACATTTGCCCATGCAATTATTTTTTAGGTTTTAAAAACAGTACAATTCGTCAGGTTTTTTCACAAACTTTGAGTGATCATGGCTAATTCGCCAATGGAGATTATTATTTTTCTCCATAAACCGCAAAAATTCGCCAGTAAAATTAAAATTTTCCTCGGAATTATACAACTTTCGCCAGGTTTTTACACCTTGTCCAAGGGGGGGGTTTCTTAAAGCTTTCCCTATTTTCATCACTCATAAATTTCAATATAATATTTTTTTTTATAATGAATGGGCTTTAGGAATCCTTACCCTTTGTATTAAAATTATCCTAAAAAATTATTATAATACATTATTATAGTCTTATTATTATTAAATTCTAATTATATTATTCATTATTAATATTTATTTATTCAACTAAATTTCATCAAAAAATAGTAAGACCAATTCAAATATTATAAAAAATGAATGCAAAATTATATATTTACAAAATTTAAAATAGAGTTATTATTTATTTTAAAGAGGAAAATGTTTAGACATTTTTATAAAAAAAATTTAAACTAAAAAGTATATTTTTAGATTTTATCATAATATTTATTTTAAATATCGCTTACTCTAACCCAAGTTGAGTTCAAATAATCATAAAATATGGTGATCTACATATTGCAACAAAATAATTTTATAAATCTTCTAAGCAATTTTTATAGCAAAATAAATTTTAATATCAAATTTTGAAAAAAATTAAAAATTTTCATACTTTTTTTAATTTGATAATATAATGAAATATAGTATATAAATATAAACTTTCCTAAAATAACTATTATTAATTTTAGGATTATGAGATTATATGGACTACACACGCGAAGTTTAGAGATTGTATTAGTGAATGGTGTTCGTACCCTGATTTAGGGAACTCCTACGTATAGAATTATTTAGAAACTTGATTTGATAAGGAAGAATGTGAGGGGGTGAAATAAGTTCATGTTTGGTAATATATTTTCTAAGAAAAAATATATTAATTCAAGATTGGTTTCTATTCAAGAAAGGTTGGTGTGGGGGGACTCAAAATTGTAAGCAAACTTGCAGCCATCTTTATGACAATTTCCACATAACCCATTTAAGATTTTGATCAAATCAACACATAGAAGCCATTTGCAAAGAATATAAAATAAACCCATGAAAATGTGACATAAGATATATCCTGGGAGAACCCTCATGAGGGAAAAACACAGCCTCCAAAACCATCATCCACAATGTATTATCAACAATGCGTCCATTACAATACAATTATAGAAAGCCTTCAAAAACCTAGCCATAACCAAGCACTCCATGTGACCAAGCATGAATCCACACATCCCATGCCATGCTTCCTCCTTCAAAAATGCTAACCTGGCTAACTAACCAACCCAAACAACTACCCTTGTGGTTGCTTTTATAAACACAAACTCCCACAAAACCACCAAGTGGTATTACATCAAAACCATGTGACAATAAAATATAATTATTTTTCCTACCTACCCTTGACCCACATTTAATATTGGGTACTTCATCACAATTAAATTCCCCAATATTAAATAAATACAATATAATAATACAAATGTGTCAATACAACTCATCAAGTGGTTACAAGAATATTCCAAGGGAATCTCTACATGTTGCACGTCCATCTAGGTGCTCTTAGGTGCAACAATACAATATGATATTACAATATAATTCCATGTCCACCTCACACAATAATAAAATAATACAACAATGAAACATTATTATGCATGGTATACAACACCATTTACCCAACATTCTTCCACTTGTTGTATACATTGCATAAGGGCCAAGAAGTAATCTATCACATGAACAAGAGACTGATCTCTCCACACACATATACCATCATGGAATCCAAGTGATCCATGTGCTCCATCAAGGTACCTGCAACAAGAAACAAAATGAACACTATATCATACATGAATTCTCCCACCCTCCATCATGCCACTGCCACTGGAGATGAAAAGACCATCCAAAGAGAAAGCCACACAATCTGTCGCAACAAATGATAAGTCATGCACCAACTGATATCTGAACACAAACACTAATCCAAAGGTATCCAATGCAAAGGTAGCTATTTACATAGCTGAAATAACACCTACAACAAGTGCTAACACATCAATTATACATGTCTGCAAGACATACAAACCAAGTGAATAACATCTCATCAACATATGCAACCTATAACATGCAACCATAAGCCCCAAGTGCAATACCTACCACATATGTACACCAAGGAACTCCCATTGTATAGGTAATGTCAATATCATAAATGAATCCACTAACATCATATCATAGAAGTGTAACCATGTAGTATCAAGAACATCCACATCAATATGAACATCATGTAAACCGATAACCTGCAAGTACCACTCTCACACCATGTCTCCAACATTCTCCCATGTTCTCCACACCAACAAAAGAAAGAGATAAAGGAACCTCTATTACATCTCCCACATGACAACACATGAACACAAAACCAGTGAACACATAGCTCCAAACAATTTCTAGCCAATGTAATGTGAGTACGAACATCCATGAAGATAATTGAAACAAAGAGAGAAATACTGCAAATCAAATCCTATAGTATGTGCTTCTACACACACCTCTAAATGATAACTGTGTCAAGTTTGATCTCCTCCATATAACCCCACATGAAAAGCATAACAACACCCAAACACCATTTAGTCCTTTGGACTAAAACAACATATATAACATGTAATCAACATGGATGTAAGCCTCTCATAACCAAGAAGATCAAACTAAATATCTCTTTCCAAGTCTAGGGAATACACTCAATATACCATCTCCTAAACTAATATCAATGACTGCCACCACCATAATAATAACTCAAATGTACAAGGAGATAACCAATTCCATGCATCTCTCAAATGGACCCTCCATAACTAACAAACTCCATGTAGCTCAAGACCCATATCAATGAAAGATAAGCATAAACATAATGCACCTGAAAGGAACAATGGGAAATACCTCTGAAGTAGTAAACCACTGAGTAGACCAAGAGTGGGAGAATGCTCATCCAAGACAGCCAAGTCATCATGACTTATATAAGAATAATCTCCTCTCAAGTCCATACTAGGTGAATGCTCCTCGATCTTCCTGCTGAAACAATAACCATCTCAACACATATCTCTAATCACATGAGAATACCGACATCACCTACATCTCAATGTATCCATGAGCACCTATAACCGATCAATCCATGCCAAACTCTAGATGAAAAATAGAACCATCATGAAGTATCAAGCAAATGATCATGTACCCAATACAAAGAGAACCACCAAGATCAATGTCAAAGCTCCAACCATGGAATTAGGAAATGGGCTGATTTTGTTCAACAAAGCATAAATTTCACCTAGGATGTTGGATTTTGGAATTCTTATACTCATTGGAAAGCTGATTTTGAGAACTATAGTTTGGTACTAGTTTTATTACTTGATATTTCCATTTTTACATGGTTTTGGGTCTTAGAAGATAGATGTTCTCCTCTACATGGTTTTGGTCATAACTTTTGCATACGGGATTGGATTTTGGATTTCAAATAGGCATTAGAGAGCATGTTCAGTTGGATAGTGTTGCTATTATTTTATTATCTTGATAATTTTGGAGATATATCCTAGTAAAAACCTCATGAGGGAAAATGTGACACAAGATATATCTTGGGAAAACCCTCATGAATCCATATGCAAAGAATAGACAACATACCCATGAAAATGTGACAACATACCCTCATAGAAGCCATATGCAAAGAATAGAAAACATACCCATGAAAATGTGACACAAGATATATCTTGGGAAAACCCTCATGAGGAAAAAACCTAGCCTCCAAAAGCATCATCCACCATGTATTATAAAAAATGCATCTATTACAATACAAGTATGGAAAACCTTCGAAAACCCAACCATAACCAAGCACTCCATGTGACCAAGAATGAATCCAAACATCCCATGCCATGATTCCTCCTTCACAAATGCTAACCTGGCTAATTGACCAACCCAAACAACTACCCTTGTGGTTGCTTTTATAAACACAAGCTCCCACAAAACCACCAAGTGGTATTACATCAAAACCATGTGACAATAAAATATAATATTTTTCCTACCTACCCTTGACCCACATTTAATATTGGGTACTTCATCATAATTACATTCCCCAATATTAAATAAATGCAATATAATAATACCAATGTGTCAATACAACTCATCAATTGGTTACATGAATATTCAAAGGGAATCTCTACATGTTGCACACCCATCTAGGTGCTCCTAGGTGCAACAATACAATATGATATTACAATATAATTCCATGTCCACCTCACATATTAATAAAATAATACACCAATGAAACATTATTATGCACGGTGTACAACACCATTTTCCCAACATTCTCCCACTTGTTGTATACATTGCATAAGGGCCAAGAAGTAATCTATCACATGAACAAGAGACTAATCTCTCCATGCACATATACCATCATGGAATCCAAGTGATCCATGTGCTCCATCAAGGTACCTGCAACAAGAAACAAAATGAACACCATATCAAACATGAATTCTGCCACCCTCCATCATGCCACTGCCACTGGACATGAAAAGACCATCCAAAGAGAAAGCCACACAATCTGTCGCAACAAATGATAAGTCATGCACCAACTGATATCTGAACAAGACCATTTTGCCAAAAAAATCTACCCATAGGGCTGAGGAAAATCTAAGGGAAAAGTGGAAGGAAAACCTAAAGTAGGAGGAAATATACTGGAAGCATAAGTCTAAAATTCAGTGGTTGAGAGAGGGTGATAGAAATTCTACCTTCTTCCACAAATTAGCTAGTAAACAATGAGGAGGAATATGATTTTAAGCCTTAGGGATGACTCAAACCAATAAATTAAGGATGACACTCAATTGGGTATTTTGGCCTTTGATTACTTTTGTAATACTTTTAGATAAGAGAGAAGGGTTAGGAATCTGCTATTGGAGGATCAACTTCTCCAATGCCTACCTCATGCATTAGATGAGGCTGACAATGCGTTGATGCTAGCTCCAATTACTGATGAAGAGGTTAGGAGTGTAGTTTTTTCTATGGGGACTTACAAATCCCTAGGACCTGATGACTTCCCTTCGGCTTTCTTTCAAGAGTTTTGGGATATTGTGGGATTTGATGTGACCATGGTTGCCAAGGATTTCTTCAGAATTGGTAAACTACTAAAAAGATTAAACATATATTATATTGCTCTGGTTCCTAAAATTCAAGAGCCCCTAAGGCTTACGGATTATAGACCCATTAATTTGTGCAATACTATCTATAAGGTTTTCTCAAAAAAATTTGGTGAATAAGATTAAGCCTTTCCTAGATAGTTTCATCAATTGTAACGAAAAAGGGTTTGCTCATGTTGATGGGTTGGACCCTCATAAATTGAAGCAAATCAAAAGAGAAAAAAATGTTACCATGGTAATGGATAAGTGGGTAGAAAAACTTGTTATTGATGTAATAGCTTTCATTCATGAAGGAATGAAAATGTATGGGATAATAAGTGGTAAGTTGGAAAAATGGAGAAATGATTTGTTATCTCTCAAAAAGGAGAGTGGCGGTTTATCAATTATTTTATTTGAACTTCAAGAAATTTCCAAAATGTCTTCTGCAATTGCAATAAGTGAAAGAATAATAAACATACCAGTTGATCCTGAATTCATAACTTGGATGGATACATTGGAATGGGGAATGGTTTCTTATGAAGAGCTGGATAATTATATAAGGCAAATATTAGTTTAGTTTCAATGAGATATCCATAATCTAGTGTCCCACTTTATGCTTCTCGAAATAGAGATATTTGAAAAAGAAGAAGAAAAGTTAAGAAATGATGTTGTAATCCGAGAGTTTAAAGATAAAATACAAGAAAGTCTTTTTGTAGAAAAAGTAAATGAAGAAGCAATAAACAATTTGTGGCACTTAACATAATGAAATATTGCAAAAACCAAACATGGGAGAACTTGGCGGAGTAGGAAGCGGCAATGGGAGAATTCAAAATTCAAACTCTCTATAAGGCGGGAACTCTGGTCCAATGGTGGGAGCGGCCGAAAAAATGTAGTTGGTCCCATAGGAGAGAAGGATAAGCCTTCAGACATTCCAGAGGTTGTTGTCACCCCATAGACTGGAGGTACTCTGCCAGAGAAGATAGAGGGTTCCTCTGGGCTTTTGGGGGAGGGGTCCAATGGGGGGCCCATCCCATGTGATGACTCCTTGGAGAGAGGAAAAGAAATAAAAAAATGGTCTTCCCTTTTTGGAACTAAACCATCTGGTAAATCCTCCTTACCTCCTGTCAAGAATATTTCTTATCCTTCTGTTGGAAAGTTCGCTATCTCTATTCCTGATTTGGTTCTAGATCATAATATAAATAGCATGTCGAATTCCTTGGTAGGCAAATTTATGGGTTCCCGTCCTAATATTGAAGTTGTTAGGGCTTATGTTAAATGAAAATGGGCCCTGAAGGGTAATGTTGAAGTATCGGCTTTACCTAAAGGCCTCCTGTCTTTTACATTTTCATGTGAAGAAGATAAATCAAGGATTCTATGTGGGAGTCCCTGGATGGTAGGAAAGACAGCTTTGGTTCTTCAAAAATGGCATCCAAATTTGAACATGAATGAATCTCTCTTAGCACAAGTTCCAGTATGGGTAAAGTTACCAGGCTTGCCTCTTGAATATTGGGCAAAAAGTATCTTCTTAGGAATTGCAAACTCCTTTGGTGAACTCCTCTCCATAGACCTAGTCACAGCTTCAAAAATAAGACTTACTCATGCTAGGTTCTATGTAGGGATAGCCCATGATGCAGGTATACCAAAATAGATAGATCTAGTATCAAAGCTAGGAACATGGAAACAACATATTGAATATGAATCTATCCCCTTTACCTGCTTCCATTGTAAAAAATTAGGTCACTGGGCAAAATCCTATCCAACAAAGCCGAAGGCAGAATCCAAGCAGTCTAAACCCCAGACTAAAAATCAAAAAGCTCCTAAAAAAATGGTATGGCAAGTTAAAAACTTAGAGAATAAGGAAGAAGAATACAATCACTTTAATCCTTTGGGGGAGATTAAGGAAGTGTCATCAACTTATATCTCCATCCCTTCAACCTAGGATGTATTGAGAAATGAGTCAACCAAAGTCAACACCTCGGTTGCTACTCGAACAAAGGAACTGAAAGATCAGAATAAATCCTCAAATGACATAGTTGTAGTGGTAGCTGACACTTATGTGGGAAAGGAACTGCAAGAGAAAGATAACCAACCTGAGGAGGGGGAGATCCCTGACTCCCAAGAAGAAAAGACTGACGCTTCACCACTTATGCCAAGCTTTGAAATTCAAGAAGCCCAAAAATGTGCAATACTGGGTATGAACCTTTCGGACTCAGACCAGAGTTCAAAAATAGTAAATAGTGCTTTAAATTCTTCTAGAATCCCTAACTGGGGCAACGAAGAAGAAATTTCCAAAATCCTCAGTAACCCGAAAGTGGCTCCTGAGATAGATGTTGAATGGAAAATACCAAAACATAGGAACAAGAAAGGAACCACTCCCTTGGCTTCTCATCTAAGGAAATCTAGTAGAATAGCTCAAGTTGATGTTGGGTATATCTCCTCTTCCCCAGGGCAACCCTCTAACCACAAAGTCAGAGACAAGGAGGCTAGTAAGAACATTGCAGATGGGACCTAGAAGACTCTTAAGGAGTTAGGAATTGGTAAGTAACTATGAAGATTATCTCTTGGAATATAAGGGGACTCAATAATCCTCATAAACATGACATCATTAGGAATATGATAAGGGACAAAAAACCTGATGTTTTTCTAATCCAAGAAACCAAAATGAGTAGAGAAAAAGTTGAATCTTTGAAGTTTTTCAAAAATGGTAATGTTATTGGTGGTAGCTCGGAAGGTGCTTCAGGAGGCATAGCTACCATCTGGAACCTTAATACTATCAAAGGACATGTTCTAATCCAGGAAAATAATTTCTCTTGTATCAAATTTGAACATTTAAAAGATAGTACTTCATGGGTCCTCACTAAAATTTATGCTCCCAATACTTTGAAGGCTAGAAATTCCTTCTGGAAAAAACTTATACAAGCTAGGGATAGCTTCAAAAATCTTAGCTAGCTGGTTATGGGAGATTTCAATAAACCTTTGAGAGAGGAGGAAAAATTTGGAGGAAGTCTCTCCCAGCTAGAAAGTAGGTTGGCCCTTATGGATTTGATTAATTCTTAGGCTCTCAATGATGTGGAAATACAGGGATTCAATTACACTTGGACCAATAGGAGAACTGGTAATGATCTTATCCAAGTTCATCTTGATAGGACTCTCATCTCTGATGATTGGTACAATCATTATTTTTGTTCTTTGAAGGCCCATATTAGGGCTGGGTCAGATCACTTTCCTATCACCTTCATTGCTGACTCAATTAATAGAAGGAGACACTTCCCCTTCAGATTTGAAAAAATATGAACCCTTCACCTAGATATCAAAAGTAATATTTAGAAATGGTGGAGTATCCAAGTTGAGGGAACTGCTATGTATAAAGTTGTTATGAAGCTTAAAAGTGTAAAGGATAACATAAGACCCTGGAATAAATCCAGCTTTGGGAATATCTTTGAGGCCAAAGGTAAAATCCAAGAAGACCTTAAGAAAATATAGGACCAAATTCAGAAGGATGGTTTCAGTACTGTGTCCATTGCTGATGAAAATGAGACTCTAAAAAAATACCATGATATCATTGCTAAAGAGGAAATTTTCTGGAAGCAGAGATCAAGATGCATTTGGCTTAAGGAAGGAGATAGGAACACTAGATTATTTCACATGTCGATGATCAAACATAAAGAAGCTAATAAGATAACCAAACTTAAGGTGGATAATGGGGAGCTAGTCAAGGAGGAAGAAATAAGGATCAAAGCTAAAAGGTATTTCTCAGAACTGCTCAAGAGGGATCACAGACTGGATGTTGAAGCTCAAACTTCTTTCCTTCATAACATCCCTTGTCTCATTGATGATCAAATGAATTTATCCCTCTCTTCCATCCCCTCGACCTTGGAAATAAAAAATGTTGTTTTCTCCTTTGATGGTAACAAAGCTCCTGGCCCAGACAGTTTCCCCATGTTCTTCTATCAAGATTTCTAGGATATTGTCAGGAAAGATGTCTCCAACGGTGTCAAGGAATTTTTTGGGGCTAGAAAACTTTTGAAAGAAATCAATGGAACTTTCATTGCTCTCATCCCCAAAATCCAAGGTGTTGACTCTATGGACAAGTTCAGACCTATCAGTCTATGCAATTCTTTTTATAAGATTATCTCCAAGGTTCTCACAACCAGACTTTTGTCTGTCCTTCCCGCTTTGATTAATCACCAGCAAAATGGTTTTTTCCCTGGAAGAAAAATTCTTGACTCTATCATAACTATCCATGAGAACATCCACTCTCTTGTTAGAGCAAAGAAGCAGGGTCTCATCCTCAAGCTTGATCTCTCCAAAGCCTATGACAGGGTTGACTAGCCTTTTCTAGTGAAGGTTCTTATGGCTTTTGGTTTCTCCACTAGAGTTATTGACCTCCTCAGCCAACTTATCACCTCTTCCTCTTTTGTTGTTCTTGTCAATGGTTCCCCATCCCCCTTCTTCCAATATTCTAGAGGACTAAGGCAAGGGGATCCCATATCCCCCATCCTCTTCATCATCATGGTAGAATGTTTTGGAAGGTCAATGGAAAATATGGTTTTGCAAGGCTCCTTTAAGGGACTCCAACCTTCTTCTGCTGACCTCATTTGTTCCCACCAACAATTTGTTGATGATACTATCATCATGGGGGAATCTAGTATCTCTGAAGCTAAAATCTTGAGAGTACTCTTTTTAAGTTTGCCTTAGCTTCTGGTTAGCTTATTAACTGGGTCAAAAGAAAAGTTTTTTTCATTAATACTCTTGAGAGAAGACAATAGAGAATCAACAAAATCTTGGATTGTAGGATTGTTGATCTTCCTATGACATATCTTGGCCTCCCCATGGGCACTGAACCTCTTGATCTTTTTTGGAGCTCTCTAGTGGATAAATTTCATAAAAAACTAGCTGGTTGGAAAGGAGCCCTTTTAAGTCAGGCTGGAAAGCTCCAACTACTTAAAGCCTCTCTTCAAAGTATACTGATCTATGCTCTAAGTCTCTTTAGAATTCCAGTCAAGTATGCTGACATTATCGAGAAAATTGAAAGAAAATTACTATGGTATGGGGTTAAGGACAAGAAAAAAATGTCTCTAGTGGCTTGGGACCAGGTTTGTAGACTGAAAAGCAAAGGTGGTCTGGGCCTGAGGAGAATCCAAACCTTAAATGAAGCCCTTCTGTACAAACAGGTTTGGAGAATGTTCCATTCAGACATTGAATGGTGTAAAATCTGGCAAAGTAATTACTCTCTTCTATCCTCCCCTCTTTCTTCTTTTATAAATTTGGATCTCAGTATTAATGGATCCCATATATGGAATCATGCCTCTAAGTGTAAAGAAAGCATTGCTAAAGGAGTGATCTGGAAAGTAGGAAATGGTAGGAAAGTTAAATTCTGGGAGGACCCCTGGCTTTTTGATAAACCCTTGATTGAATTCAATGAATGGCCCCCCCCTTGCTCCCTCCTATATTAAAACTTTTGGCTCCTCAGTTATTGAGTACTATTCTGGTAACAAATGGCAAAACATTGAAACTATCCACCCTAGCCTTTCTAAGCTCAAGATTCATCTGTCTTTGGTCTGGTTGAATAAAGAGGAAGACTCTCTTATTTGGAAACATGAACCCAAAGGTTCTTTAACTATTTCTCCTATGTATTGTGTCCTTTCCTCCATCCCTCATTGTAATCTTTATTGGTCTAAAGCATGGATTAAGGGTCTTACCCCCAAAATCAATTTTTTATACTGGACTATCCTTCAAAATAAGATCTTAACCCTAGACAACCTCAAGAGAAGAGTCTTCACCTTCCCTAATAGATGTGATCTATGTCTCCAAGAGGAAGAGTCTGTGGACCACCTGGCCATTCACTATTCCTATTCTACCTCAATCTAGGAAATATTTCTTAAGAGTTTTCTCATTGATTGTGTATTTCCTAACACTATCAGTGAACTGTTTTCCTCCTGGAATTTTCATTGGACTAACTCCTTCTTGAGATCTTTGTGGTAGCTATCTCTCCCTCACATCCTATGGGGACTATGGAAAGAAAGAAACAATCGTATCTTCAGGGACCTATCCCTCAATCAAGATATTGTGTTCCAGAAAATAAAATGGGCGATTGTAGAAAATATTGGGATCATTGAGGGTCCCTATTTCTTGAACAACACACTGGAATCAAATATTTTAAGTTCATGGAATTTGCAGATTGCTGATAGTTCTGACCCCAACCAAAATAAAAGACTTGAAGCTATATGGCAAACCCACCCTTATGGTTGGTTCAAAGTTAATTTTGATGGTGCTGCAAAAGGTAACCCGGGCCCTGCAGTTGTGGAGCTATTCTTAGAGATGATAAAGGAATTTGCAAGGAAATGGTTGCTGTCCCTATTGGAAGCTAAACAAACCATAAAGCTGAAGCTATGGAAGCTCTCCAAGGTTTAATCCTTGCAAAAAAATGGAATTTCCCTTACTTATGGCTTGAAGGGGACTCAAACAACATCATTAAATGTCTTAAGGGGACCTCAAAGCCCTCATGGTCGATCACCAATATCATTGAAGCCACTAAAGACCTTATCAACACTTTTAAAAAATGTTACATATCCCATATCTACCGTGAGGCCAATAGCTCTGCTAACTGGGTTGCTAACGCGGCGGTTAACAAGGATGAAATGATTGCGTGGACGGGAGAACAAGTACTCCCTAAAAATGTCAGACTAATCATTTTCAAGGACTGATATAGAAGCACTCCAAATATTTTTGATGGACAGAATAATAATTAAAAGGTCTAATCGGAGTACTTTGAGTTATTATAATAATGAGAGCCTCATTTATCATAATACTCTTTTCATCAATTCCCACACTTTCTGGGTCAATTTGATAGTTCCGATAAGCTTTCTGGCTAAATCATTCTGCAAGTTTCAAAATTTGGCTCTTAACAGTGAAAACATGGGTGGTAACAGGAGGCAATATGAACCATGTAGCTACAAAGAATGGAAATAGAAGGAGGAGGTCTGGAGTATCCTACAGAATGGTGGTTTTTCAAAATTCTTGGAGAGACTCCACGGACGAGATGGCATGGTTACCAACTTTTTTTGCAAAAACTGGAGAAAGGGTATGTTGAAAATGGGAGACCAGACTGTTGAAATTGATGAGGACCTTATTACCCAAGCCATGGGCCTCAAAAGGGAAGGATGCAACTTATATAGAGATAGGAAAGTTAGTAAGGAGGCCATCGACAGATATCCTGAAATCGAGAAGGAGAAAAAATGCCTGGTGAAGTTAAGTAAAACTTACTACCCACCTAGGGCTTTTGTTAAACCCTGGCGGGATGTCCTTTTTGTTTTAATGCACTACATTACATTAGATGGTAGGTTTACAAAATTTTATGGTTACCACTTCTTCTTGCTGAATCATTTTAGGCATGATGAGAAGGTTAATTTTCTTTATTTTCTGCTTTGCTTGATGAATGCCACTATTAAGGCCTACAAAGAGAACCCTATGGGGGACTACTATGAACCAAGGCTTAATGGTCCTTATTTATGACCATCTCAAGGCCAATCAAATTGCCCGCATGCAGCCCTCTATAGAGTCTGAGGAGGATGGGTCTGACTCTGCCTTTTCAATGGATGAGGAGACTGACAGTAAACCATCGAGTGATTCTGAGGAGAGTATGAATGTTTCAGATTATGAAACTAGAAAGAAGAGAAAACACATTAAAACAAGATCTTCTTCCTCTAAGGGAAAAAAACCTAAAGGCAGAATCCTCTAGTTTAGCCTTTCCTCAGAGGAGGAGGTCTCTAAAGATTCAGAGAAGGAGAACCCTCAAGGGTCGCTAGAAAAGAAATCTAAAGTTCACACCCAGACTAGAAATAAGCACAAGAGGAAGGAGGAGAATGTTAAGGAGCAGGAGGTTTATAAGAATGAAAGGACCTTGGAAGCTGAACAGAACTTGGAGAAGGTGACCACAGGCGAGTCTCTTAGGGTCTAAGACACAACTACTATTCAAGACACCCCAAAAAAGGAATAGGACACCCTTGGTAAGGTTGATTCTCCCCATAACCCTCCCCTAGAGGGTATGCAAGGTTTCATGGATACTATGGAGTGGCTTATAACTGGTTACAAGAAAGCTGTGGACGACAACCAAAAACTCAATAATAAAATTTAGATTTTGGAAACCATCAACACTGGGGAATGGAAGACCATGGAAGATTACATTGAGGACCTAAAAAAAACCATCTCAAAAGCTGGAAACATAAGGGATTCCTTCAACCCCATATTTGAAAAAATAGAGAAAGATCTGCTAGAAAGGAAAAATCTTGCTGACGCTAATGAACAAACAATCTCGAACACTGCCAGTAAAGTTAGAAAAATTGAGGAGTGCCTGAAGAGTATTGCTAAACAGAGTTTAAACATCCTGAAGATATCTGCTAGTAACACTAACACCCTCATCAACAAACTGGACGAAGAGAAGGAGATCCTAGAAATTGATCCGGACATTGAAGGTACAGGGGAAGCTCAAGGACCCAGAACCCAGACTAGAGGCAAAAAGAAAGAAAAGAAACCAAGCAAGGACTTGAAGGATCTCAAAGTTTTTGGGGCCACCTATGACCAGTTGGTGAAGAAGGCGGAGGATCTGCTAAAGACTATAGCTGTGTAGCACTTTCCTTGTTTCTTTTTTCTTGTTTTCTTTGCTATCTTTTTTGTTAGCTGGCCTTTTTGCGAGTCATTTTGTAAGTGGTTCTTAAGCTCTGGACTTTTTATGTCCTATCTTACTCTCTTTTGTTAAAGGTTTTGGGTCCTTAAAACTTGTTTTTCTTAATTAATCAGAACAATTTGTGGCACTTATTACATAACATTCCTAGTTTTAAGAAGAAGTTGAAGAAATTCATGCAAAGGTTATTGAAACTAAATGAAAGATAGCCAAATATAAGGTGAGTATAAACATAATAGATAAACTGTAGTCTGAAACACTATTTGAAGTCATCACTAGATACAAACTTTACAGATGAAGGTACAGGAGCAAGAGGCATGAGTTCAGGAAATAGATGCAGGAGAATAGGTGGCACATGTAGACCTAGAGAATGAAGCACAAAGAGTCAGGGAAACTAATCCCCTTAACCCTCACATGTCTCCTAACCTTAACCCTCATCTAATCCTTCTTCTAGATCTCACCCATTTGTCTAACCATAGGTTTTAGTCAACCTTATCCAATCATATGTGTGCACATTCTCAAATATCTTGAATTTCCTAATATTGGGGGAAATATCTTAAATATCCTAATATTTGGGGAATCTTTTAGAATTTGGGGAAATATCTCAAATATCCTAATATTTGGGAATATCTTCAATTTGGAATGGAAGCTTCTTATTTGGGTGTCTCTTCCAAATAGGCATGTGTCCTCAAGGACATGTGCCATTCTTTTATCATAATTATCTTGACATTTGGAATGTAATCTTCTTATTTGGGTGTCTCTCTTCCAAATAGGCATGTGTCCTCAAGGACACTTGTCACTCTTTTCCATGACACTTACACCCTTCTCAAGGAAACTTGTCATTTCCATCCACAACACTTGTCTTTCTCAAGGACAATTGTCTCATTTAGTCAACCTTTTCCTCTTTCCCTCACCATATTTGTGCACATTCCCAAATATCTTGAATTTCCTAATATTTGGGAAAAATTCATAAAATTTAGGGAAATATCCTATTTTTCTTTATATTTGAAAATATCTTCATATTTGAAATGGAACCTTCTTATCTGGGTGTCTCTCTCCCAAATAGGCATGTGTCCTCAAGGACACTTGTCATTCTTTTCCATGACACTTGCCCTTCTCAAGGACACTTGTCATTTTCATCCATGACACTTGCCCTTCTCAAGGACAAGTGTCTCATTTTCATGCCTACTCTTCACCTAAATTGGCCTATTTAATCCCTCATTTTCCTTCACAATCCATCCACTTTCATTTTCATACCATCGTAATGCAGAATTGTTTACTCACCTTTTGCACATTCATATCCATTTAACATCCATCTTTACATCCCCATTTAGCTTAATTTTCATCTTGCATTCAACATCATGGAGCACATTTAGGAATCTTTGGAATCATAGTTTGAGCACACATCAAATTAGAGGACTATCAAATTGAAGGATAAATCTAGAGTTTGCATTTTAATTGCTCTTATTTTCTTTATCTATTTTTCTTCCTTTTAAGTGTCCTTATCTTGAGTGTTTGATTGATTTGTGTTTTGCTTAGATTGTTAACTTAGTATTTCAATCATTTTATTTGCAAACATTTTCACTCACACACCTATGTATTGTTAAATTTGTGCCAACTTTTTGTAAATTTTAATATGATTATAAAAGATAGTTGCACTTGTACCTAAGCAGAAAACTCAAGAAATTGAATGGTTAAATTCCACCAACTTTTTGATGAATTGTCTATTAGCAGGAAATCAATAAATTTACAAGTTAGTTGAAATATTTTGGTATGAACAATATAAAAGCTTCTACAAGAGGTGGAAGTAGCTAAAACCCTAAATAAGTTTACTTCTATGCTCCTTTTTCTACTTTGTCTCTTTTTTATATGTTGACTTTATTGCAACTCAATTATTGTTTTGTTGCTAATTTGCTACTATTTAGCCAACTTTTTTTCAATTTAAGTAGAGTTTTACGGACCCTTCAAAACTTGTTATATTCATTAATTAAAAACATGACTTGTGCTTCTTGTAAAGGGTTTGGGCCCTTTCAAAACCCCTTTTTAAGTTTAAAAAATCACATGTGCTTAAAAAATCAATATCTAGTTGATAAACATTTTTTTCATGGTTGAAAATTCATTGTACCCTTGATTTAATTCATAGCCAGACCTCTACATATAAAGAGTTAAGAATTTTCTAAAGTAGTGCATATTTAATTGAGGAAGTTTTGCTTCACAAAATTGACAAGTGTTTATAATTGTAAAGTAATTATGTAGTCAAGGGATCAAAGAAAGTTGTTACAATTAAATTTTATCAAATACAAGGGAATCTAAATTTAAAAGAAATGTGGAATAATGAATGAATTATGTGATTTTGTCCTTTCCTTGAGTCTAAAATTATTTCCTACAACAAACCAACTACTCAAAGAGCAATGTTGAATGATAAAATAAGGAAAGAGCACAACAAGAAAATAAAATAAAATGTATCCTCTAGGAATTTTTAATAATGCTAATTTTACAGGCAATGATGCCAATCAATTTACCAAGAAATTGGAGATCATTATGTGATGGTATGATGAAAGAAAAAGGATATGGTCAACTACTAAGAGTGGGGGGGTGAATCAGTAGATAGAAAAACTGATAAAAGTTCACCAATCTCAAAATTAATCTCTCAAAGTAAACTTAGAACTATCAATGCAATATCTCTTTCAAGATTAAAACTGTCAAGCTAAACTGGTTGACTGTTACAACTGATAACAGTAAACAACTTGAAACTCATAACCATTCAAATACTTTTACTGACATAAGTAAAACTCCATTTCATATTGCTATCGGTTATCATGACTTATCAAAGTGGAATAAGTAGTTAAGAAAATTAACCATTAACAAAACATAACCACAAAAACATTCACCACTTGACACAATATTTTTGACGTGGAAACCCAAATGGGAAAAACCACGGTGAGATGGAACTCACAAGAATTTTGAACTCTTCTGAAGTTAGCTCTGTTAGGAGCCAATACTGTTAAAGCTTTACAAAAAGTCCTATTAAGAATAGATCCTGTTAGGGACCACCTGGTTAAGGGATTGACTATAATGCCTTGTTAGAAGCAATACCCTGTGATGAGTAACCTTGGTAAAGGATTTAGAATCCAAGATAATGGATCACCTTGTTAGAGGATTTGAATAACACCAAGCATGTTAGAGCTTACCCGGTTAGGGGATTTAACTATTGTAATTGTTAGAAAACAACAAGATTTTTCTGATTTGTTTCAATATCACTTCACTTGCTTGTTCAGATCCTTTTCATGCTCCTATCTTCCTTTACTCAAACTGCAGATACATCATCCAGTTCAGCAACCACACACTCAAAATAAATAACTCATCGACCTTATAAATAAATCAACTAGGTCGGTAACACAACAAAAACCTAATTCTCATAGAGATTACAAACAAGTCGGTTCAAGTATGACCGTTGGATTACATAACAATCTCTACACATCATTCAAGAAAGCCTCGACTTCTCCTTGAACACCGCTTCATCGAACTCAGTAACTCATCACATGCATTGTATTACATGCAATATACTTTCTCATTCCCAAGACAAAAAACCGTTACCTCAACGAGCCAAAATCACTTTGAAAATCTCTTCATACAATATGCATATGTGTCATAATCATTACCGCTCATCATCAGATCATAAACCAATATAACAAACTTCATCAGTTAGGGTTTATCAAGACAACAGGTAGGGTTTATCGGTTCAACTCTCCAATACTTAGCAATATTGGTTACAATTCCTTCACTTAGCTCTTCCTACCAGTTACAAAATATCATAACATTGCCAGTTAATTGACATCAATGACAACATAACATATCATTAATTCAATCTTCATGCAAATGCCAACAATCTCCCCCTTTGGCATTGATGGCAATACAAATATCAATACCATTGATTGTTGTGATTGTGAATAGGAATCCTAGTTTACATTTTACCATGTACTCTCCTTGTCTTTAGCTTGTCTTTAGTTTTTCTTCAGTTACTAGCTGAATGTACATCTTGCCTTTGTCAATCATACAATTATGCTCACAATTATCACATAGTTCTTCTCCCCCTTTGACAATAATGCCAAATAGAAAGTAAAACATGAAATGTAAAACTTCATTGTTCAGCATTAACAACCTGAAACTTGATGCTCCCCTTGTGGAATAAATCCACTTCTTCGTCAATCGTGCTGAAAAATTCTGCAAGTAGCTCCAGGATTGATGTAATCTACATCATGCTCAATTTACCTCATGAAGGGGTACAACCCCTAGTTGACTTCTAAGATACTCAAAAGTAGTCTTAGGCAGAGGTTTAGTAAAGATATCTACAAGCTTCTCCTTGGTAGAAACATTCTCTAAGATTACACCTTTACTCTGCACTTTTTACCTCAAGAAATGATACTTCAATTCAATGTGCTTGGTTTGTGTGTGCAAGATAGGGTTCTTTAAAATATTTATGGCACTGGTATTGTCACATAAGATCTTTACAGGTTTTGTAAAATTCATCTTAAAACCTTCCAAAATGTGCCTCATCCAGATAGTCTGGGTACAATTCATATAAGCTGCAACATACTTAGCTTCAGTAGTAGACTGTAAAATACAACTCTCCTTTTTGCTACTCCATGAAACAAGTGTTCCTCCAAGAAAGAATGCTCCACCAGTTGTGGTTTTTCGATCATCAACATTACCTGCCCAATCTGCATCTGTGTACACCTTAAAATCAAAATTTCCTTCATATGGATACCATAATACATAGTCAATAGTACTATTCAAATATTTGAAAATCCCCTTGGTTTCTATCAAATGTGTTTCCTTCGGATTCTTCTGAAATCTTGCAACTAGACCAACTGCATGAGCTATATCCGGTCTGTTGTGAACAACATAGTGCAATTTTCCAATCATTGACCTGTACTCTTTCTCATCAACAAATGTGGCCTCATTTTTCTTAGACAACTTACAACCTATAACCATTGGTGTTCCAACTGATTTACAGTCACTCATACCAAATGTCTTTAATACCTCTTTCACATACTTAGATTGTGTGATGAAAATGCCACTCTTCATTCGCTATATTTGCAAACCTATGAAAAAATTTCTCTCCCACTAGAGACATTTCAAACTCACTTTTTATTTCATTTGCAAAGTCATTGCTCATGTCATCATTTCCTCCAAATATGATATCATCTACAAACACTTCACTAACCAATATTTTATCTCCTTCAGGTTTGAGATATATGTTGCTAGCTTCAGCGATTCTCTGAAATCCTATCTTCATCAGGTGTGAATGAAGCCTTTCATATCATGTTCTTGGTGCTTGCTTTAATCCATATAGTTCCTTGTACACCTTACATGCCATGTCCTTCTTGTCAATTAAATCATAACCATCTGGTTGCTCAATGTATACTTCCTCTTCCAGTATTCCATTAAAAAATGTTGACTTCACATCCATCTCATATACTTTGAATCCTTTATGAGCTGCAAAATCCAGTAAAGTTCTGACACCTTCCAATCTGGCCACTAATACAAAAGCCTCACCATAATCTTCTCCTTCTTCTTGTGCATAACCTTTGCAAACCAATCTAGCTTTGTTGTGAACTACAACACCATCCTCATTTGCGTGTTCCTAAAAAACCCACTTAGTACCTATCACATTTTTATTTACCAGTTGGGGTACTAGAGTCCATGTGTTATTCTTCTCAATTTGTTCAAGCTCCTCCTCAATAGCTTTAACCCAATTATCATCACCAAATGCTTCCTTAGCAGTTCTAGGCTCAATAGTGGAGATCATAAAAGAATTTTCTTTGATTCTTCTTCTGGTTAGCACTCCAACATCCTTATCTCCAATAATCTATTTAGGATTGTGATTAAGTCTCACATACCTCAGAATAACATGATCATTATCTTCAGGTTCATATTCATTATCATCATCTTTTGAATCTACCTGTCCCGGTTGAACTAGTACATCAGTATTTTCTTTACTGGTTTCAGGTTTCACAGGTTCTAGTTACAACAACAAAATTTAAATGTCTTCATACTTCTTCTCTACACTGGCTTCTCCTAAGACTTCAAGATACTCATCCACTTGAACATCAACACTCTCTATGATTATCTGTGTCCGATTGTTAAAACACTTGTAGGCCTTACTCTTGGTGGAATAACCAAGAAATATACCTTCATCACTTTTAGCCTCAAACTTGCTAATATAGTCACCTCTCTTAATAAAAAAATTGCTAACAAATATCTTGAAATAACCAACATAAGGTGATCTACCATACCAATATTCATAAGGAGTCTTGTCCTGACCTCTTTTTACCAAAATCCTATTCATTGTGTAGACAGCTGTGCTGGCAGCTTCTCTCTAAAAAAATTTCTCTACACCTCCTTGTATCAACATCGTCCTAGTAGATTCAACAATTGACCGGTTGTTTCTCTCTGCAATACCATTCTGTTGTGGTGTCCTTGGTGTAGAAAGTTGTCATTTGAAACCATTCTCTTCACAATATCTAGTGAATTCCTCAAAAGTGAATTGTCCGCCTTGATGAGTCCTCAGACACTTTATCTTCTTTCCACTCTCCTTTTCAACTTAGGCCCTACAAGCCTCAAACTTACCAAATGCCTCTATTTTATCCTTAAGGAATGTGATCCACATCATCCTTGAGCAATCATCAGTGAAGATCATGAAATATCTATCACCTTGAATACTTTTAGTCCTTATTGGTCCACATAGGTCTGTATGAACCAAATCTAATAGATGCTCGGCTAAAAAAGACTTGCTCTTGAAAGTTGAGGATGTCATCTTTCCCAACTGACATTTCTTACATAGAACATTAACCGGTTTGTCCAATTGAGGCAAACCTCTCACTATCTTTGACTTACTCACTTTAAAAATGTTATCAAAATTCACATGATAAAATCTCATATGCCAAAGCCAACTTTCATCTACTTTAGCAAATAAATAGTTGCTGACTTTAGGATTCAGGTGAAATAGGTTGCCTTTAGTCTACTTACCGATTGCAATTAGTTCATCTTTGCTCCCATAGATTTTGCACATACCATTCTTAAACTGCAATGGATATCCTCTATCATTGAGTTGGGCAACACTCAATAGATTGTGCTTTAGACCTTCAACCCAGTAGACATCATTTGCACTGCTATTTCCATTAAGAGAAATAGTTCCCTTACCTTTAACCATGTAGGGTGAGTCATTACCCAATCTTAAAACTCTGCCATCAAATTCCTTCAAAGAAATAAATTTTCTCTGGTCACCGGTTATGTGATGTGAACAACCACTATCAATGATCCAATCATCAGAATTATCGATTCGTGAAACTAAAGCTTTTTGATCAGATGATTCTTCTTTAATGGCTACAAACACAATGTCATCATTAGAATCACCATCAGATTCCTCATCAGTGATACCACCATCAACTACAATAAGACAATCTCTCTTTCCTTTTCCCTTGTCTGGCTTGTGCTCATTATCACCATTAGGACAGTAGCAGTTATGTGTCCAATCTTGTTGCATGTAAAGCATTTAAAAGGTAATTTACCTCTATATTTTCCAATACCTCTGGGAAACCACTTGGCCAACAATGCCTCAAGCTCAACTAAACTATCTTCATCATCAGCTTCTCTGCTGGATCTAGATTCATAACTGTGAGTAACATCTCTACTTTTTCTCATAGATGGGTTAGAAACAAAATCTCTAAATGTTGATTCAAATTTTTGAACACTACCATCATAACCATTTAATTCAAAAGCAGTAAACTTACCAATGATGGAGTCAAGGGTTACCTTGGTTTTGTCAATAGATTTCAGCTCCTGAATGGCTGCAACTCGGATAGCATAGACTGGTAGCAAGGTTCTCAATACCTTAATAACTATTGTGGCATCATCCATTTTACCACCAACACTCTTGATCTTACCAACTATCTCTTTTATCCTCTGACCATACAGTTGGATATTCTCACCTTCAGCCATCCGCATGTCATCAAACTTCCCTCTTAGACTCTCTTCCTTGGCAATCTTTACATGTTCATCATCACTATAAATCTCTTCACATTTTCTCCATACCTCATGTGTAGTCTCCAGACCATGAACATCAACATATTTAATATCAGATAAAGAACTGATAATAGTTTCCAGTGCTTGATGTTTTCTTGTTTCTCTTTCTTCTAATCATCAGTCATAATCCCAATAGGTGCAACATATTGAGTACTAACATGTTCCCAATATTGATTTCCAAGACTTGATATAATTTTCATTCTATCACTCCATATCCTATAGTTCTCTCTATTAAACTTCGGACCTTCCTTCTTCATCGTGATCTACAAGATCTTTACCTCAAGCTGTTAGGATTAGACCTTAGAGGATCTGAGATGCTCTGATACCAATTGATGGTATGATGAAAGAACAATGATCCGGTCAACCACTGAGAGGGGCGGGGGGTGAATCAGGAGATAGAAAAACTGATAAAAGTTCACCAATCTCAAAATTAATCTCTCAAAGTAAACTTAGAACTATCAATGCAATATCTCTTTCAAGATTAAAACTATCAAGCTGAACCGGTTGACTGTTACAACAGATAACATTAAACAACTTGAAACTCATAACCATTCACTTACTTTTACTAGCATAAGTAAAGCTCCATTTCATATTGTTGCCAGTTATCATGACTTATCAAAGTGGAATAATTAGTTAAGCAAATTAACCATTAACAAAACATAACCACAAAAACATTCACCACTTGACACAATATTTTTGACGTGGAAACCCAGATGGTAAAAACCATGGTGAGATGGAACTCACAAGAATTTTGAACTCTTCTAAAGTTCACCCTGTTAGGAGCGAAGCTTGTTAAAGCTTTACAAAAAGTCCTGTTAAGAATAGATCCTGTTAGGGACCACCCGATTAAGGGATTGACTATAATGCCTTATTAGAAGAAATACCTTGAGATGAGTAACCTTGGTAAAGGATTTAGAATCCAAGATAATGGATCACCTTGTTACAGGATTTGAATAACACCAAGCTTGTTAGAGCTTACCCAGTTAGAGGATTTAATAACAGGAGTTTGCTAATCTATTTGAATAGAACTTCACTTTCTTGTTCAAATCCTTTCCATGCTCCTATCTGCCTTTACTCAAACTGCAAATACATCATCCGGTTCAGCAACCACACACTCAATTCAACTTTTCCAACACACTTAAAATAAACAACTCATCGACTTTATAAACAAATCAACGAGGTTAGTAACACAACAAAAACCTAATTCTCATAGAGATTACAAACAGGTTGGTTCAAGTATGACCATTGGATTACATAACAATCTCTACACATCATTCAAGAAATCCTCGAGCACTCCTTGATCACCACTTCATAGAACTCAGTAACTCATCATGTGCATTGCATTACATGCAATATATTTGCTCATTCCCAAGACAAAAAACCATTACCTCAATGTGCCAAAATCACTTTGAAACTCTCTTCATACAACATGCATACATGTCATAATCATTACTGCTCATCATCAGATCATAAACCAATATAACAAACTTCATTGGTTAGGGTTTATCAAAACAACATGTAGGGTTTACCGGTTCAACTTTCCAATACTTAGCAATACCAGTTCACTCCACAAACTTTCCTACCAGTTACAGCTCCTTCACTTACCTCTTCCTACCAATTAATTGAAATCAATGACAACATAACATATCATTAATGCAATCTTCATGCAAATTCCAACGTTATGTAGTGTTGGATGATTACATATAGTCAATGTGAAATAAGTTCCCTTAGAGATGTATTGAAATTGGGGTAGTTTCCTCATAAGGAGAGTTGCCCCAATTTAGGAAAAAAAATGGATGGCTCTAAGGGGCTACTTTAATGTTTTACTAAATATTATAAATTGAATTGAAAAAATAATGGCTATGATGTATATGCAATCATCGGGGTTTTAGAGGCTGATTTGGTAATTCAATTTTCTTGGACATAGGACTAAGGAGATAAAAAAATCCATTTCCCAACAAGAGGCCTACAAATAAGTTTAGGTTTGTTTTTTGTCTCATATTTATTTTATTGATCAACATATAAATATTTGTTTTTGTCTTAGTCTTATACATAATATGATATATGGTAGTAACATGTAAGGAAATTAGGGGGTCATTCCAATCATGTGCCAACTACATTACTACTCACTATTACCCTAACAACAACAATTTTTATGATAAGTTCCTTGGACCTATGTTTGGATTCTTTTATAATAGGTTTATTTATATAATTCCTACCACATCAATATATTCATACATGGAATTTTAGATAAGCATTGTATAATGTAGAAAATCATCTTGATACATTCCAATTTCATTTATATATATGAGTTTGATGGTAAGACTCTGCATAATGTTTCATTATCATGCTAGAAGAATTTTGGAGTTTAATAGACAAAAGAACATGGACAATAAGTATTTTGTTATGTGAATAAATCTACTCAAAATCCCTTTCCAGGTGAAAAGTTCTAATCGAACAATGCATGTATACTTGATGAGCATTTTCAACTTATTGATGAATATGGGTTTATAATCTTTGTAAGGATAAAATAACATGATATCAAAACTGTTATTATTTCTATTTGTTACCTATAAAAATTTTAAACTTTGAAAAGATGCCCCCCTCCGCTTTTTCTTTAGGCTCTTATTGCAGCCTTTTTGAATTCCTTAACTTTTATCGCGAAGTTCTCAACTTATAGAACTACCCGATTGATCGACCAGCTTAGGGAAGTTTGTATAATGCCACCACCTTTAGGAGGTCGGGCTTGTGGATACTTTTGAAAGGAGTTTGATAGTTGTGAAGTTGTCTGATCTCCTGATCTCCAAACTCTCTAACACTCCTCATGTTGTGGTGGATGCCCAACTCTCTCGATAATTTTAAGGACACCGTTGGTTCTAAGAAAGGATGTTTGGTGTAATTAAGACTAGTGGTTTCAGTACCTTGAATGGCAACACGAGTAATGATACAGACAAGTTTTACTTGACCGTCGAGGGAATTGAATGGGGCTGTCAAGATGATAAGAATAACAACTTCTTGATGTCCCTCCTCCCACCTTGTTGATTGCCATGTCATGCATTATTTTCAGGAAACAAATCAATGCAATATTTATGAAAAACCATCATTAATGGTCTTTAAGAAACCCAAATACAAAAAAAAGTCGCGACATGTGTTACTTCATTTGATATTGTCATTCTTGCAGAAAATATTTAAGTTAGCCAAAGGGGAAAATTGTCATCATAATTACATGCATCAGAATGGTCTTACCTCATGATGATGAACTACCTTTTCATAATCTAGATTTGAACTAGCCAGAGATAGAGCAAGAAGATATAGTTTGACAGTTATGGTCTTTTGCATGGAAATCACAAACCAATTCCAATGAATATAGGAAGATCGTCACCCTATTAGATAAGATTGCAGAACAAGATGAGAATTATAAATAATGTTTGTGAGATGAGCTAATGGCAAGAAGAAACCCAAATAATTAACTTCAACAAAATGGTACTCCCAGTTGGTAGAGGTCCCGTATTGCAACCTGATGCCAACCCAGTACAATGGCACATTCTTTTGAGTATGTCTGACTTTTTACGAGCTACTATTTTTGATTGGGAAGAATTAAAAGATATCTTGCTAACGCTGGTCGAAGAAGAAGAAAAAATAGATGACATCGACCGGAGGATTGCAGAGCTAGACCTGGTACCTGACAATGGAGCCTAAAGGTCTTGTAGCCTTACCTTTTGTGAGGCAGTTTATATTTTGTGTTGCTCTTTAGGATTTTTGTTTTGAAACAGTCATGATTAAGACCATTAGCTTAGTAGTTGTTTCTTGGAAATGAAAAAGATAGGAAGGTTATAGCTATAAATAGGTAGATTAGTTAATTTGAAGGGATCTTTTGGGAAAACTTAATTTTTCTCATTAGAACATAAAAATTCTATGCATATGGTTATCTGCTTTTTTTTTAATATATAAAGGAACTACTGGTGGTTTTTGCATATTCATAAGCTTTGAATTATGGTGTGTGGATGCTTTTTTGTTCTTTGAAATAGATGTCAGTTGGTGAATTTATGCTGAAATGGTGGATGATTTAAACTTTCAGTTGCTGTGGAATATTAGCTATGAATGGTGTTTCATAGTGGCTTTGTTTTAAAATCTAAAAAATTCTAAAAATAGTAGTTAGTATTGTGAATGCCTTTACAAAGCTTTCTAGTTAAAAGCTCTCTCCTTATTTGCTTTCCAGTTAAAGGCATATGAATTGTTTGTTAATTCATTAAAAAACATTAGAAGGTACCTGCAACCTTGTAAAATAAGTAGAGAATTAGTCAGTCCATATATTGTTAGACTGGTTCAACTATGGTTACATTTGTCATCTCTATGGGTGTGAGGATATAGAGTTAGGTGACAAATCTGTTAACCAACACTATTGAAGAAGATTGTTGGTTTACCCATGAGATATCATGCTTACGATCCTTTCACAATTTGAGTCAAAAAATTTATGAATGAAATTAACCTCAAAGACAAGAAAAATGAATTTGATTCGTGTCAATCAATTGAGGGTAGTAGAAAGAAAGGACCCAACATGTAAAGATTATTTAAAAGAGGAAAAGATGATTAAAATTCAAATATTTATTGAGCAATAAAAGGTGGCCTTAAACACCACTATGTACAAGGAAACTAGGGAGACAATTTAATAACACTGAGATGTTCTCTGATTTACCTGTTTTGGTGATTCTATTGAATCCAACTAAGGATAAAATTGACAAGAAACCATTGTTGCAAGAAAAACAAATATTAAAGCCCTAGATTTTATGGCAAATTAAGGAATTCATATCTTCTTAGCCACCCTTGAAGTAAAGGAAGAATCTAAGATTGAAAAGGAAAGGTGTAAAGCCACCATACAATTTGATGCAAGTAGATCATATGATCCTTCCAATCCTCAACCCCTCCTTAAAAAGGGGAGAAAAGATCTTGTTCCCAAGTGAAACATCTCAAAGGGGTACTTATGGGTGGAATCTAAAGATTGAAATGATTGTCAAAGTTAAGGTGAATTTATATTATGTTTTGATATAACTCCTTAAAACTTGAGTTCATAATAAATTTACTTAGAATGAATGTATATGAGAGGTCTTGTGATGTAAAGGACTCCCCTAACACACCCAAAATACAAGCTCTTTTATACTAGATGAGTTTTATTCCACCCAAGATTCATGCATAGCATAACAAATAAAATTGTATAGAAATGACAAGAATGGAAATAACTAAAAAGTATCACTTCAATATAATAACACACAAATATTTAGAAATTAAAATTCTTGGCCTCATGGGCTTTACCAATCCAACAAGCTAGAACTACTAAACTACCAAATGAAGGATAATTCTTCTCAACTTCAAATGATCACTCCCTTTGAATTATCAACTCCACTTTGGATGCCTAAACATTAATCCAAGCCTCCCTTTTATAGTATTATTGCCCCTCTTGGAAATCCCACTCCCCCTCATGATGAACAACACATTGGTGTCTATCTTTGTCTTTTTGGTGTCCTTTTTCTATTCCGTTGTTGTCTTTGAGTGGCTCTATGTGTTTTGAGTTCCCTTTTTGTTTTGGTTGGGAACTGTTTTATGTTTGGGTGATCAAGCATGGTTTTTTTCTGCTTTAATGCTTTTTATATCTCCTGATATGCAATAAGGTTTGGGTTCCTTTCAAAAACCTATTTTTACTTAATCAGATCACATGGCTATCAATAAATGTAACACATAGCCACTAGATAGCCTAACAACTTCCCTAGGAGGGTGCCTAAAGAGGTGTCCTTACAATTTTCTAAAGTGGGCCCCTAAAGAGGTGTCTTTTCCCATTTTCTATGTAACCACTCAATACATGTGAGCACATGACTTTTCCCATTCCCCATTTCCATGCCAATATGAGGATTTTATTGATTTTTACATTATAAATGATAGGAAAATGTGTCCTTCCTTGAAAAATAAAATTGCCTTTGCACATGCCACAAATATGAAATATTCTCAGCCCCCCAGGTCTTCTTGGACAATTTTCTAGGTGCATTGAGACATATGATAGCTTGAAATTAGCCCTTATTAAAAATATCAAATTAAATAAATTTTTTGGTTGATGCAAGATTGCTCTTACACCCCTGGAGGCTCTTGCATCATCTTGTTACCCAAAAAAAAAATGATGAGTTGTGAGAAATTTCTATAATGATGGATGTAAAAGTAACTAGCACATAGGTACACCAATTCTCACAAAAGTATCAAGCATGATTGCCTATGGAAGGAGAAATTAGAGAAAACTATTGGTGTGCTTGTTCAGAAGAAAAGGATAAAGTTAGATATAGCTGAAAATTGGAATGGTTGAACAAAAAAATACATCATACCTCATTGTATAATGAAATTATATATGAAAGTCTAGTCACTACAATCCTACCCTCAATGGCCATGACTACTATTGCTTCAAATTACCTCACTTCAAAAATTGGTGTCACCTTCCTAGTTATTTATAGTTCCTCATAGTAAAAAGATCATAGATTCCCAAGGTAATTTTGTTATTCAAACATACAAATCTTTACCCACAGTATCCAATTTTCCCTCAAGAAGATCAAAATCATTGTCAGTGAAGTACATTATCAAAGATGCAGTTTGAAACATAACCAAAAGACTTTATTCAATAGAGCCTAAAAGTTTGAACCATGACTAGAAAGTGAATTAATTTCTTGAAGGTTTTTAAATTTGTCATCAATGAAAGATATGTGGTCTCACATGGAGCTGGTTATCAAAGCATATGGGGAGGGGTACCAAGATGAGACATAATTGGGGTAGGGTTGCCCATGAAATTAAATAGAAATTATTGGGAATTAGTGTTCGCATAGGTGTTAGAAATTAGAGTTTATGTTGATTTAAATAAATGTCATAATATTAAGTTGTTGAGAAATAACTTAATATTATTATGTCACATGATTTGTTAAATGTGTTATAAAATAGTGGTACTAATTGAGTTGTTAAAAACAACTCAATATTAATAAGAAATTTGTTTGGGTTGTTCCTTATAAAATAGGATCTTAAAAATCCTATATGTATGGAATGAATGTGAGATTGTAATAAAAATTATATTATTATGTGCACTTTGAAATCCAATATGGTATTTGAGCTAGATGATTCATGTATCTTTGCACATTGCAGCACGAAAATAATAAGGAGAGATACTACCGATGATCTTCAGATATCTCTAATTCATTATTATCAAAGTGTCAATACTATCACTGATCTTCGGATATCTCTAATCCATTATTATCAAAGTGTCAATACTACCAATGACCTTTTGAGCCAAACAAGGTCATGTTCACATGAATATTGGACCAGATCGGGCCATATTTTCCTAAGAATAGGACCATCAGATAGTATGGAGTTGTAGGTTGATGCTAGCCACTTCCTTGTCTGGTAGTTTCTTTGACCTATTTTGTGGATGCTATGAGAATGTGATCTTAGGAAACTTATAAGCACATATTTAAGAGAATGAATGTAAGGAATAAAAGTTAGTACCTGAAAATTAACTTTGCAATGTAATCATTGGATTTCTATGGGTATGTTCTTAAAAGCTAGTAGATGTGAGAATGGGGTAGGTTCCATGATATTACATTATACACTAGCATAATTGTCTATGTTGAAGGCACTTTTATCTGGTGCAATTCATTGCATAGCTTCATCTTCAGTTAAGTTGGTGTTTAGTTATTGTGATGTCCCCTTCTAGCTAGACATCAGTGTCAGGTAGATTAGCATATTCCAAATCTTTGTTCTGATTTCTTGGTCTCCTATCTTTTCTTGCCATCTGATGCTCTCTCCTCTAGCTCATAAACCGGTCAAAATTCATATGTTCCCTTACATCAAGAGGAAGTAAACTCCACTCATCGTGCACTTCCATGACATTATCAACAAACATAGGATCATCATCTCCATTAGCCCTCCTTCTTTTGGTTCATTCCTTAGGAACGTGGGCGGGGTAGGCCGATCAACAATGTGTGTAGGTGCCCTATGAGCTTTAAATTGAGGCCGCACATTTTTTTTTTATGCCATATCATAGAAGGGAGGTTGTGAATTTATTCAAGGTCAAAATTGATAATATTTTGAATGGATTCTTCACTAAAGGAGGTGGCCTCATCAAAGGATTTTGCAAAGTGAATTTAGGAGAGAGATATTGACTATCTATTACAAATTGAGTGGATTTTATGGATTCATAGTTGCTTTTTGCTGCTGCAACATAACAAGGGTTTCAAGTAATGAAGATATCAATTATCCGGGTATGCATGTAATGGTTTAACATCAATATAATAAAATAAAGAATTCCATTGCAAAATTATTCATTGTAATTACTCTCTTTTTGAATAGTAGATTGTTCATTGTTATTTGCATTCTATGTCATTGCTTTTTATCTCAAAAATACAAAAAAAGTATAAAACCTTGGAAAAACAAAACAAGAAAAATCAATAAACAATCACAAGCAATCAGTGACACTGTTTGAAGGGTTAGACGGGTCTTTACATTGGTATCAAAGTGATTTTGCTACCATCCTTTGGGTTTGAATCATATTGTTAATGCAACCAAGTGATAGAGAAAGAAGGTATTATCAAAGGGAAGACTAGAAAAGTTGGAAACCACAATAGGTACCTGAAGGGAAAACAACTTCAAGATTAATTGGGGCTCATCAAGAGTCAAATTCTAGGAATACAAAACAAGTTATAGGTATGGATGACTGAAGATAAATTAGTCCACCATGAGGTTTAGTCAAATAAGTGAGGGAAACCATGACAAGATTATAGGATGGGCAACAATGTATAGCTGATACATTGCAACAACTCACCACAACCATACAACAGTTGGCCAATCCTAGAAGACATAATCATGTGCAAGATGACAATAGGAGTGTGATTGGGACTTCTAGGGCTCATAGAGAACCTACACACATTGTTGATCAGCCTACCCCACCCATGTTCTTGAATAAAGAACCAGAAGAAGGAGGTGCTAATGGAGATGATGACCCTATATTTGTTGATAATGTCATGGCAGTGCATGATGAGTGGAGTTTACTTCCTCTTGATGTAGGGAAATATATGAATTTTGACTGGTTTATGAGCCAGAGGAGAGAGCATTAGAGGGCAAGACAAGAGAAGAGACCAAGAAATCAGAATAAGGATTTGGAATATGCTACTGGTAAACTTACCCTACCATTGTTTGATGGAAGTGGAAAGGTCACAACATGTTCATGGATACATAAGCTGGACACCTACTTCAACTTGCAACCTATGACAAAGGGAGATGCCATTAAATTTGCTACATTACATTTAGATGGAGTGGCTAATGATTGGTGGCCTAATGGAATGGTAACCTTGTGACATAACCTCATCACTTCATATCAGGAGTTTGTTGATTAGTTGGTTGAGCATTTTGATAAGAAGGATCCAAAATCATATTTTAGAGAACTTGCTCAACTTAAGCAGGTTGGGGGCCTAGAGAGTTATATTGGAGATTTTTAGAGGCTATCAGTTATAGTTTCTAATACTTTTGAAGAGAGATTAGTTATGTTGTTTCTAGAAGGCCTATTGGAACCCTTGAGAGGATGGGTAAAGGATTTTGACCCACCATCACCACAGGAAGCAATGAAGAAGGCCATAAGCATGGAAATTGCAACTCCACAAAGCAAGTTCCCATCTAAGGGAACATATTTATCTAGGGACAACAAGTTCTTTCCTAAGAAACAGGGAAAATCAGATTTTAAGGAACATTAAACAGGAAAATAAATAGCACCATTAGATAGGGAGACACTTAATGGCACAATAAGTTGTGTTTCTACTACAAGGGCCCTTATGATGTGAACCATGATTGTGCATTGAGGCCTAAGGATAAGGCAAACCATATTATGTGGTCTTTCTATGAGGGTTCCAAATCAAAAAATTTAGACCAGCAAACTGAACAAGAGGTTCATCCAATCTAGAGAAGGATGAATATGAGCCTAAAAAGATGGAAAAAATGGATGCACATGAAGAGGATGCCAAGCTTAAGGAAGAATGCCTTAATATTATTCAGTGGGAAGTTTCATTCAAAATGTGTGGGGCATTAGCTGGTCAAAAGGTTATTACCTTGTTGAATACTGGCGCTACACATAACTTCATTGATGCTAGGTTGGTGGACAGGCATGGGATCTATACTGAAGAGTTTGAGGGTATAAGGGTAAGGGTTGCATATGGTTACACTCTTAAGTGTGACAAAATTAATTAAGGTCTTTTGTTGCGAGTTAATAACTATGAGTTTAAGACAGATAATTATGTGGTGACTATGGGGGACATTGATGTGGTTCTGGGGAAACAATGGCTTCATGATATAGGCAAGTTTAACCTTGACCTTCATGATATGGAGATGTCATTT
Source organism: Cryptomeria japonica (assembly GCF_030272615.1). NCBI lineage: Eukaryota > Viridiplantae > Streptophyta > Pinopsida > Cupressales > Cupressaceae > Cryptomeria > Cryptomeria japonica. Next base: position 329,984,881 of record NC_081415.1, read on the forward strand.
AAGGTGGATGGGAGGACACATGTGTTGAAATCCATGCGAGATAAAAGTTCCAGGATGATATAATTTAAGAGGATAGAGAGGCTTATGTGCCATGACATGGTAGAAAACTTAGTAGAGTGTATATTGATGCCAACATAGGAGAGACAACATAAATCAGAATAACATCCAGACATATAGGAGTCAAGAATCAATCACAGGAAGGTATTTAGTGACATCCCACCTGGTAGACCCCCAGATAGAGGTATTGAGAACATTATAGAGTTGGAGCAGGGTGTTAAACCCATGATGATCACTCCTTACAGACACCCAAAGTAACCAAAGGATGAAATAGAGAAAATAATTAAGGAGTCACTCACTATGGGACACAAGGTTGAGTAAGTCACCATTTTCCTCATCAGTTGTCTTGGTGAAGGAAAAAGATGGTACCTTATGGATGTGCATTGGCTATAGGGTCCTAAATAAGAGGACCATTAAGAATAGATATCTCATTCCACAAATTGATGAGTTGATAGACGAGCTTAATGGTGCCTGTTACTTCTCGAAGATTGATTTGAGATCAGGCTATCATCATATCAGAGTTAGAGAACATGACATTGAATAAACAACATTTAGATGCCACTATGATCATTTTGAGTTTGTGGTTATGCCATTTGGGCTAACCAATGCTCCTGCTACATTCCAGGATGCTATGAATAGGATATTTCTATCTGAGTTGAGGAGGTTTGTACTTGTCTTCTTTGATGACATTTTTGTGTATAACAAAATGTGGGATGAGCATCTGGCCCATTTGGATACAATGTTGGGTATTTTTGACAGGGAATCCTTGTATGCCAAGGAATCTAAATGTGATTTGGGCATGATAGAGTTTCTATACATAGGCCATATTATCAGTGCAAAGGGTGTGCAGATGGATCCTAAAATGATCTGTGCTATCACTGAGTGGCCTACCCCAATGAACCTCACTCAACTATGAGGATTTTTGGGGTCATGTGGATTCTACCATAGGTTTGTCAGTGGATATTCTCATTACACAAATCCCTTGATAGATTTGATGACGAAAGGGGCATTGATTTGGACCCCTGAGGCACAAGAGTGCTTTGAGAAGCTCAAGCGATTGATGACTACTTTCCTAGTTCTTGCTCTACCAGATTTTAGCAAATCCTTCGAGCTATAGTGTGATGCATCTGGTGAGGGCATAGGCATAGTGCTTATGAAAGATAAGAACCCCATTATGTTCGAGAGTAGGAAGCACAAAGGACCTTAAAGGATTTTTAGCATATATGATAAGGAAATGTTGGTCATAATGCATGCTTTGGACAAATTCAAGCAGAATTTGGTTGGCAGTAAATTCACCATCAAGTTTGATCATAACAACTAGAGGTATTTCCTAGGACAACGAGAACTTAATGATCACTAGAAAAGGTGGGTCAGTAAACTTCAGTCATATGACTTTGACATTGTCTATGTTAAAGGGACACAAAATACTGTAGTCGATGCCTTGTCTCACAGACCTCACTTGAGCTCCATGGTTGAGATTGCAGAGGATTGGAGACATTTAGTTATAACAGAGTATGCAAAATATTCATGGACTACTGACATTGTTGAGGGTATGATACATGATGATAGATATTCTCTTGTGAATGATCTAATATACAAAGGGAGGATTTACTTGACCCTAGGATCAAAGATGAAGAACAGAGTGTTGAGATTCTTTCATGATGAGCCTATGGCAGGACATCCCAAATATTTTAAAACTTACAAACAGGTTCGAGAGAACTTTACTTGGAAAGGTCTCAAGGCGGTTGTTCTCTGTTATGTCAGAGAGTGCCCTGTCTGCCCGCAAAATAAACAGGAGAACACATACCCTACAAGATTACTTCAACCACTTCCAATTCTTGATAGGAAGTGGTAATGTTTATCTAAGGATTTCATTATGGGCTTGCCAAAAGCCCAAGGTAGAGATTGTATTTATGTGGTTGTTGATTGGCTTACCAAATATGCTCACTTCTTTTCGATTGCAGCTACATACATAGCTACAGAGGTAGTAGAGTTGTTAATCTGTGAGGTATTTAGGTTACATGGTTTACCTTGGAGTATTGCTAGTAACAGGGAAAGTTGGTTCATGAGTTACTTATGGTAGGAGTTATTCAGATTTTGTGGAACTGAAATCACTTCGAGTACGAGCTACCACCCACAGACTGATGGTTAGACAGACATTGTTAATAAATGGATGGAAGGTTACCTCAAGAACTACATAGCTGGGCAACAAAAGGGTTGGGTAAGGTGGATTTATCTATGTGAGTACTGTTATAACTCCACTTTCCACTTGTCGATACAGATGATACCATTCTTGGCACTGTAAGGATATGAGGTGCCTAGTTTCTTGGAATTATTGCTGAGTGATAGTAGAGTGCCTAGTGCCATAAATTTTTTGCTTGAGAGTCAAGACATCATGAGGGCTCTCAAGCAAAATATTGCAAAGGAACAAAACCGTTAGAAGCAGTATGTAGATCAGAAGAGGACATAGCGATATTTTGAGATTGGAGATAAGGTGTATTTGATGTTATAACCTATCGCCAATCCACTCTTAGGAAGAGTGGTGCAAAGAATCTTAAGCCACATTATTATGGTCCTTTCAGGATTATCAAGTGAGTAGGTGAGTTGGCTTATGAGTTGGATTTACCAATAGACAATAGAGTCCATAATGTATTTCATGTGTCACGCCTCAAAAAGGAGTTACGAAATCGTGTGGTTCCTTCTGCAGTCCTACCACCCCTAATTGATGAGGGGAAATTGATTTTGGTATTTGAGGTCATCTTGGATGTTAGAGAGAGGCATTTGCAGAGATGAATCATTAGGGAATATTTGATTAAGTGGAAGGACATGTTGGTTGGGGATGCTACTTGGGAGAGTGAGGATAAATTACAACATCCGAAGATGAGATTGCTTGGGGACAAGCAATATCAAGGAGGGAAAACTATGATGTCCCCTTCTAGCTAAACATCACTGTTAGGTAGATTATCCTATCATTTTGACCCTCTTAGGCTAATGTGGACAGAGAATCTTCTGACGCAGAGACTTGTCAACTGAGCTTTTCGAATAGTAGATTTTCCATTATCCGGGTATGCATGTAATGATTTGACTTAAATATAATTAAATAAAGAATTCCATTGTAAAATTATTCTTTGTAATTATTCTCTTTTCGAATAGTAGATTTTCCATTGTTATCTACATTATATGTCATTTCTTTTTAAGTCACAAATATAAAAAAAGTATAAAACCTTGGAAAAACAAAACAAGCAAAATTAGCAAACAATCACAAGCAATCAGTGACATTGTTTGAAGGGTTAGACAGGTCCTTACAATTATTTTGGGTCATGGAATACTACACTGCCCTTTTGGCGAGCTATTGGCCACACATAGATCTTTCTTGACTCGCAACTTATCCATCCTCGGGTGGTAGTTTGTGCAGTGCATTGGCAACATTCATAGCTTAGTTTCAAGGGGCATGTCTTAGGAATTTGTCTAAGCTCATCTTGGAAATTACAACGTTTGGAGTCGTGCACCCATTGTGTGAAGTATTTGTTCAACCTGTTTGACGGTCTTGAGTGTTTTGACCTTTGCAGATTGAAAGGTGGAAAAATAATTATTTCTCATAGTGAGTTCTCATCATTGTTGTATTGCTTCAAATAGCTGTAGTGACCTTTTTATTATTACTTTCACCACATGTGCTACCAACAACTATGAAATTATTGAGCAAAGGGGAATACTCCTAGTGGTACGTATTGAATTGTTAAAATAATTCAATATTAAAAGGAAATTTGTTTGGGTTGTTCTTAATAAAATATGATCTAAAATATTATATATATATATAGAATAGCCATCCTTAAATCTCACACACTAAACTTTGACCATTTAGTGGGGCCCGTTCAAATTTCTAAATAATTTTATTCCAAACTTTTTGGATTAAAATTTATATATTTGATTGTAAAGTATAAACAATTTAATTTAAAAGTTTATAATATAAAATTTGATATATAACTAGCATACCTATATTTAAAAAAATCTAAGTAAGATACGTCGAGAGATATCAAAATATGAAAATATTTAATATTCATACATAATAAAAATATATATATTTAAATAATAATAAAGCCTTATTTAGCAGTGAGTTTGAAGTGAAATGGTTGAATATCTGATCTAGAGTATTTGAAAGAAATTGTAGAATGTAATGCACAACATAGATGAACAAAATCAATATATCAATAATTGTACAATTTGATAATTATAGTAATATAAAAAAAATTGTTTTAAAGAAATAATGACTTTAAGAATTTGAAGCATGCATAGATAAAGTATAAGGTGTTATGGAGAAAACTAATATTATACTTGTTATGTGTATGTATTAAACAATTTAGACATTACAAAAAATAGAAGATTTTCAAACAAAATTTGAATTATGCATTAATAAATAGATACATAAAACTATAAATAATATTCAATCGCATTTTGTTTGGATAATTTTGAATAAATAGTAAAAAAATAGAATGACTTTAATCAAATTATTTGTCACAATATGTCATTAATAAAAGTAAAAATTAGGGAAAATAGAAGATATTGGAATAAAATTTCAATTGTTTTTTATATTAATAAATAGCAAAACAAGGTTGTTGTTCCTATAAACAACAACTCAAAGGATGTAAAGTTAATAGCAAAAACAATAGCAGCAAAAATATATATTACATCTATTATCTTCTAAAAACTTTAATCTGTTTTCTTTGGCCTTTTGCTTTGCAAGTTGTCTATTGATTTTGATTTTTTCATAACACTCATATGTGAATGTTGGCATTATTCTAAAGCTTTCTAGAGATTTTACTTGAGACACTACCACAAATGTCAATCTTGTTCTTTATGTTGGTCCTATATCTATTGTGGATTTTGATAGAGTCAATCCCTGAGATTTATGTATAGTCAATGCCCAAGCGAATCTCAATGGTAACTGAAATGTCTAATCCCTTTGTATTGGTGTTATTAGAATTATATTGTGATGATGATCTTCAAATGGTATTCCTATATAATTTTCAAATTCAACCATGACATATGATGGTGGTTCAGGTGGAGAACTTCCTAGTTTAAAGATAATCTTTCGAACATATCCTAGAGCTCTATTTACAAGTCCTGCTTGTATCCAAATATTTAAAGTCAACATCACCCTTGAATTCTTGTTGATCAATATCTCTAGATCAAGTTCATCATTTGAAAAATCTTCTGCTTGATGTATACTTCCTACTTTTGCTATGAGATTACATGCAACAAGATGTTTTAATGTATATAACATTTTTTTGTTATGAATATGAGCATTTTCATTTGTGGAGAACAAATGGACAGTATTGTCAAACTCAACATTAGTTAGAACATCTATGTTAATAGAGGTTCTTGTCATAAGTAATCTCTAGTCATCAATTTGTGGGTTTGCATCTCTTAGATTTGTCAAAAATTGATGAAATCTTTGGTGTTGGTTATTTTGTCCATCTTGTTTGAATATTTTATCGAATACAACCACAATTTTGAATTCTTGCAACAATAGCTTTGCTCGTCTGTTGCTTTCATATGCTAGTATATCATTGACTAGAGGAAATTGACCCAAATGTCCAACCAAAATCATAGATATACCTAAAAGAAGACCAAGAAAAATATTTTAAAATTAAGTAATAAAATTATAAGAATTTCATAGATATGACTTATAATAAATCTAATATAAAGTAGTTGTCTTGATTAGTCATAATGAAATATCTACAAGTTTTCAAAGCTTATGTGTGTATTTTGTGGAAATTCTTGTTGGATCTAAGAATCTATAATTTACAACATGTTTTGATCAATGAAGCTCATTTCATCAATCAAAATGTATTTGATACGTGTCATATCTTCAAGAAAGCTTGTAAGTCTTGTTCCTTTTAGCTAAGAAAAGTCTCATATTGGGATTATCAATTTTGAATGAATTGTAGAGGCTCCTATATTGAATGTTATAATTCTTGTTGGTGCAAGTAATAGAAGGGGAAAATGACTTGACATTGCCTCATTTTCAAGGGCTTGACTAATGGCACCAATCAGACACAACTTTCTTGTTCTTGTTGTCCCTTGTATTATCATGAATAATGGCTCTCCATTTTAATTTCTATGGTAGTGGGCTATAGTTATGTTGATTGCCTTTTTTTATTTACTACTAAGGGTTATGTAGTTGATGTGTTGCAATATATCATCATATATGAGACATCCATATATTTTTCCTGCTACTTATGAAATTGATTGCTTGAGTTGTGTACTCTTCACCTTGATATTCATGAGACCAATCTGTATGTTTATCAAACCAACATATCTATTTCATAAACTTGTATATTTTGACCTTGATGCAATATAGATAAAAATTTCCATTCATGCTCTATGGTATTTATGTGAACGGGTTCATTGTCTTCAATTTTAGAATCATTGGTATTTTCAACATTTTCTTCAACCATTGTTCATTCCACATGCTAAGCAATATGGCTAATTGACTCCCACTTTTCTATTATGGAGTCATGATCATGACCAATATCTCTTTCTATGTCAAGAAATTATTTATACAACAATAACTTTGAAAAACAAAAGTCAATCCATCTATCTATCATGTGGAGGAATGGGTACAAACCTAGGGATAACTCTGATGATAGATGCATTTTGGCTTGACTCTCATTTGTTGTCTCTTTTTTTTAGGATTATAAATCCATTATCTTGCTGCATCAATCAATGAGACATGTTCCATGAAAGGAGGCCTTATTTTATATCCATGAATGAGAGATATTGTTTGTTCTTCATCATTCTCTTCAATATGTATAGCTATAGGTTTAAACACCTAATGTGAAACATTTAGATTAACAAATATTCTACTTCTTTCTACTAATGGAAGTCCTAACAACATGTGACATGTTTCTTGAGATCCAAAGTCTCTTTCCATGACTGTGTCAATTAGAAGCCTTCTATATGATCGTGTAGCTAAATCATCATGGTTTCTTATGTTTGAAAGACGCATCAATATCTAGATATATATTTTTGAGATTTTTTCTACTTTTGTGGCATACTTTGTGATATATTTGATTACAACATGCTTGGAAAGAACAAGTTACCAATGGGTAAGTGCACCAAGATGGTGAACAAAAAAGTGGCCACATGCAAAAAAAAAAAGAAATTTTTCATAACCCGTGCATGTTCTGGAAATTCAAAAACTTGCTAGGCTTGGTAACACCAAGCCTAGCCAAAAACAATTAAAAAAACAAAAAGAAATAAAAAATCAAAAGTTCCTCAAAACCCATACTAGTTTTAAGGAACATTATATCTTATAATAAAAAATCAAAAGTTCCCCAAAACTCGTGCGGGTTTTGAGGAACATTATACTTTTTAGAAAACCACGGGTTATGCAAAACTAGAATTTTTTTGTCTTAGTTCTACATAACCCGTATGGGTTATATAGAACTAGGAACCAAATGGGAAGTGGGGAGAGAGAGAGAGAGAGAGAGAGAGTAGGGAGTGGGGAGAGAGAGAGAGAGAGAGAGAGAGAGAGAGAGAGAGAGAGAGAGAGAGAGAGAGAGAGAGAGAGAGAGAGAGAGAGGTGAGAATAGGATTAAGAGAGGGAGAGGAAGAGAGAGAGAGAGTAGGGAGTAGGAAGAGAGGGATATATTAGGATAAGTAGAGGGGGAGGGAGAGAGAGTTAGAGATAGAGAGAGAAGGGGATAGGAAGAGAGGGAGAGATAGGGAAAGAAAGAGAAGGGAGAGAGGGGGAGAGAGAGAGAGAGCAAGATAAGGAGAGGGGGATGGAGAGAGAGGGAGAGAGAGGGAGATTAGGAAAAGGAGAGGGGGAAAGGGAGAGAGAGAGATTGGGAAAAGGAGAGGGGGATGGAGAGAGAGGGAGAGAGAGGGAGATTAGGAAAAGGAGAGGGGGAAAGGGAGAGAGAGAGATTGGGAAAAGGAGAGGGGAAGAGGGAGAGAGAGGGAGATTGGGAAAAGGAGGGAGAGAGAGAGAGAGGGGAGAGAGAGAGAGAGAGAGAGAGAGAGAGAGAGAGAGAGAGAGAGAGAGAGTGTGGGGGATAGGAAGAGAGGGAGAAAATAGGATAAGGAGAGAGAGAGAGAGAGAGAGAGAGAGAGAGAGAGAGAGAGAGAGAGAGAGAGAGAAGGGGATAGGGAGAGAGAGAGAGAGAGAGAGAGGGGATAGGAAGTGGGGAGAAAGAGAGAGAGAGTAGGGAGTGGGGAGAGAGAGAGAGTAGGGAGTGGGGAGAGAGAGAGAGAGAGAGAGAGAGACGAGAATAGGATTAAGAGAGGGAGAGGAAGAGAGAGAGAGAGTAGGGAGTAGGAAGAGAGGGATATATTAGGATAAGTAGAGGGGGGAGGGAGAGAGAGTTAAAGATAGAGAGAGAAGGGGATAGGAAGAGAGGGAGAGATAGGGAAAGAAAGAGAAGGGAGAGAGGGGGAGGGAGAGAGAGAAGGATAAGGAGATGCAAAATAACCAACACCAAAGATTTCATCAATTTTTGACAAATCTAAGAGATGCAAACCCACAAATTGATGACTGGAGATTACTTATGACAAGAACATCTATTAACATAGATGTTCTAACTAATGTTGAGTTTGACAATACTGTCCATTTGTTCTCCACAAATGAAAATGCTCATATTCATAACAAAAAAATGTTATATACATTAAAACATCTTGTTGCACGTAATCTCATAGCAAAACTAGGAAGTATACATCAAGCAGAAGATTTTTCAAATGATGAATTTGATCTAGAGATATTGATCAACAAGAATTCAAGGGTGATGTTGACTTTAAATATTTGGATACAAGCAAGACTTGTAAATAGAGCTCTAGGATATGTTCGAAAGATTATCTTTAAACTAGGAAGTTCATGGTTGAATTTGAAAATTATATAGGAATACCATTTGAAGATCATCATCACAATATAATTCTAATAACACCAATAAAAAGGGATTAGA